>NC_054084.1:40267696-40635196 GCF_017562075.2 Anopheles merus
AAAATTCCGCCTCAAGGTTAGCTATACTCAATCGCACGCGCGTTTTTCTTGAGCTTGTGACATCCTGTTTAAATGCGCCGCTCTCAAGATGATGCCTGTGGCGTGTGCCACATAGTGCGCAGTTTCCGGTGTTGGTCTCGAGTCGAGTGAGGCGCCACGGCATTTAATTACTTTCTGCCGGGGCAGAAAGATACTTGTCTTACATTTTTCTCTAACCTTGCTGGTACCTTTACGTCCTCTTGCCGTTTTCAAGCTGTGCGAGAGGTAACAGCATGAAATTTGCTACATGCAGCGCGTCGCTCGTTGGAATTTTATTGCTGACACCTGAACCACCTTGATATAGCGAAAGAAGACCATGGGTGGCGATAATCGTAGACGTTAGCAAAGCAACTAACAATGTCCATCCTTGGAAGGCACATTTGGCTCTGCCCGTGGTGACCACAATTGGTGATTTTGTTTGATTTTAAGAGTGGTATGGCAGAGAGTGCAGTGTGCAAATAAGACTCAAACTAAAACATACCTGGGCTGGGCGTTGCTAAAAGCGGAAGTTTCCTCCCCGAAAAAGAAGGATAAAGCAACAAGAATGTCACCATCGGTGGAAAGGAATGGGGAGAAAAGTTACACAAAACGTAGAATTAATAACTGGAAATTGAATTTTCAAATGCCACTACACAATAGAGCAGGAAGCGGCACCAGGGAGCTAGAAAATTGCAATCCTGTGCAATGGTTTGCGAACGGATGTACGTAACCAAGGAACTAGCTGCTTACAAACATGGTGGTGCTCTCGCCCGTACCTACGTTTCCTGTTCCTGTGCTCGCTGTTCCAGCTGGTGTGTGTACGTACTGTTGCTGCACGGTGTACTGTTGCTGAACGGTGCGGCAAGCAATTATTTGAGCAACGTCTTTCACGATCGGGCGAACCATTAGTGAAATGAAATTTGCCAGTTATTTTTTATTGTACAAATTTGCCTGTCCGTACACAATCCTTCCCTCCACCCAAAACCGAATTTAAGGTGGTAAAGAACGTTCGTAAATGATCGCTTTGATGCCCTGCAGCTGCAGTTGGCTGCTGCTGTGTTGTGCTGGGTTGTTTAATTTTACGCTCGCTAAATATGCATCCACCATCGTGGATTTTGCTTTTTGGCGGCAGTCTGTGTATTCCCCTCCAAATTGAACGTTAATGTATATGCGGATAAATGTGATTACTAATTGCTTCTTCACAATCGAAGTGATAAAACTTTTAATGACTCTTGTTGCATCGTTTTCTTTTGGTTAGCGTTGTTACCGTAGGGCCGTTGGTGGTTGGAATTGTTTTAGCTTCGAAACCGTATCGAGTTGCCCATAGATGTTGCGGAGCAAACGTGTGACCGCACATGGAGGCGTGATTGTTTCGAGGTGAAATAATCTAACATTTTTATTGCGATGACGATGAAAACAGTTGAAAAGCTCTTACCAACACCACCACCGTCTTCAAATCCAACCGTCAAGTGGTTATAGCTCCTATTCATTAAACTCAACATCGCTTCGGGAAGGAGTGTAGAGCGCCCTGTGCTTGACCTACGGGCCAGCTTTAGTACGTACGTAAATCGTTCGCTTATCGGATCCTCGTGAATGACAGCCAAAAGCTTGTTCCCTGGTAAGTGCCGAGTGAATGCCTTCCTTCTTAACGCGGGGATCGATCGTAACGTAGCGTACGCGCGTGCCATAGGCATGTTCTCTGCCTCTTTTTCTCGTTTCTTACATTCCTTGTAAATACCTTGAATACCATACGATTGCATGCGATTACATTTATCGAGCGAGCGATGTAATAATTGACAAAATTATCCTATTGCATGTTGGCTGGCCCAGTTAGCGGCCCCAGTTGCTCGTGTGTTAGCGGCGGTGCTGGCGGTGAGGATGTTATGCAGTGCCTGCTGCGCTACTAACGCCCCACACAAGAAGGGACCTGAACGGGCGGGGAAAACTCGACGGACGTTGCGAATACGCGCAAACGTGGCTCTCACGATTCATGATTTTATGTTAATTTTTATGATCCTTAAATTTAGTGTCTGCTGCCGAGGAAAAACGGCCAAGGAATGTTGTACTTTGTGCGGGAGGGTTGCCGGCGACGGTGCTCATTTGTGTTTTCATGGCAAAAGCGTCAAAAAGCAAAACACAGAGGGTGTGAGTTTGTATGTGAGACGGTGGCTTTGTGGCTTTTGCAAGCACTGCTTGATGTTGGTAGCAACGTTCTTCTGGAAACGCGTTTTACACACCTTTTCCTTTCGACGTTGGGTTCGGGGACGGTGCAAAGCTACTTATCCCGATTCGGTACGCGCGCGCGCACCCCTCACTCTCGTCGGCTAGACACTTGACCGTCCCGAAAATTCTCTTTCATGTTTGGGGAAATGTTCCTTCTGGTTCTTCGCCATACTAGAGGCGAGGTTGTGAATCTGCTGGCTTGTACAGGAGGATAAAGGTGGAAAGATTTTTTTGTTGCGGCTCTATGCAAATGCCTTGCGGTATTTCTGTTGCTGATTCCTAGGAGGTGCGGTGATTTCTCTGCCAGCTTGGTTTAATTTCATTCCGGCTATATACTGGGTCGGAAAAGCAGGGCATGAAAGGAAAAAAAAACACTCGAAACGCTTATCTTTTAGAGTGGAGGCTTTTAATTGCGAAATGAACAAAGCATCAATTTTCTAGAAGCTGGAGTTTGAAGATTGGTAACATATTCTGGGAATGGCGAACTTTTGAATGAAAATATTTCATAAAACATGAAACATAGTGTAACTAGGTTGGGCATTTTTTACCAATTTATGACAGAAACGACTCTTTGAACTTTCATTATCTAGTTATCTATCAATGAACAAACAAAACTATCTTTGTAATTATATCGTCATTTATAGTTCTTGTTATTATTTTCGGGCCTTTGAATAATATTTTACACAAACAAACACATATTATATTTATTTTCTAAACACATATACTAACAAGATGTATTGTATTTAAGTACTTCTTCGGTGTGATAATTATGTTTGATTAATATAATACTTAACAACATGTCCGTCATGGGTTCAAGCCCCAAATAGACCGTGCCGCCATACGTAGGACTGACTATCCTGTTATGGGGGGAAATCAATAAGTCACTGAAAGCCAAAGCCCACAAGTGATAGGCAGGCCTTGACCGACAACGGTTGTTGAGCCAAAGAAGAAGAAGAAGAATATAATACTTAAGAATAAGGCCGGAGCCATTCCTTCTGAATACAAAACAAATATATTACTGAATAGTTTCAATCCTTACAGCTGCTTTGAAATCGTGAAAATCAATAATCTTCTTCTTCTTTTTCGGCACAACAACCGCTGTCGGTCAAGGCCTGCCTGTACCCACTAGTGAAGTGAGCTTGGCTTTCAGTGACTTATTGTTGCCATAGCAGGATAGTCAGTCCTACATATGGGGGCAGGGTCTATTCGAGACTTGAACCCATGACGGGCATGTTGTTACGTCGTACGAGTTGACGACTATACCTCCAAATTGAACCAGCCCAAATATATCAATATACTCCATGATTTATTTAATTTTTGTTAAAAATCAAAGTAAATAATGGCACTTTCCTCGTAAATCACTATTAATTTTAGAGGTTTTTTGAGCAATTTTCCAAGTATTAGCATGTCCGTGATTTTTTCCTCCAACTCGATATTCAATTATTCAATATTCTTTCTTGGAAATGCAATAAAGTGCATGGCGGGACGGAAGCTGGCAACAGGCGTTGGTGTGTCCTCGCCCGTGACACCAAATCGTTTGCCACCGTGCTGTCGTCTTGCCTTTAGTTCACAGTGCGCTAGTCGTTCGTTGCGATGCAGAAACTAATCCAATTAGCGAAAGTTCAACCACACACTACTGTACCCGCGCTCGGTCCGCCGTGATTCTTACGGTACCGGCTGGAGGTAGGGGTTGGTTTTTAGGGTCGGGCCTGCGGGAGCCGATGAGTTCTTGCCGGCAAGAGCCAAGCGACACCAATTACGGCACTCTTTACGATGCATGATGGGAAATGGGTACGCGGAAAGAACAAATGCCAAACCGATAGTGAACAATGACGCCGTCCCGTTTATTGACGTCGTCGGCGTACGGGTGGAAGCCAAAGTGGACTTCTCACGATTGAGCTGGAATGGGTCGAATCAATCATACAGCAGGAGGCAACTATTCAAATTGTTTCTGATACGCACTTACGGGTGCTTTCGAGCTGTTTGTAGAGCGTATTGCACTTAGCAGGAATGCAGGAAGCTGCTGTGTATGAGATCATTAGTTGTCGGAACAGGATTCTGTCTGTTCTCATGTTGGTTAGTAAGCTGTGTGCAGTGGTAGCTAAAGCTTACCAAAATCAATCAATTTGTACCGGAATACATCTTTCTTTCGGTCGTGAAAGAATGCAAATAACCTACCATGGTCAAGAGCGGCTCTCCGGGTAATCATAGAGCATCACAGTAATGCGATTGATTGAGAATAATGGTGAGGCCTCGCCTTTTTCTGGTCTTGGGTTGGTCTGCACTCAGGTTGTCAGGTCACGACATCAACCGCAGCTGACCACTAATTTCGCACTGTATCTAGGTGAGGTTACAATCAAGTATCATCCCACCAAAGAATGCATCAGGTTGTAGCTTCTTGCTGGCAACTTAATATCGATCACCGGCAAAAGTAATACAAAAATACGAATGAGAAAAATAAATACATCCATGTACAGTGCAAGACTAAATTGAAGCCGAAATGTATGTGCTGTATTGTAGCGGTGTAGCGAACAGAAGCTTAAGCACGGTTGGTATTAAAACTGTGGACGTGATGTGAATCGGAATAAAAGAACAGGTTGCTTAAAATGGGGTTCATGTCTTTCAAGAAGCGTTGGTCACGGAATTCCCTAACACGGCACGATGTTTTGGGATATTACACGACTTCATTCTGGCGTAGTTTTAAACACGATCCACCAGATTGATCAAAGCCAGACTTATGCTGAGGGTGTACCCGCGGAGTGCCAGTCTGTGGATAGAATCAATGTTCCGGGTGAAAGGTGCAACAGTGCAACAGCCGGTTTTTGAGCCCGGAACGAATTTCTGCTCCACCAGATTGCAATGAACGAGGTAATGAACAACCACTTTGTAATGGGTTGCAGAATGTAACTCTCTTTTCACGCGACACATTCCCCCCGGCATGTTTGCGAAGGCTAACGGAACACACTGCACAGACCGTAGCGGAAGAGGGAAATTACATTAAACAACAAGATTGCTCAGCTCACGGAAGGATGATTAACTCTTCCGCTTCGATCTTGTGCCCGTCTTATGTTCTCTGGTGGTGTGACGGTGACGTGTAGTGGCGCTGAAAAAGTCTCTATTGTGATCGTGATAGGACGAATCGTTGTTTTTTTAGCATTATGGCGCTCTCTCTACCACTGTAAGCTGAAAGGTATGTAAGCTCTACAACGCAGTGCGTGCCAGCAAACGTGTAGATTATCCCAAGCAGAACATAAATAGCTTGTCGCTTGTTAACAAGTGCAGTCAATAGAAGCTAACGTTTCCCACCCAGTGTGTGCGTAGCATGCTCTATCGCTTAACTTCCGTACCAGCTATCGCTGTACGTTCACCTTATCCAATACACGATAAGGAAGCCACTAATGAAGTGACATTATATCGAATAAGTTTCTAGTACAACTTTACGATCAACGGCCCTTCTTCCGTTGCTAAGCAGCGTACAAAATAGGAAAAAGTTCGGACTCCAAGCGATCGCTTTTCAGCCATTTATTTCCCCTTCTTAATGAAAGGTACCAAACAAAGGGAAAAATCAGTAGCAGAGCAGTCATAAAATTTAACAGCATCCCTTTTTTCGAGAACGCACACTGCACAGACAGGCACACTTACATTCCCACGGCCCGACACCCCGTTGCCTGATTCCGTAGTCGTCTCCATGGATCCAGAATGACTGATACCACTTTCCCAAGCCATCGAGTTCTCGTTTGTCTTCATTTGGAGAGTTGTTGTATTTCGTGTGCACTGGTTGTTTTTGTTGCCGCTGTTGTTGCTTATCCTCAACACTGCTGCTATGGGGATAGTTGGACTGGAAAAAGTTTTGCGTTCTCGCGGTACGGGTGTGTTCCGTTGTGGATAGTAAATTAGTTGTCTCACCAATCGCTCGCGTTCTCCACCGAGTGAACCGTAGCATGGCTGTGACCTGCTAGAACTCCTCCGTACAGAGTCTTCTATGGAGCTGGAGATTTTTTTCTACTGTTGGCAACGGCGAGATATTTACGAGCGAAGTACTTGCTGGCTAGGCTGCTACGAAGACGACGACGAGGTTTGTTTTGAATGTCTGGAGCATAGTTTTGCGAGCTGTAGTTGGAATTGGAGGTGTGCGAGTGGATTTTTTTACGACACCTCCTGAAGATGGAACGATTTATGCGAGAATGCGTCGCACGAGGTCTTAGGTCGATCTGGTCGGTTTGTGGTGGTCTGTGAAACGAACCGGTTGATAGTTTTATGTGCGAATTGCTTAGTATTTCTTCTGTGGCGGAATTCAAATACAGAGTCTGTGTTTTGTTTAGGTTCAAGATTCATGATAGTGTGAGGATAAGAGGATTGCCCTTCATCTGGGGGGATTAGAATATTTTTTCTGATGTTGTATCGTGCGTTATTGGCGCATGCGCGATCACTATAATTGTGCCGAACGAAGCATCTCAATCAGTATCGCTGGGTTTCCGTGACATTATCATTTCCCAAAGCCTACCTTTTTCATACATTCTTTCAAACCTGTAGCGGAATCGTCGATGATGCGTTTTAAGCGTGATGTTTTCGGACGCTGAAACGACAACACTGTGGGTGGATTGAGGCAACGAGCACCTCAACGTGTCCGATGCGTGTGCCCTAAGATAAACGGTCGCGCCCGTGGAGTTCTCAGTCACGTTTTCCCACGCCGTACATAAACTTCGCGGGTCGTCTTCTTTCTATCTCGTTCCGTTTTCTGCCTGTTTGACCCTCATACCCCTCACGGCGGGTGTGCTCCAGTGGTGTTGGCAATGGGCTGGCGGTGTGAGTCTATCCCCCATTCCTGCCTGTGTTATTACTTTCACGGTTCGGTACAAAAATTGCTTAATCGTGCCTCGTCGTTTTCTCGGTTTCCGACAATTCTCCCGCTGTTACCTTCTTGTGCACGGGCGCGCTAGGACTGGGAGATGATTGACATCCATTCGTGATGCTGCTGAAACTGTAGTTCGTGGTCATCTTCCCGCCGCATACTACCGCCTCAAACCAATCATCAGCAGTTGAGGGTCGGTTCGATTTGGTACAAAGAAGCCAAAGAAACAAAAAAAAAAAGCGTGGAAGATAATTTTACTGTGCTTGTAACGGGGCTCCGTGGTGTGGCGTTGTGGCGTTGGGGATTAAACGTCAAATATTGGCGAAGGTATGTACCATCCTGCCCATGCGGGCGCCGTGCAACATCAGCAGTAAAAGCTGCCGGACGGTATCTTTGGTTCTCCGGTCCGTTTGGAACATCTGCACGAAAAATAACCAATCGTGCGTGAACTAGAACAGACATATTTGAGACACGGTGTCAGCCGAAATGTACGTTTCGGCTTATCCACCTTTTACGGTGCCTTTCGCCCGGATGTTGCTATGGGTTGGAACGCAGAACCGGCATATTGCAGAGAGCTACGTACGTCAACTGCTGCTCAATTGTTAGAGCGTGTTGAATTCATGTTCACGCTACGAACTATGTACGCTTGGCAAGGCGCTGGACCATGACGCATAATCCGAGTACCATCCTCCCTTTCTTGTTCATTTTTGATTCCAAATCTGAACCGTTCCATCCCGCCCGGCTGCTAACGAGAAAAGACATAGAATTTGGCATAACCGAACGCTGAAGGCTGCTTGGACAAACGTCGTCGCCATCGTATTTAGGTGTGCGGATTAGCTGTCTGTTTGTTGCTTAGTTTTGTGTTGCTCTTTGTGTTGGAATCGTAGCATCTGAAACCGTTTCGTATGTTTCCGATTTCTATAAGAAAAAAAAAATCGAAAAAACAAGCCTCGTCATTGGGCCTGCCATCATTAGCTTTGAAATTCGGGCAGAATGAATCTTTCAATCTCCCTTCCACTAGTGCTTGTGATTCACGCACTGCTGTTTGAGTTTTGCCTTTCAAGTGCTTTATTTCCACTTCTTCCGTTCGCCAATTGAAACTGGTCGCAGGGAGAAGATGGTCTTCGGGGGCTACATGTCGAAAGTACTTGATCGTGTGTTCCAGAAATGCGTGATCTATGTTGGAGTGTATCAAATTAAATTATTTTTTTGTTCGATTGAAAAATGCTGTGAACTGATCCCTGGGATGGATATTTGGTACCGAGAAAAACTACTTTTCACGGTCGCTTTACGGTTAATTGTGTTTTGTAGAAGAGCGTTCTTTTCTAGTTTGGAGTGGAGATGGATTTTCTAGCCTTACGGGCCGACGTACCCGGTTCGATTGGAGTTATTCTGTGTTTGTGTTGTGTCGTATGTCTATGAAGTGTTATGAAGTACTCGACTTTATTGGAACATGAGCTTAAGTATCTCACCCCAATGGTGCAACCGATGCTTTATTCGACTTCTAACATGGCTCCCTTCCTGGAAGCACCCTTCATATATAAAGCAGGTTAGTTCTCCTCACAAACGGTTAGAACAGAGTATGTTCGAGTGGTTAATAATCATCGTCCTTAGGAAGCGTCATGGTCAATTGCATGTTCACCGACGATGCTTAAATTCTTTGAACTTTTAGCACTTCCGATTCATCGTCTCCTGGACACTAAGCGTTCCGTTTGGCCGAAAGCAAAATGGATGTTCAAAAGGTTACATTCGAATATGACGCCACACAAACGTCGCCAATAATGTTGTTCCGTGCGTCGTGAACGACTCTTGGGGTGATGCTGTTTGTATCTCCAGCGACCAAACGAAGTGCTTATCCTGCCGTAGCAACCAACATTTGATACGATTCGATGGTTCACAAGCAAACAAAATGCTATTTTAAAAAGAAGCAAATGCTTGCAGCACATCATAATGGTATCGAGCGAGAGCCGGGGGTGCCGGGAAGCATCGATCGGAAGCCAGCCAATCGTTCCGTTGGGATTGATTGAGTTTTTGTTATTTCTTTCGCTTATCCAATTCTATGCAACTGGCAAAGGTTGTATGTGAGCGTACCTTGTTTAGCACAAGCGCCACGCTAGCGCGGCTTACTCCGGGCTATACCTCGGGATATTGTGCTCGAATTGTGTTGTAGTCGATAATTGAATTCTGGTGAAAAAGGGAAGCTTCTTAGCTGCACCAGTGCAAAGGAAGTGCCTTTGCGTGAGCAAGATTTTGCCGGGCATCTGTTATGATTGCAGCGTTCGCTTCAAGATTTCGCTTCAGCGGATGAGATATGGAGAATTGAAGCGTGCTGCAAAAAAAAAAAAACTTTAATGATAGGGACAACGTTGCGAATTAAGTGTTGAAATATTGCCTACTAGCCCTTTTGTTTTTTTTTTTAAATTTAATTTTTAGGTGTGGTCCTTAAAATGGAAAGGTGTTAAGTAAAGCCCTTCTTAAGAGTGTGAAAAATGGTATCGTGTTTTATTGGAAGCAATTATCTGCTAAAGGTTCTGTTGGATGGTTGGTCTGCTGGTTTCTGCTGTTTTTAAAAAGTGATATATAATTAAGCTGTGCCCAACACCCATGTCATCAAGCATCATGTCGAAAGTAGCTTTATAATCAACCACCAGATGAATCATTCAACTGAATTTTGAGCTGCCAATTTAGTCGGGTTTTTTTTATTTTGGATATTGAAATCGTGACTAACAAACTCTGTTTGTATGTGTGTGTTTGTGTTTGTGAATGATGATGCAGTAGCAAAAATATCAATTTGGTGATGTGAAATAAACGATAGTATATTGATTTATGTTATGAGTTCATCGGGCCATGCTTATGGACCCTCCAGAATCCACACAATCCAGGCACATATAATGATAGGATTCCTTTGATGCAGCAAAATGCTGCGTTTTGGGGTCTATCTATCATTACAAAATTGTGCATTCGTTGATGCATAGCTCTTGAGGATCAAAGGAAGTTTATCGACAATTATCAGGAATTAGGAAATTGAAAAAATATTATGTTTGAAAGGGTTAATAAATGGTCCATTCAGCATAAATCAAACCTTCAAAATTACAGTTCGATTTTAACAGTTTGATGTTATGAATTACAAAAAAAAGATGATTCTACTGATATAATGCTACGTATAGAGAAGCTTTTTTACATTTATTTGTTTGCTGCCTCCTTTTCTTTCGCCAGAATAAAAAGTATCTAATATCCTTCCCCTGATGTAAGCGTTTTTCAACGCAACCATTTGTAGGTACGCTCCTTTCAACACCCATTAATCAGTAGCAACTTGCAAGTTGACAACTGTCTGTCAAAGATCTAGTTTTGTTGATCCAAAACATGTCAAGTTTAAGATACAGTGTCGATGACATGGATTCAGTTTACCTTCCCCGAACTGGAGCCGCTTCACCCCTGAAGACGGCAGTTTATTATGTCCGGCTGCTTACCATTGCGTCGTTTGGTGGTAAGTGATAAAAGGGTATGTGGTTTAGGACAGAAGAAAGAAAGAAAAGGTAGAGCGTAGAAAGATTACAATCCCAGCACAAAGGCCGATCCCGGAGTCTGTGGTTTAGGTTCTGGGACCGTAACAAACTCGGAAATAGTTGGGTCGTTGCGTTTTTGTTTTGTTGTTCTTTGTATGTAGCTATTGACGAAATACATCATCAATTTTCATTCCTTTCCCAGCGATCGGGAGAGAGAGAGAGACCCATTCGGGGTCCGTGTGGTGGGCTGAAAGTTGAAGAAGATAAACCTCACCCCGAGAAGTGATGAATGCAAACGATATTAGAACATTGATGGGCTCATCAACGCCCTGTGGCCGGTGGCTTCATGGAAACACCAATTAGGAGCGCTGGTTCGATACTGGAAATCGTGCTTTGAGACTACACAGCAAGGCTTACCCTACCACACGCGTGGTTGCGATCGCCTCCGCCAACAACATCACCGTCCTATTGTGTATAATGGTGTGAGATAATCGTGTCTGATTTTATGGTGCTGTAAAACATAGAGAAATTGGATGTTTTGTTTAGGACATTTATGGTGCACACCACCAACAAAAGGCGACCGTCCGCTGGTGTTGCGGTGAAATGACGGGCAAGCGGTGTTTTACGATGGTCTGTCCACCTAGAAGAATGGTGGACTCGCGCTGGGAGTTTATCAATGGACCATCATCGTTTAACGCTCGCGTGGTTACCGGGCAAAACACAATCGCGAGCTAATTATCGCACGGGAACGCATTTGCATAAAGCGCACACAACAGGGATGAAGATATGCTATAATGGGGGAATTGCTACTACAACGAATTTTCCTCGAAGCTCATGTGCATTTGATAATCAATTCTACATTGTGCTGGGCTCATGTGGAACCGAACGCTTTGCGTTTAGAATGAACGGTTTATGTGTTTTTTTTTCGTCTATGAGATGCATAATTAATCCAAAAAACATTGTTTTGCTTGATACGATTAGACTGGCAGAAATGGTAGGGCCATGATTATTTCGATTGCGATTTGCAAAAACTAGTACATACGCTGCTTGGGGCTTCTCGCCTCACGGTTGGGACACTTTACAAGTGGTTTTAATGCGTCCGAATAATTTCGCCCAGGGTGGAAAACGCAATGAAAACCCTCCCGGGAGGAATAGCTAGCGTTCGCTTCAAAAATCACTTGAAAAGTTCAAAGTCTGGCGTTAGCAGGTAAATTATGAAACACTTTTCAACTGAAGAGCCGCGGTGCGATGCTCGATGCACGAAAAAATTCAACGGGACGCGGACTGTGAACAGTGCCAAGCCTATTTGGTGGTGTGAGTTTGGAAGCATCTGTCGAGGGGACAAAAAAGGATAAGTGTCGCGTGCTGAGATAGGACGAAAAGTCATACCGTCATATTTTCGCCGAACGGTGGTGACTCATTTGGGCAGAAGGAACGTTTTCATCTCGCTGCTTTGACATCACAGCGCCCCCTAGGAAGGTTCGGAAACTGTCGGTGCATTGTGGCAATATCAAAACGGGACAAATACATCCGTCCGCTTGCGCTTTGGGTGTGCGTCCATGTTGCATATGTATGCGCTGTTTTGGGGTGAACAGGGATGAAAAGGAACCGAAATAATCAACCTAGCTGTACTCGAGATGCAGAATAAGCAAGATCCTGGTGCGAAAGAGATGAAATGACAAGGATACTGCAGGGTTTTCCGATTCGGACTCAATATTTACCCCCTGACTATCGCATATTTAGGGGTGTTTTGTGCGCAGGGTGCAGTTTGTGCGAGTTCATTGACACGCTGCACAGCGCAAAGGAATCAGACTGATGATGGTTGCACCGTACCCTGTCCTTTTTTTCGGTTCCAACCCAAAACAAAACCCCGTGAAAGGGACGCCCGGTTTTACTTTCTTACTAGCAGCCACACTCTAACGCAGCGTAGTCTGGCTCTTGTGTTTTCGGTTCATTCTTCGCTCTGTTCCAGTCCATACGCACAAAATGCGCCGGCGAGCCGAGGGTTTCCAGCGTGCAAGAAGGTAATGCCAAAGCGGAACGGCCGTAACGCATCGACGGAAGTTCCGTTTTCGATTACGACCCACCGCCAACACGTGTACACCACACCCTTCTCGTCGCTCTCTCTCTCTCTCTCTCTCTTTCTCCCTCTCTCTCTCTCTCTCTCTCTCTCTCTCTCTCTCTCTCTCTCTCTCCCTCGCTCTCCCCCCCCTCTCTCTCTCTCTCTCTCTCTCTCTCTCTCTCTCTCTCTCTCTCTCTCTCTCTCTCTATCTCTGTTTATCTCTCTTTCGGGTTGCTCAAGGTTACGGTCATATGGCATCTTTCTCTTCCAACAGCGTCCCAAACAACAGCCGCATGGCTGTTTGATCCCGAGTGCTGAAAGCGTGGAATTCGAAGCGGCTCTCGAGGGGGGAGGTGTGTTGTAAACAATCGCATCAACCGGAGTGTCGTGTTTCTTTCTCTCGGGCGGAAAAGAAACACGAAAAGTTAGGAATTTGGTGGACACTGCCAGAAAGAATTCGACGTTCGCGTCTGATTGATTAGCGCCTTTGCCGGACTGTGTCGTAAGCCATGGTGATGAAGGTGTTGTGAATTGAATTATATTCTCTCCTTTGTGTTGCTGGCTAGCCCCTTAGAAATATCAGTTTGTTGGTAATGTGAGTTGTTATACATTATTATTCTACTTCGACGACCGCAAAAACCAAATCACCACCATGCCCTGCTGGCTAGTCTGATTGTTTCGTTTGTATATATTTTTTCTGAATTGAACGGGGGTCACATCTCCCTAACCAGCATGTTGGTTGACACGGAGAGAGAGTGTGCTAGAGAGAGGGAAAGATAATTCAATCTTCACCGAAACGCGTCTTTCTTGGCGAGAACCTTTTTCTACACGTTTCACTTGTTTGGTCACAAGTGGCCCCAGCCTCTGGCGACAGTAACGGTGACCGGATAGTAGACTGCTTGCGTTCAAGTGACGATTGTTGTTTGCACACTGGCACGAGATTGAGATGCGTCTTAAACCACGCCAGAGCGGGATTGGACGCTAGCGGCGGTTTACTTTACCGGGCCGAACTTCTTCTGCGTACCGGAGGGCGTTAACTGAAATGTTGATTGAATTTATTTAATATTCCATTGTTTGACCTTTCCCTCCTGGAAACAAACTCGTAGGGCGGTGATTGTACCGCATGACATACGGACTCATCATAACGAGGCAAAAAAAAGAGTTTTCGTTAGCGTAGCATACACATCCAATCGTTCTCGGCTTTGGCGGGGTGACACTTTGTCGAATTGTCTGGAAATGGTGCTTGAATCAGGTTTAGTGTAGACTGTGTTAGGTGTGATGCCTTTTCTTTGTGGACGGGAAGCAACGTGATTTGCGTACCTAAATAAATATTTTAATTATACGAAAAGTCTATTTGAAGCAGCCGCTTCTTCATCCCGAGGTGTAATAGAAATATATTTGGTAAAAGTATTTAATTTCGTTAAGCTGGATGGTAACATTGCCGTGTTGTTGTTCATGTTTTAGTATATCTAGTTGTGCTACAAATCTAAAGTATTCTACTTATTTGATTATTTGATATACATTTTTAAATCGAACTTGTCGTTTACTTATTCAAACTATGTATTTCGAGAATAAACTCTACTTAAGATATACCGTGCCCATAAGTCAAGTATGCAAATACTTTTTTCCGATATAATGGGTAAATGGGATTCATTAATGTTACATGGAATAGATATATACAAGTCATTTACACCGAATGTAAAACCAAGATACAAATTTTCTCATACCATTTTTGCTGGTTAATCATGAAACAGGACAGAAGATGGATGAGCTAAAATTAGAATTATGGTTGAACTCTTTCCACATTAATTTTATCACTTCAGAAGCATAAAACAGTATCTGCACCATATCACAGACAGACACATTTCGGAACGTAAATTACGCTCTAGCTCCTTCGTCCTTCGGTATCGTTACCACATTAACTAAATGATACAACGATAAGGCTGTCCGCGGGCCATTCGAGAGAGCACTGCGGTCTTTCATTAAAGCGTGGAAAATAGACGGCGAGGGTTCGTTTGAAGCACTGAGTACCGGATGAGGGTGCGGTACTCGTGCCGGTAGGGAGACACGATTCATACATTGCAGCAATGTTGCGGTAGGTTGTCTGTCCCTACAATTTAACACACAGCTGCACATACGTTGCAAGCTAAACGTCAAAAAAAAGTGGAAGAAGATGATAACTGCATTCATGGTCGTTCTACCCGGCGTACCGTAGGCATGCAATGCTGCTGCTGCTGCAGACAAGACTGGACAGGCCGCTAGAAGCGTGCCATAAAATCCACACACACGCACGCAATACAGAACTCACTGCTAATCTCCAACGATCGTAAAAGGACATCGTGAAGTGGGTTTAATTTAGTTTGGTCATAATTTCTGAATAGAATTTATCTGGTAGGAAGGGATGCGTGTCGCTAGAACCGTGGAGTCGCCCCGCTGTGGTTTAATGTATGTGTGTGCGTTAGCCACCGGGACCACTTATCATAAGTTGAAAATCTCTTTATTCTTTATCATCACCGTCCGGTGTGCATCGATGTGTACAGTAGCGTCTCGCACCGAACGGTGGAGGTCCTTGCAGAAAGGACATCACATGGAAGCTGGAAAAGAGTACACACTATTATCAACACATTAGAATCTCTCGATGTGAGCTCAATATATGCGTCCCGGGAAGAATGATGATATTGGAGAGATGTGGTATACACCTCAACATCGTTTTGGTCTATTGCCGCAACGCACAACACCATTAATCACGACGATTCGCTCGCATAGGTGTCTATGTGGTTGTGTGCGCAGAGTATGGGTGAGGATTTGATAGTGTTGCTATTGTTGGCTGTCGTAGCACGCTCGAGCCATCATGTACATGTCTCTTCGCTCCGGTGGGAGATGTACGGTCTGTTGACACCGGCGTCCTATCGCTAGCGTGTATTCCTGAACTCCCTTCGGGCATTGGCTTTACTGAATAGGTAGCAATCAAATCGGAATTTTCCGATAAATCCTCCACAAAAACCGTTGGTTTGGCGCTATACTGTCTGGTACTTTCGGCGTTGAATGTACCGGGAGGAAAACCATCGTGCGTGTGTGCCCCTGCGGAGTTTTGTAACTATAACAGCTGTGTTGCTGTGCTCGTTTTTTTCTCGTGTGTTTTGGTATTGGTGCGAATATGAAAACTTCAGCATGCTACTGGTATGCGAATGTCACTCAGCTATCCTCAGGGTATAAGTTTTAAGGTTGGCAAAGAGGGTGTGTATCAGCCAGTTTGAGGTAGGATTTTTCCGGAGGGGTTCGCAAACGATGTTTCACCGTCTAAACCTCGATAAGGGAAAGAAGTGAAATTGAGTTTGACACCAATATCAGGACTTGGCAGAGGAGTGTATGGGTGTAGATACTAAAGAACGTTGCAAGTTGTGCACGGTCGGTAAATAGGGGTTGTGCATAACTGGCATGACGAGTGATTCGCCCAACGTCACGGGAGTGAGTGAACCCTGTGCACGAATTTGCAAAGGTAACAGTGACGAGTGAATTCTGTTATGGAATCAGGGTAGAGTATGATTGAGTCTGCCTGGACTACGGTTGTACGGGAGCGCAAATTGGCAGACAGTCTGTCTGCGCTGGTTTGGTACCGGTGATCAAATTTGTTCCGTAGAGGGTTTCAAGTGATAGACATGTTTGTGGATTAGAAGGTAGCTTCCGAGAACGAAAAGTTTGTTATCAAGTAATTGGAAGGACAGTTTGGGTTTTTTTTAATATTCTGCTTCTCGGTTGATTTTGTGTCTAGTTTTGTCTGTTTTTCAAGTCATTAAATAAATTTTATCCATTCATCCATCATCTGTGTCTGCACGACGAAGAGCCAAGCATTCGCTCTAATGACTCCGAAACATCACGAACGTGATGAATCCAACAGTCGGTCCAACAGTAGGAAAATTCACCGGTGTGAAGAAGGACTGATTTCCGTGTGCACTGGGGGCAATATTTTTCGTTCTCATGATTGCTATCATTGAAACTACCGGCGCAAGGTTGTGTCACTGTGGATGATAGCTCGGTCCACAACAGCTCGTTAAAATGTCGTTTGTCGTTATGCGAGATAGATTTGAAATCGCATCTCCGTTACAAACCATCATGTCCACCTGCTGGTCGACGAAAACTGTTTAGAGCTCTCGTGGTGTCATTTTATTGTAATTATGCTGTGCGTAAATTCGTTCGTCACCAAACTGGCCAAAAGCAAAATGATTATTTTGGCTTTAAAAAAATCTCACCTTTTCAAATGAAATCAATGCATCAATCATCACTTGTTTGGATGGAAGGGCCAGGAGGATTTGGCTCTTTTGTCCCGCGCTAATGAGAAAGATCAGAACTACGAGTGATGTAAAATAAAATAGCTCATCATTTATCGTTTGCTTTCCGTGCTTCAAAAAGGGCGAGTCATGTGAATGTGTCTGAATAAATGGTTGAGAAATGTCAGTATCAAACCAGAACATCAGTGTAAATGCTGCGAACATCACCACAGCGAGTTCTTCACCAAAGTCGGAGGCAAGGTGTAAACGATGATCGATAAGATCTTTAGCGGCAGCGAGTTTTTAAATAATTCATCTTTTCCGCTTTCGTTTTCTTAGCCGGCTTGGACTTTATTTGTCGGTATGCGTCTGTTCGTCGTCTTCTCTTCGCTTTTATAGAAAGCATCGGCGTTACAGCGGTGACCCTTTTTACCTTAGCTTCAGCGACACCGACTGGATGATAATGAGCATAGAAGAAAAGAGTGAGCGCGTATGTGCCCGCGTGCACACGCTCGTGTTGCGTGGTTGCATACAAATGCAAACACGAAAGACCGACGGGGCAATTTTCCGCCTGTCTTGTGAATTAATTGCTGTCAATCAATTAGAGGTGCCATCGGGCTCAGTCGGCTGAACTTGGACGGTATGGTGAGTGTTTGTGTGCGTGTGCCTCAATTACACTTGTGATTTATGAGACGCTGCGCGTACTGACGATGCATGAATGATGATGGTGCCCATTCACGATCTTCTCCAATTAGGAAAGAACGTGCCGGTTGGCCTTCAGCGGGAGGTATGCGTGACTTCATTCCACGAACTGGCGAACAGAAGAAGATGTTGTCTTTTTTGTTGCTGTGGTAGACGACGCCCTCTCAATCCCCGTCAGAAGACGTACTGGCACGATGTGTTGCCGATGGAAACGCGCCGATGTTTGGTGGACGGGATTCTGCGTTATTAGTTATTCCGCATACCGGTTAGGGGCACGACTCGCGGACGCCTCATTTGCGAGCCTGCGGTCATCCGCTGAGATGACTGTAACGATCATTGGCTAATTGGGCGTGAAAATTGAGCTTCGTTCCGGAGATAGGAATCCTGTCCAGGTTGTCAGTGTTGCTAGTAGTGTCCTGTCTCGTCTCAGCGGGACTCAATCACAGTGTTGTGTTTAATCATAAACAATTCATCAAACACCAGTTGTATTATGAGATATTCTGAAATTAGCATAGCATTGGCCAGACGTTTATTTTGGTTTGGCATTTGCCATAATATCTTGGATCAACGAGTTTGTGAGCTGTCTGCGCATCATTTTCGTCTAGAGAGTATCTTGTATTCGAAATTCTGACAAGAATACTAACAAATAACAATACCTAAAACTCTGTTAGGATGAAAATTGGTTTCAAATTGTCAAACAACTGTGTGGATGTTAAATAGATACCCACCATACAAACGCGCTGCATGTCTTTGATGGTGACAGTCACTGGGTAAGTTCACCCCGATTCTGTTTCTACGTTTGTGGTTGGGTTAACTCAGAAAATATAGGACACCATGTGCTAGGAACTATATCGTACAGGGAGATCCTTTTTGGATTTTGCTGCGTCTGGTCATTGCAAGCGTTATTGTTTGTGGTTTCACTGCCTTCGTGTCCAATCGGGTTCGTTACGGGTACGAGGGATTTCCTGCCGGCTGGGGACCTTCAGTTGAATTGAAACCGAGGGGAATAAAACTAAGATCAAATAGACAACCAAAACTGACCAAGAGTGTGGGTGTTACTGTTGGTCCGACAGTGTGTGTCCTGGATCGTTTTGATTTGTAGGTCAGTCATAAAGTATATTAGTTCGACCGATTTTGTTTGATGTTTATTGCTAGCGGTCATGTTTCAGAGGCGACCATGTTAGCATTGGGACTTGCAGGAGACCTAACAGAATTTCGATGAGTTTCGTTTTCCTTAAGCTCTGATGTATTTGTCTATAACATAGCAGTAGAAATGGATAGTATTGGTTGATGGTAAATATCGATGCTTTGCGTTGAACTAATCGCTCGTTAAACTACATGTTACATGTTTGACATCCGGTAGTATCTTCGACTGTTCCTTGGACGCACCATTTGTCTTCCAAGTCTCGTCAGTTTGTCGCATCATGATCGACATCCTCTTCGCTGATGTGATTGTAGCCTGACGCCGTCTGCTTGAAATTGAAGCTTCAATTTGTAAATTGCGCTTCACGATGTGTGTGCCGCTCGAGACGATGAGATGATTATTATGGTTGAACCATCCCTCTCTGAAGGGGCCAGTTGATAGCTTCAGATACACCACATGATCTGAGCCATATAGTTGGCAGCAAGCATCCAAACACACACACAGACACACCGACACAAGCACATGCATATCCCTTCATTGGTGGCCGGGGTGCGACGTCGAAGAGCGCCCAGTAGATGAGTTCATCTTCGTCATCTCGTGTATCTAACCTTCGCTTGATGCCTGCGACCTACGACGACATCCTCGCACCAAAAGAGCGTGCACTTGAGAATTCATCCCCTCTCACTGTCAAGTTGTCCGAGGCGCGGGAAAGCAGACAGTCCCAGAGCCGCATCATCCAATTGAAGTCTTCCGCGTCACCCGTTGCGAGGCCTGTTCATTTGGACTCTCTTCCTTTTCTTGCATTCTTTATTGGCTTCATTGCATCTCTGCTATCGAACCGAGGACCGAGTAGGCATCGGACGGTCGATCAGGCTCGTCCACCAAAAGTCATAAGGGGAGGATGTCTGTTGCGCTTTGCGCCATGCCCGTTCTTCTTTGCCCTGTGCCGGTACTTTTCGTTCGTTGTTTAATGAATATTGAAAGTTAACGATGACTTTTATTATCTCCTCTTATTACTGTTAATCTTATGCCCGGGAATGTGCTGTTGATCCTTCGCTTGGGTCAAAAGCGCGGGTTTGACTCTTTGACGGTACGGATCACAACCGATAACCCGAATTTATGGTCGTGTCAGCTGTAAAGCTATGGTGCGATTCCTCGGAAATTCGTATGCACGTGTCATATGACAGATGGGGCTGTAGATTTTTTTATAACAAATTTCACCCACAATATTAATCTTTATTTCGTCCAATCTCTCTGGAATAAAAAGAATCTCATACGCGTGGGTTGTGTTGGCTGGATCTATATTTTCCAATTTTAAGAGTAGTTGAACCGTTTTCTGCCATTCCTTTTCAAACGAATTTCCATTCGAAGTCGTTTGCTTTTTGTTATACAAAATTCCTCGAAAAGAAATTCAATCAACGTGGGCTGTGAGTGCGTTTTCTCTCGTACAACACTCTCGTCATCCTGTCCCATCTGCATGGTTGCTGCAAAGGGGTTCACAGGTCAACTGGATGTGTCTACAGCTTCTTGCTACAGTCAATAAAAATCACTTTTTGTATTGCGTTTTTTTGCTGTACGGATGTAGCATAAAGTTGTCGTCGTCAAATTGAAATCGCTCGACTGACAATATTTTCATCCCTCCACATATTTTCGTAGCAGATGTATGTTTATGTCCAATTTTTTTTTTTAATCATCATTTGACGCTCCTGAAGACACGTTCATCTGAATGACAGCATCACATTTCGGTCATAAGCGAAACGCAAAAAAAGGAAAAAAAACATCATGGGATGCTCTCCGGGTGCGTAAATGAGCTAATGCTAATACTGATTAGCAGCTTCCAGTCGGGTGGAAAAATTAGGCACAAAATTGGATTTCTCCTGTCGCCTAGCTGTCTGAGGCTATTTTCATTCGTGTGCAGATAATTAGTTTTGCTTTGTTTCTCTATACGCCTCGGCGACCAATTGAACGCGTTGCTCGGGGCTTTGTGTCATTCTTATTTATCTTCAACAAAGCTCTGCTAGCATTATTCTACCGTGCTTTATGCTGCTTTACATAAATGTTGCAGCGAAGATTTCCAAAACCAATTGTGTCTTATTTATGGCATAAGCAATAGCCGTAAACCGAGAATATGCAAAAGGATGCCATAAATTTGGGAAAGGTCTTTTGGGCGCTTCCTAGAAAATGTATGCATTTGAGGAAGACATGAACTGTTCCTAGACCTCTAGACTTGGTCGCATTTTTGCATACACAATACATCTTACTCCCATCTGGTGACCATGTGTTTTTGCTTTCCAATGTTGAACAACGTTGGGGTTTTTTTCTTTTTGTTTTTATGCTTGCTGACACGCAAACGAAAAACATGCTAAAAACTGTGCGTTTGTATTTGATGCTGTAAGGCGGTGGTTGCTTTTTCTCGTATGGTCAGAACCCGACCGTCATCTGAACAGTGTGGATCAGGTCGATGAGCTAGTTTATTTTGTTGCCTTTTCAATTCATTTATTCAGATAACTTTGCTGTGTTGATCGCATCATGCTGACTTTAAATTGAATGAAACAAAAATTCATCACAGCTGCAGTCCGGAGCAAATGAGGGAAGCGTTCGATAGTTCAGAACTCGTACATGTGTGATCGATTAGGTAACTATCGATCGGAAGGATGAGAGATACCCGGAATGAAATTCGATCGATCAGCTTATAATAGCCGAGCTTGCTGGGGCATGTGAACGTAGGCGCGCGGTTATTGCGGCTTCCTCAGCAGCGTCACATCCATCGTTACTGGCACTTCTCAGCACAAGCTGTCTGTTTTGTTTTCAACCTATACTAATGGCATTTTTTCTCAACTTCTTCTTATTTCCAGATCATCGGTGGGAGGAGTAATCTATCGGAACATGCTGGCGCGTAACGTACTCGATCGAATGAAAGATACAAAGCTTCCTGAGCGAAGTTCGTGAAGTTATGAGTACGATTGAAGTGCAGTGCAAACTCGTACAATGCGTCAAGTGTTTTGTAATCTGAGATGAGTGTCACATTAGAAATCATGTGAATTGTGTGGTTATGTGGTTGCGTGTAGATGAAGTGCAGGGATCATAAATGAATTTGAAAAGCGTGTGTTAGTTATAAGTAGTGGTTTTCCAATCGTTTGTGTTTATTAGTGTGAATGTGCGATTATGTGCTAAATTTCCTTCCTTTGATTTCATTACTAGGTGTGTGTAATTATATTGTAGAATCCTTTTAAGAGGAGATTAACTCCCGCGCGTGCTAAAGTGCAAGTGCAGAGATCTCGATCTCTGTCTGTGTGAAGTGTCTGTGTGTGTGTTTTTCCATTGTGAACAACTAGTGCGTGTATAGAAAGGTGCGTCACAGGTGGTGACGCAACGCATGTGCAGCCTCGGAGCCGCCAGTCGAATGCGGCCCGTGGCCACGGCCACAATGGCGGCCGCCAGGGGCGATGGAGGAGGCGCCATTAGAAACCGTAACAGCCGGGCAGCCGCAAAATGTGTCAGTGTGTACGTGTTAGCCATATATGTAGCGTTAGTGTGTAGTGTTAATGTGGCCGTCGTGGCGGGCAAGCACCACCATCACCATCAGGGTGGGCAGCAGGAGTTTAAGTTCGATCCAACAAACAGCTTTATCAGCTTAGTGCTGCCACACGACACATATCCCGGGTACAGCATCCAGAAGTTTACCGCCAACTTTACCGGCCCGAACGCACCGTTCTCGTCGATCTCGTCCTACTCGTCCAAGCCGCTCAACTACCGGCTGCTCGAGACGGACTACTCGAAGTACTTTACCGTGCTGGAGGACGGGCTGGTGATGACGACAGCCGACCTGTCGCCGCTGGTCAACCGGCCGGTGAAGCTGGTCGTGCTGGAGGAGACCCCCAACTCGACCGCAACCCACCAGCTGCAGTTGTACGTGATGAACCGGAAGGACATGCTACACTTCCCGACCATGCTGACCGATGTGGTGGGTCAGCTGAGCGAGAACAAGGACGGTGGGACGCGGGTGCGCGACATACCGCTGCTGCAGGCTAATTCGGCCCGCGGTGCCAAGACGGTCATCTACAGCATCGTTGGCGGAAACGAGGGCGATGCGTTCGCGCTGGAAGATAGCAGCACGGGCACGATCGGCACAACGATACGCATCGACGATCCGCGCAAGCACGGTGTGTGGCTGGTGTCGGCCAAACCGCTCGACCGAGAGCACCGGGAACAGTACACGCTTGTGATCGAGGCGACGGACACGAAGCGCATCAACAAGGCGGAAGTGCACCTTCCGGTACATATTACCGACGTCAATGACAACCGGCCGGTGTTTGGCAAGCCGGACTATCGCTTTACGGTGACTGGCATGAAGGCGACCACGCCGGCCGGCAACGAAACCGTCACCTGGGAACGGTTCACCAGTGTCGGGCGGGTCGAGGCAAAGGACGCCGACGGGGACAAGGTAGCGTACCGGCTGACCAGCCCCAGCAACACGGTCGTGATTGTGCCGCAAACGGGTGAGCTGCTGCTCGCCGGCGAACCTGACGCACCGGAGCTGTTTGTCGATGTGGAGGCGCACGATCTGCGCACGCCGAGCCTGAAGAGCGAGAAGCCGGCCCGCGTGCTGGTCGAGTTTGTGGCGCCCGATCCGCTGCCGGTGATACTGCAGCATTCGGGGCACGAGTATCAGCACTCGCACCGGCGGGACAAGCGGCGCGTTACGCGTGCCGTGCGGCCTACCAAGCGCATCGAGTTCACCGAAGCGGACGGCGACACCGAGGGCCGCAACGTGTTCCAGCTGGAGAAGGAAACGGACCGCGAGACGTTTAAGATACGCGACGAAAACCCTTGGGTAACGGTCGAGACGAATGGTGCGGTGCGCGTAAAGAAGAAGTGGGACTACGAGGAGCTCGGGCCGGAGAAAACGATCGATTTCTGGGTGATCATCACCAATCAGGGTCACAACGGTGAGTAGAGCCGGGATAATACCCATCTAGGTTGGGGAAGTTGGTTTGGAAGGGAAGATTCGATGAATACCGCACCGTTTGGCGATCATCGTCTACGATAAGCTTTCTCATCGCTTAAAGCGTTATCTTATTTCGAGACCCGTTCTCGTTTTTTTTGGGGGATGGAATGAAAACAAACATTTGCATACAACGTGTTTGTTCAGCTATGGTGGTGCCCGCCCGTAGGCGAATTAAAGAGTGCGAACTTCGGTGACACATTCCGGAGGCTCTCGTGTGCATTAATTGATGGTGGATTTGCTTTAATCTTGGTCCGGTCTGTGTAGCTTTAGTGGTGGTTAGGATTATACACACACTCTCGGACCCGTTTATGCATGGTGGAGCGATTATTGGACAGCATTTTTGTCAGTGGTCCCGGTAAAGGGTAGCTTCGGCTAGGCTATTATCACCCCAACGTTTAGTTCACCGTGGACAGCTTTAAGTGAGGGGCATTAAGGGCAACGTCAAGTGCCACTGTAACATTTGAATATGAAACGACTATGAAGCTATTGGAGCGGCTGATGCTCTTTGGTATCTTTATTCCTCTGTCTGTCCTCAGCTCAGGTAGGGCTTACGTATTGATGTGTGCAGTAGGTATTATATTTTTATGTCCACTAGAGATTAGGCCGCGGCTTTGAGTCAGCTTTAAACCGTAGGATTTGAAGGGAAACAACTTCTTTGGAGGTCTGCGGACTCTTTTGTGCAGCATATCTCTGGACTGCTGGATCCTCTTAAACTTGAAACGTACGATAGAATCGTTGTTGAAAATGTTTCTTAGTTGTAAATCGTTGTTCGGACACATGTTCCCGCTCTACATCCCGGGCACATCGATCAATAAAACTATCGGAATCGATCTGTCCTGCGCTGTTAGCTAGTTGAAGTACATTCGCTATCTTGTCCAATTAATTTATGTTTCCATTCGAACATTGAGTTTGCCCTCGGGGGCAACGAGCCGTGTAACTCGTTGTCGATGTAAAATGATATCGATGTCAACGTGTTGTCTAGCGGACTCAATTGTGGTTTTGACAGTCGAAAGTGGATGGCACGGGTAAACAAAGTCGAATAACTCTGACAGCTGTAGCTCCTATCAAACAATGCACTTCACGACGACCACCACTAGAGGCAGCTTTCTTCCGGCTACTAATTGCCTAGCAAGTCAATGTCTCACTAGCGTTTATTTTTTCAACGCCAACTTCCTTGCCACAATTCGTTAGGATGAGTGTGCGAGAGTTTTCGATCCGTAGATAAATCTGCGCTATCCGTTGGGGAATAAAAATCAACCAAAGAGCACGATTACCATATGTATGCTGTCTGTTGACGGTTGAGAAGAATGAAGCTGTCGAACGGCGAACCGGCGTACATTGCCGTTGGGCCGGAAGTCGTACGTTGGCGAAGGGCTTAATGTAAACAAATGTTAAATAAATGAGGTTTGGGAACGGATTTTTCTCACCCAACAGCTGGTACAAGCCACCGGACGGTACTGGTTCGTTGGCGGAGTTGGTAACCGGAAGCAGCGATTGTGTGATAGAATAGGTTTGCTGTTAAGAAAAGAAAGGCGCATGCATAAATTTAATCTTAAATGTGTTGACTGACCCTTACTTAGCGCAAAGATGGGCGTTTACGTTCTGCGTTGGTATCTCTTGCAACTGATTAACGATTTCGGGTGGATTTGGGTAGCATGGATTTTTAAGCCCAACCAGTGCTTTGAGAGGCTGAGAAGAGTTGGAACATCTTTTGTTAGCCTTTTAGGAAGTTTCAATGACCCATGATAGAGTAACAGCATGCATTACAGCTAGAATTCAATTGTTAGGTAACGAAAGCCTAGAAGATGGCAAAAATGGGGTTATTTCGTAGAAGGGCACCATAAATATTTAAATTGGTTGTAATGAAAATTTATTATACTACCAGGTCCCAATCGTCAGTACCCGGTGGCGCCCTGATGGCAGTTTTGTCCGAAAACATACCGAAACATCCCTGAGGCATTGGGCTTGGAGGGTTTTCCCCTTTTGCTCTGGGTACGAGCGTGCATAAACTCTTCATGGATGTTGCCCGCCGCTAACATTAATTGGCATTTGCTTTAACTCTTCTCGCTGCAGCACGTTCCTCCACCAACGCCACTTCTCAGTTTGCAATTTTACTCATTAATGTTAATCGTGTCTCCGGAGGACCTGTGTGCAGTTTGTTCAAAGAGAAAGAGAGAGAGATAGAGCGAATGAGAGAAAGCGTTCCTTTTTTACGCTCTCCAGATCCGCTAGGGCCCGTTTCTCCCGACGAATACTGTCACTTGGCCCAGAAGATGTGTGCCGCGGTACACAAGTTCATGAATACCGTAGAAGCTGGACAGGACGTCCATGTCCATCCTCTCACCCCATCCCAGGGCGGCAGCATTGCGCCAATCATAATTCGTAATTGCCATCGCCCGCAGTGACAGATGGTGTCAATGCGCTCAAACTGGTCCACCAGCAATAGAAATGAGGCAGTTGTTTTGGCACATTCTGGCAGAATTGGTCATTTTAATGGATATCATTGTGCGACGGCATTCACATTTACAGATAATAGATGTTAGAAATGATTTGAGCATCAAAACGAGCAAAAAAAAGTGTGCCCTTCTGTATGACGTCCAAGGAGTCGCGAATAAAGGCATACCCATTAATGGATTCATTAGTCATTCGTGCACAACAATCCGTTGTGTTGTCATGTACTTTTGGTGACATTTCTCTTGTATGCTTGGGTTGTCAAACAAAAAATACGATGCAATGTTTTCCGCGTGCTCTTCTGGTGGGATAAGCTTGCAATTGTTTCACCCTTCAGCGCTTGTAGTGGCATCTAGACACTTTTGGATGAACGCTAGCTTTACACAGTTTTGCTCTAGCCTCCGCACTGTCATATGGGACGTTACTGCAAGAATAAAACCATAGACTGCCAAACGAAACCGTGTCCCCGTTGAAGTGTTGCTATGTTGAAGCTTACTAGAGCGCAACAAAAATTCGTAGCGCTAAATAAATAACGATCTAAAAAGAGAAGAAAAAAACACACACATAAAGCTTAGTTTGCTGCTGTGTCCTGGCTGGCGGATGGAAACCCGGTAGGCATTCCATTCGCGAGAAAACTCATTTCCCTGGCTGACGAGCAGTGGCGCGCACCCACGCCCAAAAATGGCACACGTTTTGTTGCTTAAGTGTCATGCTCGAAACAGTGGCCGGCTCTAGTATGCTGGTAGGTCGACTGCCATGTTCGGACGGGCATGGAAAGAACGAATTTATTGTCCTGTTGAGTGCATGCAAAGCTCTTTCCTAGAGAATTGTGTATGTGTGTTTGCGTTGTGTCACTGCTTTGACGAGCAACTGCCACCAACATGCATGATTTCAGCGCTTGCCGGTTCCTGTGAAGGGCTTGGTCGTTTTATATGCATGTGTGTGTATGTGTGTTGAACGCGCTTATGTTGTTTGTTTTAGGTATTGGACTAAACTGAAAGCACTTGCCGTTCCGAAATGACATGCCTTTTATGTGTTCTCGAGCTTCCGCAACTCCTACCGGGACACAACTATAGATTTTGCGTATTCCATTGAGGTTGTACGTGGTGGGGTGTTTTTGTAGCGGGGAAAAAGTCGCTCGTTGACAGATTTATGATATTGTTGAAATGCGCGGCCAAATCAATGTCGGTACTTTATGCTGTGTTCGGGTCGGTTTTTGTACGGCCGCCCGGTGCCAAACATCAAGCCATGAACCATGAGTGTATGTGTGTGTGCCTTTGTTAAGGTTGTGCTTCCGGGTTAGATTAGAACGATTGCAATATTTCAACCTTATGTTCGTACGACGAGTCTTTCGATGCGATGTGGTTAATTTTTCGTAAAAGGGCGGAGCAGCGCACTACCACATGCACCGCATCCCAGAAAAATCTGAAAGTAATCGCGTCTTATTTCCCAATAGCATCTCCAGCGCAAGCACCACAGAAGCTGTGTGTTTTCGTTTGCTTCTACACTTCTCTCACTACACGAACCGAACGCCGTTTTGTTGTTTCATTGCCCATGGGTTTCCATCATCTACGGCTCGGCCCTAATGAAACAGCACCCATCTTTTTGGGCATCCGACCGCGTGCGGTAACGCAAGTCAGTGAACTTTGAACCGCCTTCGCACCCCTGCATGCCGTTCTCGTCCCGTCTTCGATATGATGGTTCAATACGTCGGTGCGTTTCTGCCAGTTGATCTCTGGGGTAGCGTTCCACAGTTCCGAAACCACACACCGTGCCATGCTGCTTGCAGTGCTGCACAAGCCGAACGGCAAATAGCTGACTCATGCGCTTCCTCTTTTTCCGTTGGCTGATGGGTTGCGGCTATGCTCCCTAGGGTTAAGTTGCGCTTTGTTGTGCGTTGGTGGAATGATTTCTAGCGCCAGCAAGAATAGACGAAGCCAATTTATGGGTGGATTTTCTAATTGTACAAATCAATCGATCGAGGTTCGCGACCAAATCGATAGGAATGTGAATTGTTTTTGCACTTGTTTTGTTGGTATTTGTGATGGGCTAGAAAAGGATAAGTCGCATGACAATATGAATGATTGCAAATAAAAAAACCAAAAATTTAACATAGAAACATTAAAGGAAAATTTAACATTTAGAGGAAAATAATTTCTAATTTTTTTTATTTTAATAAAATTGACGAGCTTCCTAATTGTCAAAATACAATAAAAATAATGGATTTCATGTTTTATGATAACTTACAATGTTTAACATTGGTTTTATAATGATTTTTTGGTTAACAGTAGAAGATATTTGACCTTGTTAGATATTTATTTGCCTGATGTTTAAAACCAATTGTTTGGAATGGTTGTCTTCCCTTTCATATGGTTGGGAGTTTATTTTCATTTCATTTTTTTAAACATACAAACAACAATTAGACGCTGTAAACATTTTCTCTCTCGCTTTGTCACTAACGTCACATAACGTCACATAGCATACCTTCACCACTGCTCTTGTAGAGCCTGTTTGGGACAGATGAATATTCTCGGATTTAAATTTGATTGGGTAAGCTTTTATCCCTCCGTTGGTGCTTTCAGCCGGATCCGACCATCTCGCCAATCCGGACCCGCGGCTCGAGGCGTTCGGAATATCGATAACCGATGCATATCGAAGCGTCCGCTCGTTAATTGAATCAGCGGGTTTGATTGCGATCATGTTTTATGAATCGATTTCCACCGGGTGAGGTGTGTTGTCGGTGCAAACCCCAAAACACTGCTGCTATTCCACAAGGTAGCATCAATAATGTGCATTTATTCGTATCCTCTCCAGCGTATGGCGGCGCGATCGGCGTTCGTTCCGTTTCATCTCATCCCATCGTTGGTATCTTATCGGTGTGTTCTGTTCCTGTGATCGCAATAGTAACGCAGTAGCAGGGTAAAATAGAGAGAGAGAGAGAAAGAGAGAGAGAGAAAGAAAGAGAGAGAGAGAGAAAGAGAGAGAGAGAGAGAGAGAGAGAGAGAGAGAGAGAGAGAGAGAGAGAGAGAGAGAGAGAGAGAGAGAGAGAGATACATAGAGCCGACAGCATGGATGCGCGAAGCGGTAGGGAAGGTTTTCGAAATGCATTTATCGATGATCCATATTTCATCCATTAGTGCGGTGCACATTCAATGCGTCGGTATTAATTACTCATGCACCGGAAATTTGCTATTGCATCATACAAATTCCAGAAGAAAAAAGAAACTGTAGAAACTGAAGCTCTGTGGTGTAGTGCGTGTGTGTTTACGTGGTGTTGGCAGGCAGGGAATGTTGTCCCCCATTTTTGTCGGCACGACTGTGATGTTCAAACCATTCTCTCTGGAAATCATCATCCAATTTGCGTTATGTTCATTGCTAGCGCTTCCAGCGTGTTTGTTAATTTTGTCGCAAAATCGTTTGCCTTTTGAGTCGCCTTAGTGAAATCGCGAGGGGTTTCTTTTTGAGAAAATTGTTGCCGGGATGTGAGACATTAAGAGGGAAAGACGGAGCAAGATGCCGACGATCAAGCTGGGAAATATCAATGTACAAGCTGTTTTCGATTTAATTTTGGAATTTTAAATTCTAATCGAAATGTCTGACAGTATAATATAAAGGCGTGTGTTTTAAGGAAATATGAGGCCATATCTATAACAACAAAATAAAGACTGAAATATCTACCTTAGGATGAGAATATTTTCTTTAAATCCCATATTGCTCAGGAACTGCAAACTACATAGGGCACCCATATTGGAATCTCCTGAAATTCGTCGAGCGGCCACTTTTGCTTTAAACGCTTATCGTTTGTCTCATCTCTGAGTTTATTTCGATTTTTTTATAGCGCATTCTGTCGCTCGCCACAAACACATATACGAACGAAAAAGCCGGCCAATGAAATATGCATTATTTTTTGCCTGCCAACAAACTCCCCAACTTTGCAACCCCCTTTAAAATAAAAGGCGCGTCAAACAAGCTAAGCGAAGCGTAACGATGAGCGACAAACTCGACGCACTGTGCGCATCGGAATCGGGTGGATCGTGTTGATTAAATTAATTGTTTATAAAGTGATGCTCCCCACTGGGCGGCAAATGCGTTTGAGATATCAGTTTAGTTTAGCTCGTGCGTTCCACGCGTTCCTCCGTCGCGGAAGATGGTTGGGTGTACCCACAGGGGCACCACTGCTGGTGGCACATTAAGGCATTAACATCAACCATAAACCAGAACCAAACAGTTTCAGTTGCCGTGCTGTGAGCTCTAGGCGAAGTTACCTTTTTTGTTTTGTCTCCGTTCCACTTTCAACCAATAATCCTTTAATTGCTTGCTGACAAGGTGTCGTGCATTCTACGGCGGGTGCGTGTTTGCAGAATCTGGTCCACGTTGGTGTTAAACGATGAGGTGGGCCAAGGGATAGGAGTAAAATGTTAAAAAAGGCACCGGTAAAGACACGAACAAACGTATGTACGAGAGGTAAAGGTCAAACATAAATCAGAAACCACCGAAATGGTATGTTTGTGTTTATGATATGATATTAAGGTTTGGTAGCCGGTCTCATGGTACAGTCGTCAACTCGTACGACTTAACAACATGCCCGTCATGGGTTCAAGCCCCAAATAGACCGTGCCGCCATACGTAGGACTGACTATCCTACTATGGGGGGAAATCAATAAGTCACTGAAAGCCAACCCCACAAGTGGGTTGGCAGGCCTTGACCGGCATCGGTTGTTGAGCCAAAGAAGAAGAAAGATTAAGGTTTGGTCAGCGAATTAAATTCGTTGTGTGCGTGTAAAAGAAGCATGTGTTGCGAGTTGTGTTGGGCGTGACATTTGAAATGAGCCCCTTCGAAAGTATCGCACTTTTTATGTGCTCAACAGAAGTAAGTGAAACTCTCTCCCTTAAGAATCCATCATAACAGGATGATACACTTGAAGAAGAATGTATGTAGGCCATATTTTGACCACTTTGGGGCTCGTGCTATTACGATACGAAGTTATGAGTTGAGATTGAGCTCTGCAATTTAATAGATGCTCTCGAAACGCAACAAAGCCTCACACATACGGGGGGGGTTGGGGTTTATCCCGGGCGTTGCTTTTAGAATCGTAAAAAAGTTTACTAGCGATTAAAACTTTGGAGGATGTGTTACGTATCTTATCGACTTCTCTTTAGCGCTTCGAGGCGCGCACTTACTGGAACATTCATGGAACAACTTCTATTGGAGCATTGTTGTTGTTTTGTTGGTGGTTTCTTTTTGGGGCAATAAGAAAAGTAATTTGAAAATGTTCGTTGGTGAAACAATCGTGCGATATGTGGTTTGCTTCGTAATGGTATAACATTATTCTCAAGCATCTTAGGGCATAATTATCAGCTACGCTAAATGTACACTCCAGTTAGTTTCGACAGGGTTTCGCAGAGGTAAGATACGCTTAACAATATTCGTGATCTTTTGCACATTAATTTGAAAGCCAGACGACTTGAACATAGCTAGCCGTAAATGTAATCCCATTTTATAGAAGAGCTACATTGGTGCCCAGAATCTCTTGAGGAGGCCGCTTTTTGGAGCCGAAACTTGAGCTTTAACTCTTTCTGTAATGCTGATCCTCCTCTGTTCTGTTGATGTGTCGGGAGCAACAACAAACATTAAATGCACATGTGGCACGGGTGCATCATGCTCCTTCCAACGGTGTGATCTCGTAACGAGCCTAACCGTCATGCTGCATGAAATCTATTCTCACGTCGTACCGTCTCTGTGCTCCGGAGTATCTGCAGCAGGGCTGGAAAGTTTTTAATGTCTTCGGTACAGTCTTATCCATCCAAAAAGCAAAGTTTGAACTTCGTGATGCGGTGTAGAGGTAGATACAGCCTTTAGATACAGCCATGCTTTCTCGTCGTTTAGTTTCAGTGGAGACTGGGGGCTTGTCTTCATTTCTCGGAGTCTTTCTATCCCACTTTTCCTTATGCCAAGGTAGAAGGAAACACCGTCAGCGATGGTTTAGTTTTTTTTTTGTACTGTTGTATCTCTTCCAAAACTCATGTGTGCGTGTGCCTTCTGACGTACCGAGCTTCTTTAGCTCCCCACACTACCTCGGTAATCCATCCAATCACTTTTGACATCGCGCACATGCCCGGCGCATACGGTAGCAGGACGACAACACGTTTGATGAGGTAACTGCCGCACATCTTGCGAAAGTTTTTGCGATACTCGCTGCGCTGCGTGCGGCTATTCTTGGAGCGGTGTCGAGCGAAACACAGACACACGGAAGCATAATGGCTTCACTTCACTTCTGACTGCTCTTCGGTTGCCAGTCAAGGAAGGAGCATGTTGGGGGAAGTATCCGACAAAAAAAGCGTTAGCATCATGCCCTTGCTTTCGTACACTTGGTAGGAGAGCCTACAAATTACCCCGATGTTGTAACTGCGCACGCTTACGCCCCGTAACGGTGGTGTGTGTAGAGCAGTGCTGTTCCCCGGTTCCAATGAGTTCCTTTTGTCGTTTTCTTCCCCTACAGGATATACCACTTTTCGTGAATAAGGTGTTCCTGTTCTGTTCTGTGTTGGAACGAAAAGAAGACAAAACGAAACGCAAAACAAGGGTCTGGTGATGTCTAGGCTTCTGTTTCCTTTTTTTTTGCGAGACGGAGCTTCGTGGCTCTCGGAGTACGGCTGCTTACAATCTCACTATGTGCTGCGCCTGGTGCATGCCATTTGCCGTGGCAAAAGCGGTGGTGGAGCGGCAGACATAGCACGCGCGTGTGAAACAAAGCAATTTTTTTATATGCGCCAGCAGCAGCCCTTCTGCATAAAGGATATCTCGCGGATGTGTGATGTGTAGTAGATGCGGTATATGCTGGGCTCCCTTTTCCGGTTGCCGCGGGCAGTCGTACAAGGTGCGGGGGTTATCCTTGCTTTGTAATGTTTGCTTCAATTTCTATGTTCTTTTTTCTTTCATGCGTTCTTTTTATTTTTCGCCAGGAAATCGACCTCCACGCCCGCCACTGGCTCGTGCGGCTCGTGTGTTGGGAGGAAGTAGCATTGTTATGTTTTTGCACCGTGTTGTTCCACACCTTTCCATAAAATTCCTCTTTTTCTTTCGAAGAATCGTTTATGCGTCTATTTCTGCGTGTTGCTGTGAAATTGCTTTTTATCCTGGATTTCCCTTCAAAGCAAAACAGGGCTGGCTGGCTTCGCTTGGGGCGCTTAAGGCAACGACTTTGGAGTTCTTCGATTGCGTGGTTAGTTGATTAAGTTCGGTGTGGGCTTAATTTATAATTTCCAAAAATGCTGTCTTCAGCCCTGAGGGGGCATATTGGATACTGAGTTCCAAGCTTTGCATCGTACAACTCAATTGGGATGGGAAAGAGCAGAGTTCTGTGTGTGTGTGTGTGTGTGTGTGTGTGTGTGTGTGTGTGTGTGTGTGTGTGTGCGGGTGTGTGTGTGCGGGTGTGTGTGTGCGGGGGTGTGTGTGTGCGGGTGTGTGTGTGTGTGTGTGGTGTGTGTGTGTGTGTGTGTGTGTGTGTGTGTGTGTGTGTGTGTGTGTGTGTGTGTGTGTGTGTGTGTGTGTGTGTGTGTGTGTGTGTGTGTGTGTGTGTGTGTGTGAACGCTGGTATATTTGCTAAGCTGTGATTTCCTCTGTACTTTCTGAGTATTCGATCGCCGCAGGACCTAAAAACAAAAAACAAAACCAATAGGGGCTAACGTTAAAGGCACATCAAACAGCGCGTGATTTCAGATCTTTAGCGTTGTTTATGCTATAGTGCAAGCATATATCGACGGAACAGGCACTCGATGCAGTTCGAACCGCTACAAAGGCGCGGGATGTTGCCCGTTTGGTGAGCGAAGATATTCCCAACAAACGGTTTAGTCTTTACACGTTTGTCTCGCTGTGTGTGTCAAAAAGGGGTTGATTTATGGCTTTGCCGCTACAGCCGTGTGCACCGTTTGTAGTTTTATGATTTCGATTAATTTTTTATTGTTTTCATGTTTCTCCAGCACTCGTTTGCCTATTGGAACGACCTTTTTTTCAATTGTTTCTGCAAGAAAAAGGGTGCGGAGTGGTTTTGTTCTTTTCAGTTTTTCCGCGGGCTGCGCTTCTGTATCGTGTACGCTGTGTGCTCTTCTAATGTTTGTTTCCGTCTTTGCTGATTGTTTCCGGCTGATTGTGCTGCGTTTTTGTTGTTTGTTACGATGGAAAAGTGATCCGCACCCGCCCGAGACCATGACGATCACGTTCGTAGTGCCCGCCTCATGGCTCGCTGGTAACAGGAAACTATTAACAAAATAAATAATTGAGGGACCGCGCACGTCTTCAGTGCCTAAGCCTCTCTGGACCGGGTAGCGTATGCGAAACGAATGAAGAAAAGCACAAGTAGAATGAAGAAAAGCGAAAACAGAGCAGATCGAATAAAACGATCGAAAGGAAAAATGGTCCAATCAACCGATCGATCGATCCTATGAGATGTGGCAGTATTTGTGTGTGTTCAATGCGCTTTGGTCGCACTGTTACATACCACGGTCAAGGTTGGGTGCAGCTGGCTGGAGCTTCTTTCTTCCCCTTCCAATTTTCCGATGCAGTTTGTTTGCACGCCCAGGGTGTTCGGGTACATGTCGATACAGTTCATCGCACCACCACACGGCGACTGCTGGGAAATTATGAGACGTGAAAAATCAAACATTGTATGTGGCCCTTCGCGCTGTACCAGCTTGGTTGATTGTTTGTTTATAATCTCTTTGCGTGCTGCAGCAATTTCCTTGCAGCCCAGAGCGAGGGGACGATTTAAAATGTGTGTTAAATAAAATCCCAACACACAATGGCCCACACCGTCGTCCGGTCGGGCTAATTTTACGGCTATTGGTGCCGGATAGCATGGTTGATGAATATCACCTTTCCAGTGTGTGCGTACTCTGTTTCGCTTCCCTCTTTCCCGTGTAACATTCAACAGAAAGTAAACACAAACACATTAGGGGTCGTCGGGTGGATCTGGCAGATTGAAAATGGAATGCGCCGTTGCGTGATTAATCAGTGAGGTTTATTTTTGGTGCGGCTTGCCAAATGAGCTCTCCGCCCCTCTCTCCGTCCTGTTCGCGTTTTGGCCAATTTTGTGGACTTACGGACTGTGGAGCTGGGGCCGAGTTGAAATGGTTTAAAATTACTCACGCACACGCGCTTCCGCTGGAAGAGATAGTCGGGCGCTGAAAGTAAAAACAAAACCCGCGGATTGTGTGATAAATTATTGCTTTACATGAAGGCTGAGGTTGTTGGTTGCATTCTCTGAATCAGAACACCTTCCCTTTTTTGCTTTTTTTTTCTATCCCACTACTTTGTCAACGTCGCCATTGCTAAGTGCGGGAGGGTGGTATCAGATCACGGGTAACGGAAGATCGCTCTCTTCTCGCACGAAAGTGAAGCGCAAAGAAGATAGCGAGACGAAGGATTGACGGATCGTTTCCTTCCTATCATCCCCCGTTGGTTGGTTGCGTTAGTTCTCACACACACAGACACACACACACTCATAAAAACACATGTTGTCGGGTGGAGAAAGATGGGATGGGAAGGGGAATGGATATGCTGTCATCGCAACGTTGCAGAAAATCGAAACCGACTAACCCAGTGCTGCTACGGAAGCCGCGTCTCTGCCGCGTGTGCTCAACCGGAAAGCCTTTCCTATGCAGGGCTGCTGCTGCGCCGATGCTGTTGCGGTTACAGGGACGGGACCAAGTGTACGCGATCCTCGCACTGCCACATGCGTCTCCTGTTCGGTACTTTGTCCCGAGGTAACCCTTTCCGGATGGGGCGAAGGGCTGAGCCGTGGATGAGAAACGCGCGATCATGCTGAACGTCGCGTCCCTGTAGTGGTGTAGCATGTGTTGGTGTGTGTGTTTGTTTGTGTGTATTTTAGCTGCTCATTCAAATTCGATTGCTTTATTGCTAGTTTGGCGGCTGGCGGTGAGCGCGCCGAGCTAATTGATATTGACGCACCAAGCAACGGCGGGTGGAGAAAAGCGAGTATGTGGTTGCGGTTTGGTTAAGTGACGGAAACAACTGGAAACAATTTGACAATGCTCTTTAGTTTGCAGTAGTAAAGGGCGTGTCGATTGTTGATGTATGCTCCAGCTCAAAAACATCATTAATGGCTAGGTGTTCTTTTGTATGGCTCTATGTTTAATTGGTATGTTAAGTTATGTTTTTATATCGTAATAAAAAGGGTTGTTGAGTTTCACTTTTAATCACTTTTACTAGTTGACTACAGTGAGCTTCGATTCACTATTTCATAGTGGCGAGAATATCGGATGCAAAAACTTATGGACGATCTTCCTAATTTTCCGACTCATTTACAAACCAAAACACATAAATAATAATCCCTGCTTCATTTTGAAGCGTCACTTTTTCACAACCAAGCGATATATTTTTCCCTTGTAGAAAACTTGTTATCGGTTGTTGAATTATTATTTAACCAATATTTTTATTGACAAAATGTCAAAATAAACATATCCGAGGTGCTTTTTTGAGCAAATAAAATATAGAATAACTTTTCACTTACTTTACTTTAAATTTGGATTTTTCTTTGGAAATTAAATTTATAATAATAAACCATAAGTATAATAATAAAATTATAAGTATAGTAAATAGGTTATCTTAAGTTGTTGAAGGATGATCTGGGTTGTTTATTTTTGAATGTACTATTTTTTTACTTTTAAAATATATTTTATGATATCGATGTTGCAGAGAAATAATATGTTCTCCATTGAAAGATATCATGCGACAAAGTAAAAGGTTACCAGTTCAATAACCCAAGGGTAAGGTATGCTTAAAAAACCCCTGCAGCCTTTTTCCCGTGACATGGAAAGGCATTCAAGTTTGGAAAACCTCTCCATGTACTAACTCCGCTTATAGCATATATAATGTATAACCTCCCTATCTGCCTTCTTTATAGCATTCGTGTGGTCTAAAGCAACTACTAAAAGAAGAGCCGTTTTTTGTCATGTGTACCCATCCCACCCCCTCCCCCCCCACCCCATTCGTAGACAAATATGTGAGCGATCTTTTTACGCTGCCTAGCGCGTCACGCTCCTGTTCGTGTGTTTTGTCTTGCAAGCGCACATCCTTCCAAGGAAGTAAAACCACTTTCGGTAGACGCTTTGCCGATGGCGCTCAGCTCCGAAAGTCAAACACCGGTTCCAAACTATTGTCCACCGCTGTATGTGGTGCCTGGTTGCCTTGGGCTAGCTCGCAACCAGCAACAACAACTGTCCCGCCGGCCGGTTGGCCGGAAGAAGCATCATCATCACCAGCGAACCGCAAGGATTCAATTTATATCCGAGAAGATATTTCCGGCACACAGTCGCACGGGTTTGTGTGGCTCGGTGTGCATTAGTGCTGGGGTGGTGTATGTGTGTCAGCTGGTGGGGTATAGGGCAACTGTGGACGTACCGTACGACGCAGCTCCTTCCCGATCCCGATGAATGGGAATGTGTGATAAGCGAAATGAAAGAGTTGACCGTGTGCATGTGTTTCGCTGGCGGCGATTTCTGTCCGCCCTGCGTTATTTTTCGGAAGGCCCTTTTTTCTTGTTTTTCTCTTCTGTGCGCCCTTTTCACGAGTGCTTTTCATGCGCTTCATCGTTCCGTCCATGTGCGCATTGCACATGTGGTGTGTGTGTCGGCAATATCCTAAGGTCTTTTCGGTTAATAATTTACTCGCGGGAATTGAAGGGTTTCGACTTTCAGTTCTTGGCCGCTTTTGGCGGTTTCGGCGGGCCTCGTAAACCCTGGAAGTAGCGGAGAGGGCTCCTTAGTGCGGCGGAAATGAGCCTCCAGTTGTGGACGAATTTTTGGGCGTTTATCTTAATCTTTCGCTTGCCAAACAATCGTGGTACGATGTCGAGTGGTCGAGGAAGATCCGTTCGTTTACTTTTCTTTCCTGCCCTTCGATCGTGCAGTGTTAGACTGTTGGAAACGTACGAACGCTGCTGCATGCACTTGAAGCGTCTATCGTTGCCTGGGATCTTGATCCCTCTCTCTTTCTTTCTTCGAGAATCCTTCAAGACGGAAGCGTTTCTCGTCGGGCTGGTTGGATTTCGGGCTGTCGTTCTTTTAGCCAAGCTTGTAGTTGTGCGCAGGGCAGGGTGTGCTCGGGATGGCAAAATAAATAAACAAAAAAATCAAATCCGAATGAACACCAGGACGCAGCAAGTAAACAAACGCGTATTGTTTGATTGCTCTCCTGTCGATTCCTGTATTATTGCGCATTGCAGATGTGTGACGTAATTCCTTTCTAGCTGTTACCATCCCGTCTTTTGTTGAATGATGGGTAAAGTTTCCGAACAGAAGGGAATTTTTGAAGCTCTTGAAGAGTGGGAAGAATAAAATAAACTTTGTTGTTGAAATTATTTGTGTTGTTTTTCCCGTAGAAGTTTTTACTATGGTGAGATCAATGTGATAGTACTTTTATATGTTTATTTTACAAACTTTTTGGTAACAAAACAAAATAAAATTTTATATAACTAGTTTATAACGTATTAAGGCGACACAAATGTGTAAACCTTTTGAAAAAAAAAAAAACTGGAAATAGTGTGTTTCAAGACGAAGAAATGTTCGCCCTTGGTCGTGATGTCTTCCCTGCCGCGTTTGCCGAGACACTAACATAGTAGACGTCCGTCTTGTGCGCACGGCGCTTCCTTGTTTGCGAAGAGAAAGCATCCGTTCAGCGGTTTTATGTTTACAACCTGTGCTGCATTAACCATGTACCATCACCGACATGCAGCAAGCGAGGATACTGTGAGGTTGAAGGGCCGTGCATCAACGTCCATTAGCTTATTGGAGTCTTAGTTCCAATAGCGGGACAGCGCTGTGTGCCTTGGTCGACGTGTATACAGAACAGAAACTTCACTATATTGATGATGCTTCGGAGGATGAGCTCAAAGGGAGGGTGTGGGATTTTGTTTATGTAGCAAATTTACGTGCTATTTCATGCAAAATTTACCTTTCCAGGGAAGGGTTTGGACGAGTGTACGACACATAATACGTGGAAGGCTTTCAGGCGCGCGTTTTGTACGCTGAAGCATCCGCATGTGTCCCGTACACGAGCAACGATACATACATACTCCCCAGTGTGTGCCAGTGGACGAATTTGATACACTATTGATGTGTACACTGTTCGTGCCAGTCCACGGCGAAACGTTTCAATCTTGGGCAAAGATCATGTTCCAAGCCTCCGAAGGCCGATCAATTGGCAGGGAAGGCAGGATACCGATGAAGCAGCATATTGCAAATATTGGTAAAGCGTTGCCCCTTGACCGTGAAGCAATGTTGTTGATGGGTTCTGACTATTTTAGCTTGATTTTCACTTTGAAGTGTTTCCATCGAAAGCTTTAAGAAAGAAGCGTTTTTCGATACGGTTTGGTGAGTTGGTGTGTACTGTTAGAATCATTTCTGGAGGCGAGTCAATACAACTTGCAGTGATCTGGGAAAAACACGCTCTGGAACGGTCAGCGGAAGCAAAACTCACACGAACAATCCTGTGGCGGTGGAGAATGTTTTTGACTCACCGTGTGCTTATCAAGGCAGGAAAAACAAACTGGCTAACAGTTAGAAACTGGCAAAACTTTTAAGGAATGACATTTTTTGTTGCTTTGTTTTGGTTACCAGCTACTTACTTTTGGCAAACTCCTTGGTTTTAGACGGATAATGAAAAAAAGCATTTGTATTTTATAGTGGAAAGTTTTTGAACCCCATATTCCACGGATATTCCCCCAACGGCTGTGGCATGGGACAGAACTGTTGTTGAGTTTGTATTTTGCCTCTTATCGATTCGGAGACGGAAAATTGGTGGCCCTCCACCGAAAAGTGGCCAGCAGTAAAATGTTGTTAGAAGCCACATGTTTGTTTTGCTTTTGAAATGGAGAGCACAAAAACAATAGAAAGTTTTCCCGGGTACACATTTCTCTGCACTTGCTTGAGGTCTGTTTGTGTGGGTATGCGTTGCAGGCTCCTGCTTGGCAATGACGTTTTTTCCGTTATTTAGTGTTTGATGTTTGTGGCTTCGGTGGGCCCCACGCCCCTGCGGAGCTCTCGGGAAAACGTTTGCAATTCTTAATACGCCAACGCTATTTGCCTTATAAGGCATTGGAGCAGCGATTGCAAACGTATGGAAAAGTTAAATAATGTTTTATTAACGACATTCCTGGAAGAAAATGCACACACCGTCACAGGCACCTGGAGAGGGAGGCTGTGTGAAGGTAGGTGGGAGATTTATTTGTGCCTAATTCAGTTTGGTGAAGTTGGGACGCAAAAATTAAAACAGTCAACCGCAAACGAAATTTTATCGTCAACTTGTGCCACTTCTTCTTCCTCTCGTTCCGCATGTTGTTGAACACCCCCAAAAGAACACCTCAATTTCTCCCATCATTTCGCTCGGTGGCTTGTCGAACATCACTAGGGGGAGAGGACAGGGGGTATAAAAATGCGAGCGCACCGAAATGAAATTAGATCCAATTTGCATACTTATCCGCATACTGTAGGCATTGCGGAGGGGAAGCATGCGAATACCCGTTCCGTTTCCTGCTCTCCCAAGAGCACTACTCACCCGGCCCACCAACCCCCGGCTAGAACGCAACGGTTCGGTGAGGTCCAGTGCGCGGCGCCATTAAGGTTTATCCTCCGTGTGTTCGCTCCAGATAGAGCACAGTCTACGGCTACCGTTATCTCGGGGACCGGGGACGACCGGCTGCGCAAACTCACCTAAATCATCGACCTCACGTTCCGGAAATAAATCATAAAATCTAATAAAATAAAGTATTGCCGTAGTTTGAATAATGGATTTCATTGGGCACACACACGCGCGCTCAAGTGCACTGCTGTCCGATTATTTATAGATCCTTCAGCGAGGCAGCAGTTGTGCAATTTGGGCTTTTGGTGGTAATTCTTTCCACCCGCGGGTGCATCTAACGAGTTGCTGTAGATCGCCGATAATTCAAATTGTGCTTGATTTAAATAGACGTCTATTAACTGAGGCTTTATTTTGGGTTAAACATTTCCTAAGACGTCTTATTAAATGTTCTCCAATTTAATTTTCAGACTGTTAAGACGCTCCGGGGAGACATATATAGATTCCAATTATTGCGCAGAAAAGCTTGAAACTAGCTCTTCTTCCTCTTGCTCTTTCTTAGCTGACCGAAGCTGTTAGGAGACATAGATAGCATGCTTGGTGCACTAATGCTGCCGCTGCTGGGAACCGAAGAAACATTGACGTGTATCATCTTTCCTCCCCAGCGATGAACATCGTGCTCCAACGGGTGCTAACATTTAAACAATAGGGTATTAGATTCACTCGGTGCGCACAACAATCGTTGCAAAATGTGCTGTACTTGCAGAAGCAAATGCAATTGGTGAAAGTTTCGCCTTCAGACGGTTGAAGAAGCGCTGGAACACAGGGCGTTGTTGAAATAAAATCCTGAGCACATTTCCTTTCAACGAAGATTGCGGAGCGTGTGTTGGGGCGGTGATGTATGCACAGCGCGGGAACGGTCGGGTGTCTTTCATATCCCGGGCCAAGGTGTTGGCGAGACTCGGGTACTGTGTGTGTGCATGTTCTATGAAGCCCTCTGTTGGTTACTAAACGAACCGCTTTGTTGTCATCAGGCTCAATCCTTGGGGCGGTTTCCGGTTTCACTTATCGCGCCCAGCATTGCCCAGTCGCCGTGCCGTGCACCGCCGTGGTGCATTTCACCGATTGTGTAGAGATAGAGTGACATACACATGAAATAATACCGGCTATGTTTCAAGTTTGCTTTGGCGAAGGTTGGCAGAGGTAAAGGAGGCGGAGAACCGTTTGCGAAGAGTTGCAAACAAAACTGAAACAGGGAGTTCTATGTTTTGTTCACAAACGCCATTTGGGCGCGCGTTTGCCGTACGTTAGAAGTTTTGTGCCGGTGTGTGGGGTGCTCTTTGTTCTAGTAAGTAATCTTCCGTATAATGCTAAAATGAGAAGAAGCTAAGTGTTGGCAAGGTTTCAATTTTGTAGATGAAGCAGCACAAGTTAGTGAGGCAAGTTGTTAAAAATATATGACAGTGGTTAGTATGGTTAGTTATTACTGTACATCTTTTGTGATGCAAACAGCAATACTGTTTAAAATTAAAGATGATAAACTATACCAAGAAATATGATTTCTTTATAACACAACATAAATTATCCTTAATTTACCCGTCTCACAATATCATCTAGAAAATAGATACGTTTTTCTAGCAATAGGACTCTAAATGGACAACACATTTTCTTATTAGTAATTCCGTTCGCACACTTCCACATCAATCGCCTTAAAGTCAGGCTGCAACCGGATTAAGCCGTAGTTTGCGTGCACGTTTTGGCAGCTCCAGGAAAAATTCGTCGAACCGAGGGTAAAAATTAATTATTTTCCTACCGCCGAACCGTAATGTGTCTCTGAAAAGCGGGAATGTTGTACTGAATGTCAGAAAGGCTGCCTGAGGGAACTAGAATAGGTTGGGAGCAAAAATAATCCTTCGGGAAATGGGTGGTATGTCTGACAAGTCGCGCCATGTTGGTCAGACGGCTTGTAGAGGAAGTCTTTCCGGGATGGCAAAAAAGAAAAATAAAAAAATACAAGTCCTGCAAAGTCGTCCGGGAATGCAGAAACGAAGAGCAGCGAGCGGGTTTGGCATTTTGGGGGTTTATATTCGCACCTACTCCGTAAGGTTCTAGATGGATGTGCTGTGGCTCAGAAGGGGGAAGGAAAGCACAAGGAGTCACAATTTGCAGGAAAAATCGATTCCAGACAATTTTGCTCTCCTTCTGCTTCCTCCAAGGCTCTCCCGGCGCGAACAAAGCAAATTCCCTTCGATTGTGGTGGTACGTTCAATGTTTGCAGGAGTCGTCCTCCCCACACTCGATGAATCATTGCCGTTTTTGCACGATGGGCTATGATGAAGACAAGCATTTGATATTGCCATTCTCTGCTAGACGCCACCGTGTCCAGCTAGAGCGGAAGAGGGAGCATGGCGAAAGAAGAGCAAAAACCAAATGGGAATAATGCAATGGGAGAAAGTTTTTTTCCTTCGTTCGTTAGCTTTCGGATCGTACCGGCGTAGTTTGTTGCCGGAAGCAGCCTTTTGTCCCATTTTATGCTAGCGCTAGGTGACGAACTTTGTGAGTGTGTATGCTTTATTTTCTGTCTTTTATTTTTTTATTTCTCTTTCGTCGGCTTATCTTGTTCAATTGTTTTCAAGTCGTGTATTTGAGATCGATCGGATGAGTGCACTCTCTACCCTTGGAATCATTTCTGATGCGACGAACCGATGACGAAGAACGAGAAAGACAAGCTATAAGACTGTCTTGAGGGAATTGGATTTGCCTTCATCTGACCACCTTCCCATTTGGTCCCACCGAAGGAATCGTTCGGGAAGGGTTTTATCGTTCGGGAAGGAATACATCGCACTAAGCAGAACAAGAACGGCTTAAGAAACCCAGAGGACCCCTTAGAACAAGTAGCAAGAGTTCCAAGCCGTTCTCGATGTGCACTCATGAGTGAAGGAAGTAAATTAAATTAATATCAACCGTAGAACGATGTGTATACGGCATCGCAGCACAAGGGTAGAATTGCAATTTCATTAAGTGTATCTTTGGCATGTGTGTATGCGTTTTCTTTGGGGGAGGAAAGATTTATGGATATTTTTCACCTAAACACGTAAGCGTGGTGTATCAGTCGAGAAACGGCCTCAGCATCCAATCCAAAGCAGCACAAGAATGAAAAGCTCCCGGGTGCGCGTGGTACATTAAACGTTTGCAAGCTTCATTAAACCATTTGGTCCTTCTCTAACTACGCCATAAAGTATTCGCTGGTTTATTATGTTGGCTAACGTTCAAAAACTGAAGAACGGGTGTACCGTTGTGTGTTTTTGGGGTGTTTATGCAGTTCTCATGTGCGTTAGCGTTTTGTCCCGTTGCTCGTGTACGGTAAACAGCCTTGATGAGTTGATTTTGTGGTGTCCCGAAAACCACCCGCATCGACGCATTTCAAGCGGTTAAACCCATCAGCGAGAAAAGCACTAATATTTAATTAGAGAGGACTGTTCTGTGTGCGTGGTTGTTAGGGTTATGTTGCCAGCCCACCAATAATTCACCAACCCGCTTAGTTTGTGCATGCTTTGGGCAGTCGCAGTCGCACACATATGCATTAGTTGCTAATTTAAAGCCCACAGAGTGGGACCACTGAATCGTAAACATATTATTTTAGGCAAAAACTATACAGACCCAAGGCATTATACAGTAAGGTTTGCTAATTGATTGTTCATTGCAAAAGAGCACAATGCTCAAAATATGTTAAGCAAATGAGTTGAGCATGTACACACCATCGATATTTGTTGTTTGCCGAACGAAAACAGCTAGCTCATTTCGACGCTTTAGAATATAATTTCATTCGAGTGCTAAATTTGATTACATTTCACTGCTCTAGGGCTCGTTTATTATCGGAACGGGCTGGCTGGAACGAGTCCAATCAATTTTTACTGAATTTTAAGCCCACCTATGACTGTTTCTAGCATCGAAATTTCTTGCAGGTTTCATCTATAGCAAAAAGGCCGCCTACAGCGCTGGGGGTCTGTGTTCAGTTCTGAGATGCTATCATCTCTTGCCAAGTAAATAATGTTGGAGGAAGCAGATATTTTGAAGTATAAGATAGATCTGCCCTTCCTGGACATTTAAGGTTCTTTTCTTTTTGTTTTTTTTTCTGTTGTGGGTTAGAAAATGATTAGGACATGATGTGGGTGTATGTATTTAAATAGACTAGAGTGGGTAGCTGCTTTGTATTACAAGGTTATGGTTTTCCAATGCAGCAAACATATTTTTTACTCATTCAATAGGATACTTCAAACCGAGAGCAAATGAACATTAAATTAATGTCTAAAATCACGGTCTCAGCTCTGTGACCTTAGTAAGAATTATTGAACATAAGTTAGGATTAAATTCCATTAATATAGTTTTTTAACCTCGAATTAACAGGCTCAAATAAGGGTATTAAAAAAAGTTGCCTAAAAAATTAAATAACAAATCCCTCTTAGGAAAATTAACTTTTAATAGTTCTGATTCCGCCTTTTGTCTGATACCAATAATGTTCAGCTCAAGCACAACTCAAGCTGAGCGATGAGGGATGAAAGCTTTCCAAGATTTCACTTTGGTACATATTTGCTGCTACCGTTTGGAACATTCCGTTGGGAGATCGATACAGAGTTTTCTCATGCCGTGGGATGATAGCATACTTCTAATGTTCGTTCATCTGCTGCAAACTTCTAGCCAAATAGTTCATTGTTACCTCATCCGTTACCCCAGCGAAAGTGTTTGGTCAGTAGAGAAGTATTCTATCTATACATTCCGGTAGGGTCAAAACGATACGCAGTAATCTAAAATGAAGTCTCATCCAGTTCATGAATATATAACACGGCAGTTACTGATGTTGTTAACAGGACACACTGGGAAGATGCTCCCGTGTGGGTGGTTAGTTTGCTTAGTGTAAATAATACATTAGATGTGTATTGTGCATTGCGTTTGTGTGTGTTGAACTATTCGAACACTGCCAGGAAGTATCCAGGAAGGGATAAAAAGGCTCCCTTTAAAACTGATGTTCATTCATGGGACAGGATCGATAGGCCAAAACTGCTCGTGATTACGAAAGTTTCATGTTTGGGGCCCTGAAAGGTGTTATCCATTTGCGTCAATGCATGTTTTTCTTTGTATTGTTTATCTGCTTGCTTTTGAGTATCTCTTAAAACAAACCATTACCCCGTAAATGTCTATTAAGATAACTGCACCAAAAAATCTAAGAGCTCTGCATATCTTCCATCTCCATAATGTGTCATTTGGAGCTCAATCATTTAATATGATCCAAAAACATTGGTGTCAAAGGCCGGAAGCTAGAGTCATTTCAAATTTGGCTCACAGCTCTTCATCATTGCCTAGCTACTGTAAGACACCTGCTGTCCCGCCTTTTTTTGCGAAATTGTCAGTCTTCCGAAAAACCGTTTTACGGTGTCACGATGGCCCAAGACGGCAGCAGCGTCCCAAAAATATTTGGTTGGGTTTGTTTTTTATTCGAGAAAATACAGTGCAAGTAGTTGCCATGGGAATGGTATTAGATTTTATCAGAGGAAATAAAATTATCGCCACAATACACGATAAAAATAAAGCTACTTGAAGCGTTGGAGGGAGCCGTCGTGGTCGTCTCCACCGTGTCCAACGGTGTCTGCCATCAAGCACCAGTAAAGGGCGTGAGATTGGACGGTTCGATGAGTCCACAGCCGGCCGTGTAAATGTGCCGACGTGGTTTTGGTGGTGGGAAATCGCCGTGAAAAGCCAATGGTCAAGAAGTGGTAATAGTTTCGACCAGGCACGAGGTGGTAAAAAGAGGTGGCAACATTGGTACAAAATTAGATCTATCACCGCAGATAGCCGTACATTGGGATGGCTCTGGACGGCACTTGCCCGTGAAATGGTCGTGTCCCAGTTGAGCGCAGTTCGTCTCAGAGCCAGCGTTCCGGGCGGATTGAAAATAACTAGGTTGGGAAAATGTGTGTACGCTTCTTTGCTTTTTTTTTGGGGAGAGGGCGAGGTGATAAAGGGTGGAACCGAGGCCCCTGAGAATGAGGAAAACATGACAAAAAAGTGTAATCCCTCCCGCGAGCACACAAACACAACATAAACAACAATGCTCGTGGGGGTGAGGCAGTAGTGTTTGATGGACTGTTTTGCAGTGTATTTCCTTCCTGGATCCACACTGTGATCGGTCAGGTGTAAAACAAAACACAACGGCGCAACATGATTGAATTAATTTACAATGTGGGTCCAGGGCGCGTGTGCGTCAAAGGCACAGCGGTGTGAGAGAACCATGTATTTAATTCACGCAGTTTTGGCACCTTTTGTTTTAGGGTTTATTCGGTGCGGTTTATTGCGGTCCAATGATTTCCGTATTTTTTATATCACTTTCTCCATTCAAATAATTGGGCGGAACGCTGGGCGGATGATTGCGATCCAGTGGGAACGGAGAACGACCGGTGCAAACTATCCCAATCTTCAGTCTCTTGTCACATTTCTCAATTTAGATGATAATTATCAAAAAGTAAATCTCATCGCTCGAGCATACTTCTTCTCCAACTTTGACGTTGGCTGACAGCAGTTCTGGAGCGCTCTTCATTTTTTCCCATTGAGCTTAACTTTCGAATTGGAGATGAGTTGCGAAGTTGCGGTGCTTTCGGTGCGCTTCGTCCGAGAAGGTGCGCTCCACGGGCGAAATATTTTCGCAAGAGATTGCTATCGGCCCATGGTTGGTACAAGGCCGTGGTTGACGCGGATGTGGGGAAGAGAAATACAGATAGCATTGCAAGTATCTGACGCTTGAAATGACGATAAAATGGAAGAGGATTTCATTTGATTTACGTTTCATGCCCGTCTCTGATATGCTATCGATCTCTGGGACTGATTGGGAAGAAGCTTACGCTCTCACTGCAGCTCTTGGATGGGATTGAAGGTATGTTTTGTAAAAAAGGGATTATTATTCACTCGGGTAATAATCCCTGGAGCTGAGTGACGACTGTGTAGTGACCGTGACATAAGAGTAGTCAATTATTTGTTTTCAATATTATCAGGCTTTCTTTCTATTTAAACCAATTTGATTGCTATGCCGGTGGACTTCGAGAACAGATCTTGTTTGTCTTTTTTCGCAAATTGAATTGTAATTGTGGTCTTCATTCTTAGCACTTTAAAAAAGTCGTGTGAACAATATGACTCAATCGACAATTTGCCGTTGTTAGTAGTATGTGGTGGGGAATACACTTTTTAGATATATTTTTGTCGATATTAATGAATGATTTTCATTTCTTCCTTTCCATGTCTTGCGAATTGAACCAATCATTCCAATGGCAGCTGGCCTAAAATGTAAGTATATCGCCAAACTGTTTTATGTTTCCCGAAACGATGCGATAGAAAAATAGATTAATTACCTTTTTCTGTCTGCTTCCCACACATAGATACCGACAATCAGCGCGTAATAATTCACGTGAAGGATGTGAACGATGAGCCGCCATACTTTATCAACCGTCCGCTGCCGATGCAGGCGGTAGTACAGCTGAATGCTCCACCCAACACGCCCGTGTTCACGCTGCAGGCACGCGATCCCGATACCGATCACAACATACATTACTTCATCGTACGTGACCGTACCGGCGGTCGGTTCGAGGTGGATGAGCGTTCCGGTGTCGTGCGGACGCGCGGTACCGACCTGTTCCAGCTGGACATGGAGTACGTGCTGTACGTGAAGGCGGAGGACCAGAACGGCAAGGTGGACGACCGGCGTTTCCAGAGTACGCCCGAGGAGCGGCTATCGATTGTCGGTGGCAAGCGGGCGCCCCAATTCTACATGCCAAGCTACGAGGCGGAAATTCCGGAAAACCAGAAAAAGGACTCGGAGTAAGTATCGTGTAGTGGGAGGAAAAGAAGCTTGCCATGGACTCATCGAACCGTGTGCAATGCCCGATTGTGGAATGTGCACATTCCACTAACGCTCAATTCGAATTTCCCATTTTCTCGTGCAGCATCATTTCCGTGAAGGCAAAATCGTTCGCCGATCGGGAGATTCGTTACACGCTGAAAGCTCAAGGCCAGGGCGCTGGAACCTTCAATATTGGACCTACGTCGGGCATTGTGAAGCTGGCGAAGGAGCTTGATTTTGAGGATCTACGTCAGCCGCACGTTTACTCGCTGGTCGTTACCGCAACGGAAGATTCGGGTGGTTTTTCCACCTCGGTAGAGGTGAGTTGCAATCGGACCGGAAATAATGACCACGTGCTTAAAACCACGTGCGGGCACCATATAATGCTATTGATTGTATTCTGTCTTCCCATAGCTAACGATTCGCGTTACGGACGTAAACGACAATGCGCCCAAGTTTGAGCTGCCCGACTACCAGGCACACAACGTCGATGAAGACATTCCGCTCGGAACGAGCATCTTGAAGGTGAAAGCCATGGATTCGGACTCGGGCGCAAATGCTGAGATCGAGTATCTCGTGTCCGATGACCACTTTGCCGTCGATTCGAACGGCATCATCGTGAACAACAAGCAGCTGGACGCGGATAACAACAATGCGTACTACGAGTTTGTCGTGACCGCCAAGGATAAGGGCGAACCTGCCAAGACTGGCACGGCTACCGTGCGTGTGTACACTAAGAACAAGAACGACGAGGAGCCAAAGTTCAGCCAGCAGGTGTATACACCGAACGTGGACGAAAACGCGGGCCCGAACACGCTCGTGACGACAGTGGTCGCGTCGGACAAGGATGGTGACAATGTGCGGTTCGGGTTTGTCGGGGGCGGCACGAGCAGCGGCCAGTTCGTGATCGAGGAAATCACGGGCGTCATCCGGCTGCACAGCAAGGCGATCTCGCTCGATCGGGACAAGTATGAATTGAATGTGACAGCTATGGATGATGGGTCGTGCTGCGTCAACGGTGACGCGACGATTCATACATCTACAGCTGTTGTCGTTGTGTTCATCACCGATGTGAACGACAACAAGCCGGTGTTTAAGGATTGCGGCACGTACTACCCGAAGGTGGAGGAAGGTGCGCCGAACGGGAGCCCCGTCATAAAGGTGCAGGCCACCGACGAGGATAAGGGTGTGAACGGACAGGTATGAATGATGGTTACGGTACTGTTTATCGTTACGACACTAACTGATAACCAATCACGCTTTGCAGGTGAAATACTCGATAGTGCAGCAGCCAAATCAGAAGGGCACCAAGTTTACCGTGGACGAAGAAACGGGCGAGGTGTCCACGAACAAGGTGTTTGATCGTGAAGGTGACGATGGCAAGTTTGTTTCCGTCACGGTGAAAGCTACCGATCAGGGTGAACCCAGCCTGGAAGGTGTCTGCTCCTTTACGGTCGAAATTACAGACGTCAACGACAACCCACCACTGTTCGATCGACAGGTAATAAGACTTCGGTACCGCGCACGTATCTGAAATTATAATATAAATAACTGATTTTCTTTATCACACGTTAACTTTTTAGAAATACGTTGAAAACGTAAAGCAAGATGCAAGCATCGGTACAAACATTCTACGCGTGTCCGCATCTGATGAAGATGCAGATAACAACGGTGCCATCGTGTACACTTTAAGCGCACCCCACAGCCCCAACGATTTGGAGTATTTCGAAATTCAGCCGGAATCCGGCTGGATTGTGTTGAAGAAGCCGCTAGACGTAAGTATTCTTTGATTCGATTAGTGCACACGTACATCGAATGATTCGATAGCCCTACAAGTTTCCCACGAATCCCGTTTCACACTGTCCCTGTCCTCCTTTAATGTTGTCCTAAACATTAGACGATACTTAGCTTGCAAATTCTGTTGCAATACTCAGTGCATTTGTGAGCTCCGGAAAGAGATTGCATCGAACAGTAGCGAAAGCTATGATCGCGATGAGTACAGTCGGTTGTTTCTTTCAAAGTATTGTTTTCAATATGGCTGCCGCAGATAAATTATGAAAATGTACAGTACACGATAGTTAAATACCAAGATCCCTTGTGCCGCAACCGTGAAATGTTGTAACAAAACGATACGGCAACGATTGTCCCTTACTGTATACTATGGGTCGTGCCTAACGTGACTTAGAAGGGGAGTGAGAGAAAGAGAGAAAATAATTAGATTTCAGTCCAAACTTGTTATGATTTCTCTCGCAATTTCTGCGATGCTAATGATACATCCTTTTGTTTTGTTCCTGCCTCCGTTTGTTTGTTATCGTTTTCGTTTGAACGATTTGGTTCTCGTAAAACTGCACCGTATTTTTCGTATTTTATGTTTTTGTTTTTGTTTGATAAAGTTTATTATTTTACCGGTATAACGATTGTATGTAAAATTGTGTCGATATTTTCTATATATAAATATTTATAAGAAACTGATAAAATGCTGGACAAAGGAATGATAGATTTGGAAAGGAGTAGTAAATTGAATTGAAATTGATAAAACATATCATCACATTAATGTTATATTTTCCGTTTTGTATTTAAATAAAACGACACCCTAGAAGAAAGCAGAATTGCATGCAATGATTCCGTTTTAGATCTACCATTCGCTTGTTCTTCCAATGTAATTTGTGATTCAGCGGCACACGCAAGCTTCCAATTGCCGATAGAAGCTTGTATGGACTTTTTACAGCACCAGTTACATTATCAGTTGCCACTTTGCCATGAGATTCAGACATCTTCCTGCATACCGGTCGATCTGCTTGCCGCCGCCCGTGTGCGCTTCAGCTAAACGCTCCGCTCTCGACGAGCGGAATACAACGGATGAAGATGGCTCGATCTCGTCTCGCAGCATAATATTGAATTTATTGTTTTATAGACATTGTGTTTCCGATTGCAAATATTCTGTTCTTTCAGTCAACTGCACCGCGTACAATCCGTAACGAGGAGAAGTACAACAACTCGTTCTGCACCAGTATCTAGCTGTATGGTTTCCACTGCACCTGAAGTACATGTTAGCTTTCTGTTGGTGTCTCAAACTACCTATCTACTAGCGCTACTATTTTCTTTCTTTTGAGTGCACAAACTAAATGAATATTTCGTATATATCTACAATTATTGTACGCATATGCATTGTTTAGTGTGATTGGAAGCACGCACACCAATGCGTGGATAGCAACGCACCACTCTACGGCACAGCATTCCGCAGCACTTGTTTTCCGTTCTGTATCACAATTGATCTTAAGTTGTTGTGTGTTTAAAAATGGGTTGTAAGAACACTCGGTAATTTTTTTATGCGTTCAATTTGAATTGTTCTACGAACGGAGAATTTTCAACGGTACTGGAAACATAACACAATCTCATACCGTACCCTTTTAAATTCCTCGTTGTGGAGCGATCGTTTTTAGTACCCTCCGTTCTCAGCCAATAAAATCGTACAAAATAAAAAGATTTTTGATATTTTGGTACCACTTTACATCGGTTGTGAAACGGCATACAGATGGACGATATGGGTGATGTTTTTTTTGTTGAAATATTTTAGCACCACTTCCAACGCAAACATATATTCTGCTCACCCGAAAGGGACGATCCATCAAAGCTTACCTACCTAAAACATCTTAGTGGAGTCCTATTTATTAACATTGCTCTATGTAGGGGAACATCAACAGTGACGGTACAATTGCATATTTTAGCGGGTTTATACATGACTAGCGGTATTGTGGAATACGTTTTTTTGAAATTTTGATTTTAATTCCCATACTTGGCTAGAAAGTATAAGCGATATAGAAATAAAACTACCAGTACAGACGAAAAGAGATGATATTGTAAGTGACATTTTCGCAATGTGCTAATATGGGAGAGCGAACAAGCAAGAAAGAGGAATCCTTAAACATGCCTTTTTACTAAGTGAACACATTTTTGACCATTCGCCCAAACTCGTGCGCCAATTTTTCGGAAACGATCTACTCAGTCTCAGTTTTTTGTATGAGTAAATTGGATTTTTCTTCCCTTGTTTGTTTTGATTTTGGCTTTTAGTTCGTGATCAGACGAATAGCATTAAGTGTACTGAACATAATTTCTTAAATGATACAGTAACACTACACTTTTTGTTCATGTTTCTGTGATTTTATTACAACATCGCACACCTACAGACCACCATAAGTAACACCACCGATCACCCTTTTCACTCTTTGTTTCTGGTAGATCTTACCGTGTTTTTTTTGTTTTTATATTTTCATTGCGTTTTAAAAACCATTTTGGGTTGCTTATGATTTGAAAGCGTTTTTGAGCCCAGGTTTGTTTGGTTATCTTTTTGGAATGCTTAATTTGTGTTCGTCCTGTATCACCACCATCACGCCTCTCCTTGCATGAAAGTACCCTTTTTTATGTTCCTTTCATCTGTACTGCTTTGTACTCTGTAAAGCAAGATAAGAATAATACTGCAGTCACACCGATGTTGCTGGTAAGATGGAGCAAATCGGCATCGCACCAATTGCTCCATGTTTCTGCAATTGCTTCAAGAATGTTAAAACCTTATTTTCTGTTCATGAGTAGTGCGGTGAAAGTGAAGTGTTAAATAGTTTAAGTTGAGATCAAACAACTGTTTTGTATTACTTTGTTTTGTTTGTTTTAACTTTACATCTTATGTTTAAACTGCACTGTTAAATGGTACTTATTTCGTTGAGTTATTTTTACTGAATGTTTACAATTTTCTTTTCTCTTTTCCATTAATTTTAACTGGATATTCCCCGTTTCCTCGTGTACAATCAAATTCATAACTCTGCGATTGCGATATCTCGGTCTGTGCTGTGTAAACCCGCGCTCTGGTGGGCTGCAGGGTTGCTACTCCGTAAGTAGCTACGCGTCAGTGTCCACAATGTTGTTTAGCACAGTGAGAGTTTGTATCGCTATGTCCATTCTCTAATACCTGCAACTTGCGATTCGGCATAAAATGCCCCTCGGGTATAATACGTAGTGTTGTACTACATTTCCGGCACATCATTGGTAACTAAGCTATCACTCCCAGCCCCTATGCAACGTTTTCTAAATTGAATACAATTTCTATGCTATGCACTCCTAAACCGTCATACGAATTACGATCTGTGGTAGCCAAACTATGCTATGATGTATGAACAATGGGGCATTGTTAAATATTTAGATCGATTGAGCCTAAAAATGTACGATTAAAATTGTACTCCAAACATTGTTTGTGTTTTACATTGTATATTTGGTTTTGCTTCTTTGTTCTGATCGTCTCTAATTAAATTTATGTAACTTAAATTGATGTGCTCATCCTCGAAATTAAACATACACAAATGACACACCCATTGTATTTCGGCTAGCTACCAGTAGGTGGCGCTCACAATCACAATAACGCGTAACGCTCATCAGGCCATTTTCCGTCTGCTCAGTAACGGCTTAGTCGAGACACATTAACGTTACCGTTACACAGCTTCACCTTTATGTTTTTCGAACATCCCTTTTTGAACTTCCATTTCATCAATCCAGTTAGTCATATGCTTTGAATGTCATTAGAAACCTTTTAATTATTCATGCTAAAATCCTGTACCTGTAATAATTTATTGTGTTTTGTTGTCCGTGTTGATTATATTTCTGTGCATCGTTTTCTATTTTTATTAATAAATGTTTCCCTTTTCTTTTGTTGTTTTCTTTTCTTTCTTTTTTATTTTCATATTCCGTTTGCTTTGGTTTTCTGGTCGTATGCTGTTCGGCGTATTTGTCGGTGTCGTCCCGGCTTGATGTTTGGCGTTTATTTGGTTGAATGTACAAATTGAAACAATTTGAACATCACCAACCGCTCTAAACGTTAACTCGTCCATTCACACCCTTTTCTTCATATCCAATATTTATTAAAAAAATGAAACAAATATCTAAAACTATACAAAAAACTGACTGACACGTTCCCGACGATGAACTGTAATGATCTAAACAAATCACATCCATCCATCTTTCGGATGCAACTCGCGGGTCGCATTCCATGTTTGCCTTCCTTTCTGTGTGGCGAATAATCCCGGCAGCGTGAACGGTACCGGCTGAAGGTGTACGCCTCGGATAGAGGCGACCCGCCGTCCACTGCCGACGTGGACGTAGAGCTCGATGTGGTCGATCGGAACAATAAGCCACCGATCTGGGATCGCACTATATATGGCCCCATTCACATTAGGGAAAATGTCACTGTCGGTACGGTAGTCACATCGGTGAAAGCAAGGTTGGTATACAAAAGGATTCCTGCTGCTGCCAGAATAGTTGATTTAACAAAACAAAACAAAAAATATACCTCACCACTAACTTAGCTCCGTAAGCTGCACCGCACTGTTGTACTACTAATTACTAAGCTCCTCTTGTAACGAATTGTCTCACACTGTTATTGTACGAATATTTCCACTAAACCCATTCCTAACCCTTAAAGCTTGTAAGATGCAGTTCATAATACGCACACCCCTCACATTTTAAGCGTTTCTAAGAGCGACCGTTTTTAGAACACGTTTTAGAACATGAGGAGTGCGCGCGCCTGCGCCCGAGTTTGCTGGAGGGGAAAATGTGTATACCGAGCATAGTCTTGAAGCTCCAGCAAACACGAGGCATACACTGAAGCTAGCTTGAAATAACATCCACCCGAATCCGGTTGCACACACGGAATGAACTCGTGCAACATGTTTTTGACCCGTATTTTTGATGAGAGCATTTTGCACGAATCGTACGACTGTTGTGCTGCGGGTTCAAACAGCATTCCTAGATATATTTACAATCCTATTTGCCTTTAAATATTTATATTATATATCATTACATTGTACTATATATGCTAATAATACTAAATGATAAGTAAATTGTATAAAAGCCAATAAACAGCGAAGCTCTCATCGACAATATCCGGCTGGCGGTCCGCCGAGCTACACTCGGTGTGATCGAATCGAGACCATTTTAACCACCTGTTGATGCATATTTCAATACATTTTTACATTTTTGTTTTACACGTACGACACCACACAACGAACGGCGGATACAGAGCATACAGCCAAATAATATCCCTCTGTTCAGCTGTGCGACAACGTGTTTATTATTCTCAAAGTGTTACTCTTTTTTGTAGTACGGTTTTTTTGTTGTTGTTGTGTTTAAACTGATTTTCTCTCGTTCGTTCTCGCTCCCGCAATTAATTAGTCGACGGTAAATGTAATTTTGGGAAAAATTATCGATTTTTATCACCTATTAAAAACGACTGTCCAATTTTTTTCGTTGTGCGTAGAAGAAAAGCAGGTACGTGTTTTGACAGTTTGTTCTTCGTCGCGGCCCGCGAACATCGAATGCAATCATTTTTCCGGCGAATAGATTTTGTGACCCATTCAGAACGATTTTTGTTCTATTTTGTTCGTCCTGTGCGGCAGAATGAGTCCATAATTCTTTCCATTTTTGTCGCTTACAAAAAAAAAAACAAACAAACAAAAAACTAAAACAAAACAATAAAAGCGATCATCCCCTTGCCTGCCCCTCCCTAACTACAGCAATGCAACGGAAAATACGCGGCTCCATCCTACCTGGATGGGCATAATAGAGTGAACTGATTTTTGATCACCGAATTTGTTTTTTGCTCTTTCTCTCTTTCTCTCTTTTTCTCTCTCTCTTTCTCTTTTTTCTCTTTTTGCAACGATAAAACACACACCCGTGATTTTTGCGACGGTGGATGGTGGATTTTTGCTTCGAAATAAAACACGGACAACGATCTCGACATGAAATTGCTCAACAATGTTACACACGACACGGATATCAAAATCGTTTTTCGCTCGTTTTTGTGCTATCAAATTTTTGTATGTGTTTTTGTATGTGTGTTTTCTCCCCTTTACCGGCTCTGTGGTACATCGAATACGTACGATTGATGTTCATCTTTCTTGTTCAACCGCTGTTCTTCGCCTCGCCTCACTATACTCTCACTGTATTCCTGTCGTTTGTAAAATTATTCAACTCAATTCATGCAATTGATGTGTACATGATTTTGAATTTTGACAATTGTTTTCATTTTTCTTTTTGCATCCCATTCAAACCACTTACACACGTTGCACTAATGGCGCTCTTTTCTCGTCCATTTGTATTGTTTTATTTCACTGTGTTTTTTTGTACCGTCTGTACATTTTACATCATGGTATTTTTTTGTTGTTCATATACATGAACTTAACTTTATAAACACATTGTGATCGGATCAAATGTTGTGTAAAATATCAATTTTGTTCGATAACGTTTTTGTCTCTCATTTTTGCCATTTGTCATTGAATTTTGCGGTTACGTTTTTTGCATTTTGACACTATATTTTTCACCCACCATTCCATTCCGTGTTGTATTGCTGTACTTTTTGTGCGTTGATATTTTTGTTTTTGTTTCATCTTTGCACTTCGCTGCATACTATTTTTGTACCACACATTTACCGTTTGGATAAAATCTATTACGGTATTCCCACCCGCTTTTCATTCTCAATCCTCCCTTTCACGCAAACACGAACCAATGTTGTTTTTTGTCTAATGATATACGATCTGTTTCGAACTTAAAAAAAAAACTTTTTACAACGTAATCATTCCACACAAAAAACAAACAAACAAACTGCTACCACTGTAGCGCGAAACGTACAAACTCGAAGCGATGGCACAAGACAAAGGATATCCGCCACTGTCGCGTACGGTCGAGGTGCAGATCGATGTCGTCGATCGGGCCAATAATCCGCCGGTGTGGGACAATACGGTTTACGGGCCGATTTACGTCAAAGAAAATATGCCTGTCGGTGGAAAGGTTGTCTCGATAAAAGCCAGGTCTGTGTTTCGATGCGCCAGGATGCGCGTTTTTCTTTTCGTTTTGTTTTTTTTAAAGGAAATTTTACTTTTTATTTGTGTAAATTTACCGAACTTCATTTATCATTTAATTGCCGCATTTTGCCGTAGTAAAACACAAACCGCCTAGTAGTGGATGAATGTTGCTTAAACGTGATTTTATTACATGCAAAGGATGTTATGAAGATGGGAATTTTAATTTAAGTACAAGAGAGTAGAAAAAACTTTTTCATTTAAATCAGCTCGACATTGCAAATGATGAATGACAATGATGGTGAGATAATGATGATGATGATAAGCTTTGCATACTGCTAGATGAATAGTATATATCAAGCATTTTCTAACCAACCTACTATTTGCTGTGTTATATTCGTTATGCTATTCTTTATCTAGGAAATGTAAGCCATGGCCAACGGTCAAATGATGTAATATTTATGTTTTCTGCAGTTGTTCCATGAGTGCGTCGCTCAATTATGCATTAGGCAATATGCTAGGTATTGCTGTACTGCGCTAAAGTTATGCGAGTATGCTCTCTTTTTAACGAAAATTTCATATTATGCGTTGTACTGAATTCTTCAACTGAACCCGATTCGCCGGAGAAAATTCTAATGCAAATGCCAATCTTCGCTACTGTGAAGGATTGTGCACGTACAATTTGAGAGAGAGCGAGAGAGGGAGTTACGGTGGAATTTCATCAATATGAAATAGGACATATCTATCGTGACCCATGTATTGCAAATAGCGAGGAGGCGGTACGAAGAAAATGTAGTTGGCCTTTCGCATTACGATTCGTCCACGCGAATAAAAAAGAATCACACTCGATCAATATGCACATGCTTTCATGTTGGACGAATGGCACCCCACTTCCGGTTTGCCAATTGTTTGGATGAAAATCATACCTAATTATGCGATGGGGACAATTTCGAATTTCCTCCATCCTTGTCCCATTCCAGTGGCTGGAGTGGAATGTTTGCCTCGTTCCTTTCTTAGGAAGATGAAATAGCTTAATGAAACCGCTCGGTATCGAACGAGGTGTACCAGATTCCAGGATTGTGTGTTTGATTAGTTTCCTTCCTGCTACTGTGCTATTGCCTTTGCATTCCACAATAGCTCGGAATGTAAGATGAGTATTTAATGGGTGTATCGGCTTCACTGCAATCGAGGCACGATTATTGTGCTTGATAAAAACGGTACGGCCTCATTTGCGAATTGCTGGAAAACATTGTTTTCACCACCCTGCTCATGGTAGGAATCGATCGGATGTATGTTAAATCGTGCTTGAGCATTCGACTGAATGAAGCCTCCCGGCATAGAATCGGGATAGCTCAGATTGAAAGTTAATTAACTTTCCATTAGCATCATTACCGTTCTTCATACACTCGTCCTTTTTTGCATCATTCACTACCGCTCTCGTGTTACACGTGTGGTCGAACACAAGTTGCCTCCGCTGATTGTGCATCGTGCAAGGTGGCGCGACGATGGCAAGAGCATATTTAGCTAATTGATATCCGTTCTAAAATAAAGCCACGAGGGAGCAGGGTTTGTTTGCTTTGTTTCAGCGTGTCGGTATAACGTTGGCATAACGTTAAACGCAAAATGCGCCACACTGCTCACCAGATACTAACAAAGCACACTTGTGTTGAGCCCCGTCTTGATCGTTGCTATTGCTGGCCATCCCCTTTTGGCCGGTAGTACATTATGAATTATTTAGTGCCATAAATTACTGCTCGTTTATCGCGCAGTGAAGTCCGGTGAAGGGGTTTACTCAGCACGGTTTTCTGCACACATTAAAAAACAGGTTGATATGTGTGAGATGGTTTGATCATACAAATGAGAACGAAATTCGGGACGGAAGAAGCGTGTGTCTAAAAAATGAAAAAAAGGTATTCGTGGAGGTTGAAAGCGTTCATTGTTTGTTCGTGCTTTGGAGGATGAGTTAGTTACGGGTGGTTAACTAGTCCAGTACACTTCTAAGTGTGTATGTTTTTTTGCTTAAAGACTCCAAATGGCATTTCTGTGGCGAGAGCACACTACACAACGTTTGTGTTGTATGGTGTGTGGTGAAACATGTAGGAAGTGTTTCGCTGACCACGTTTGAGATTCTTTTTATTTTATCTTCTCTTTTACTTTTTCTACAAACACACACTCACACACAAGCTCACAAACGCAGACGCGAGCAGGGAAGCGCAGCTGGTAATAAGGAAATTAATTATTTTTCTGTCCCAACGCTTTCCGGGTCCCCCGCCGGGCGGGTGTGTGTTGTTTCGCCGGGTGGAAAAACCATGATCAAACCTCATGCTAAGGTAGCAACACAGGAATAACAACAGCGGAAATATTGTCCCAAGGATTGACCCACCGTGTGCTGCGCAACATTTAGTGGTTGGTTGTAGTGGCTGAATGCTGGTTTTCTTTCTTTCTTTTTTATTTTTAGGGGATTTTACTCCGTGCGTTGCATGCACAATGTGCTGCCAGCCAAATAATATACAGGCACTGCTTTGGTTTGTGTCTCATTTTCGCTCCCCGTTTTCTGGCTAGATGAAAATTTGAGGCGGATCAAAAAACGACATTGCCACCCTTCTCCCACCATTTCCTTCACGTGCGCGTGTGTGTTTTTGTGTCTGTTTTACACAGCCCACTAACTGCAAAAAATAGTAAAAAAACACGCTTACATGTGTCCAAAAGTTTAGGGCTCTCTGGCAGGGGTTAACACTTGGTGCTTGGTCAGCTTTTGAGGATATAGAGCCGGGAATGTCGGTCAAAAAAGAACACTCCCATACATTTCTCATGCGAATGATTTTTTACTCTCCCTTTTCCTGCTTTCCTTGGGGTTAGCAAAACTGAACCAAAATCTCGAAGCAAAACAAAACACAGCGTCATACACACAGTAAAACGCACACGTAGCGGCCACTTGAAGTGAACGGACATAAAAAAGGGACGTCATTTTGTTTGATAAAAAATACACACCCTCCGGACATGCTCCTCCGAAGGAGCTTGCTACCATGCCCACTTTCTCCTGCTTTCCCCCCTTTTTCTCTCTCACACACAGCCATTTAGCCGTTGGGGCTTTCCGGAAAAAGCTTTTGAATATTTCAAGCTAGAAATAACATTCTCACGCTGCTCCACCGTCCACACGGCGTAGTACGGCGCGGGCCTCGTTTCGCCGTTCTAAATGTCATGCGTGGCTGCGGCCATTTCTGGTCGCTCTTTAGCTTCGGGGATGTGCTGACCCAACTAGTGGCGAGCGCGTGTTGTGTTTGTGTCTCATTTGATGATCCTTAGGGATCAGGGCGCGTCCTCATCAACACGCGTACACGCTCACAGGCACATAAATACAAAAAAAAAACACACACACACACATATATACAGCTCCGTACTTAGCGGTAGTGGAAAAACCATGTCCAACAGTGATGATCCGCTGTCTGGCATTATCAGCTAAAATATTAAAAAAAAAAAACACACACACACACACACACGGCTAAACCCAACGATACGGTTGGTTAGCATATTCTTCTTTTTTTGTTCGGCTCGGTTTTGTTTGCATCAGTTTTTCGCTTGTTATCGCAAGTAATTCTTGCACAAAACCGTTTCCCACGTGGGGTACGCGGGACTTTCATTTAAGGAATGGGAAGCATATTTCGTGTTTCGGTCCCGGGCAACCGATTATGGTGATTGTGATCCTCCGCACGCCTTCGAGGGTAGTAGAGTGTTTGAAATATGTATGTTTTATGAACAGTAATTTGTTGGTACTACACTCCATCGTGAAGGTTTGAACACTGAATAAGAGTTAAATAAAATATGTGCCCTCTTTGAACGAGGTACATTACGTTGGGTTTGGATTTTAAAAACAAATACTTTTGGGCTAGATATAGGATGCAATAACATTATTCTATAATTAGAAATGTATTATTGTCCGGATCGTTGCATACGCACGATTGATAAAAGTGGAAAAGCGACAAAAATTACTCTTACGATTATAGTTCCTACTTTTCCAATAATATAAGCCCTTTACTACAAAGGCACGGTGTAATTCTAGCACAAAGTTTAAAATAGACAGCTTTAGTGTGTGATTTGGATCAGGCAGCAGCAAGCTTAAATAATAGCGTTAAAGCCCTACGCACTCTGGCGCATACCGGGAATCGGGTTGTTTTCCCCTGTCCCCTGAAATGAGCTTCATCCCTATTTTACACACCCGCACGCACGCACGCGACCATGTTTTATCGTGCCATCGTGCTTAAATTGAAATGGATTTTATACCAGCACCACCCCATCCCACTTCCAGTACGCCGGATTAGTGAGCGATTAGGTGAAACTGTAATTACGTTGTTTAAGATGGAACGCGCATTACCGGTCGCGTGTAGCTGTAGTGTGCATGTATGTTAACTATTCCCAGCTCCCGCACCGCCTTCCAGTTGTGTCTTTCTCCCGTAACACGCCTGTTCCGGCATTGGTTGTTTGCTAGTCCCAAGCACAGCAGCACGATGCATGGTGGGACGATAGAGAACTCCAAACTCCTCGTCAGATACGAAGCGGAAACGAGTCAAAGAGTGTTGCTAAAGGTTTCCAAATCTCTTGTCTCTATGGCAAAAACGGTTTTTTCGAGTTCCGCTTCTTTTTTGCGTTGTATAGCGGTTATTTTTCTCTGCCTGCAGCAAGTCATCTGGAAACCTCATCCGCAGCTGGTTTGCTAGAAGCTTACCCGTGTCCTTCCCATATCGTTGCAAACCATCTGTGTCTCTGGAGAGAGAAAGTGAACGATAGGGGACGCGGCTGGCGCGCTGCTATTTACACCTCCTTTACCAATGTAACAAGCATTGTGTAACCACAGTAACGGGAGTAAGCGATGGAGCATGCAAAGTCCCGTGCGAGATATGCGCCAGCCTATAGTGAAGAATGCGAGCGAATGTTGAAGGATTTCCTGTACGATCGCAAATGGTACGGCGTGCGGTATTTGCTTCCTGTTTCCGTCGCGATGTGTTGTCTTTGCCAGACGACGACTGTATCTCCTGTCCTGTTTGAAGGTTCGGGATGGGCACTGGCAGCCAGTTCCTGCACTCCGCTGCATTTTGTATTTGTTCCGGTTTGTTCTGTTCCATTCAGCTTCAGCATGGGTAAAACAAAACAAAAAAAAATAGAGAGAGTACGGACAGTGGTGTGCACTGTTTATCCGGGACGAGTGCGCGTGGTTATCATCGTGCCGGAAAGCCCACATCGATAAGGGCGTGTGTGTGTGTGTTTGCGGGCACTGCTGCCAGGTTTACGTTAGTGCATATTCCGCATGCACACATTGCCGGACACATTGCTGTACGATATCCTTGAGTGCGATGAACGTAAAAGCTCAGAAGGCTAGTACTTGTACCCGGTACTTCGAAGTTGGTTGCCACTCCGATGCCACCAACCAGTTTGTCTGTGTGAGTGTGTGATGTGGGTGGGTGAAGGAGGTACGAGACTGACTGGATTCGGAATGGGGGATAATATTTTAAATGCTCACCACAGTGCTTACGACAGCATTTCCATTCCATCACACCAACGCTAACCAACTGCAGGCAAACGGTGCAGGGGGCCTCATTCTACCGAATGTTTTTCTCCCTGGTGAAGAGGAGAGGGATGGGGAGGAGTGATGCGGTGTTGTGGTGATGAAAAATGAAAATTCATTATCAGCAAACTGGAAGCGTGTATCGAGTACACGTCTCCGGCCTTTTACACATCGTCATGCTCATCCGTTACGATTGGTGCCGACGAGCACGGGAGGTTAGAAGGGGGTGATCCGTACATTGCAATGTGTACCGCGTCAAGCTGCTCGACAGATGTACTCCACACAACAACAACAATAAAATGAAGCAAACGGGTATAAAAAGCGGTTATCGATTAATCTGACGTCATTCAATTATCGCTTGCGAGTTTTTCCCTTATCCTCTTTTTGCACTGTATTTTCGCACCTGTGCTTTGTGGGCAGCGGAAGCCGAAATTGAATTCGGTGTTGATAGATATAGGGACTGTGTATTTGCATTTGGAGCGCATAAAACATAATTTCTCTCCGGTCTCACCTGTGACCTTTTTTTCCCCGGGAATAATAGACCTAGGCGAGTGGTGAGTAGTAAATGATGTTAATTGTTGTTTTCTACCTAGAACCGTTATCTGTACTTCAATTCACATCAGGGGTCTGCTTGGTTCTGTATAAATGCACAGTTTATGTTTGAAGTTTCATGAGAAATTCTTACTAACCACGTTTCTTAGTAAATTTCGCAATGAAAGCTAAGGGCTGAGAAATTGCCATAACAAGTGGTGGTTGGATTTTGAAGAATTGAATTAAAAAATAATAAGAATTAGTTATAAAAATCACACCTCGTGTTCCATCATAACAGATGAGCTCGCCTTGCTTTGCTACAATCAATACATTAAGCATCGTTCCATTCAGTGATGTGAGACGATGGGTGGCTGTAACGAGAACATCCTCTCGTTAATGTTAAACTGATTATGTTTTCCCCAACGGCACCTCACAGTTGCAAGCAATCATAATCAGCTCCACATACATACATACACACAGATACCGACACACGCATAATGATGGTGTATTCATCCCTGAGGGATGTCTGTTTGTTGCCTCGGGGAAAACACGACAATTCAAACACTCCAAAAAGAGACAAATGAAGAAACCTCGTACCCTGATTAAGATGAAAATACAAAAAAAAAACACTTATGCACGTTTTGGAATGAATTATGCACGTTTGGTTGAATATGATTTGATCATCCCCTCTCTCGCTCTCCAGCATGAGGGTTTATTACGAAAAAAATACAACGACCCGCAGCTTTTCTTCGTTTTCTCTGCGATACTTTCAGCACACACACACACATACGCACATTCCCCGGCGGCGCGATTCACTTTATGCTGTCATAAACATACCGATAAAATTCCTGCTTCCCACGGGGTATGATTGTTGTTGTTGTTGTTGTTGCACTCAGCGCATGTCCAGCGCCCGTTTTTAATATTGCCCGTTCGAAATAGCTCAATCGAAAGCAAACGACCAGAAGCAAATGCTGGAAGTGATGTTCCGAGATTGTCCTGCCAGTGAATGAAAGTGCGAGAAAGAAAGAGAAGGAAGGAGGTACAGGGCAAAGGACAAAGTAATTGGGAAGTTACGAGAGATGTAAACGATAATTCATGAAGTGTGTGTGTGTGTACGTGTTGTCCTTGATAAGCCTCGCAGAAGATGGTACGGCAAGATGCATTGCACGTAATGTTGGATGTTTTTCGTACAAGGTTTTCGCTACAATCACAACGCCCAACGGTTGCGTGAGTAATGGGAAGTTATGTTGCTTCCCGTTTTCGACAGCCCTCCGGCAATCTCGGGAAGAGTGCGAGCCCATACCTGGAAGCGACAGTAGCACGCTGCCGGAACTGATTTCATTTCAGTGTTGGTGAAGATGGTGGTGGTGTGGTGCTGGTTCTTTTTCACCTTGAAATTTACTGCGCTTGCGATGGGAGGGATGTGACGGGGAGAAATCATGTTCTTCTTTCCCTCGTAAAAGATGAACCCAAAAGATGAACGAGTGGGAAGGCTATTTTTGTGTATCAACAAGTGTATGAGTGTATCGTTTGCGATTTTTACTCCGTATCTTTGCACTTTCTTTATCCTTGCTGCAGGAAGGAGGGGATCGTTAATGCGAACTGACCGGAAAATCCATAACTCCAGGTAAAGATGAACCTTCTCCATTGTGGGCATCTTCTCCCGTGCATCCACAGCAAGGGTTGAAAGAGAATGATACAGAAATAATCCCAATATAAAAAAGGTTCTATTTGGTGTATTTGCCCGTTCTTCTGCACCCCAAACAAAATGGAAAGCGAAAGGGCGCGAAAGCTTTCTCTATGATGAAACGCCCACATCGGAGGATTGTTTCGGATTTTGTTTTATTGGTAGTAGTAAAATATTTACCGATCTCGGATCCTTTCCGCCCACCCCATCCCCGTTCCAAGCTACGACCGAATGTTGGAAGGTCCTCGATTTTCACCCCATCCCATGTGAAAGACATAAAAAATCGCTCGGCACACGGTGAGGAAGGTTCAAGATCGATCCCTTCCCAATTGGATTCCAGTATCGTGTATCCCATTAAACATCAAACATCGAGTGCTGTGTTGTGTTCGATGACCGCATGAAGCGGTCTAAGGTATCATTTCTCTTCGTCTCAATTTTGCCGAGGTTTTCGATACGAACGGCTAAAGCTAAATATATTACAAATTAGGTGTATGTCTGTGTGTGTGTGTGTCTCAGAAAACCAAGAAAATGCGCGCGTACATGCCTGCCAGTCGCAGCATTGCAAGTTTGTCGTGACTTTTTTCCCAAACCCCCCTCTACTAGCACAGTAGGAACCATTTTCTCCGTCGACCAGAAGGAGATAAATATAAATCGGATATTTATTGCAAAAGTTTCTGACCTTTTGTTGCTTCCGCGCGCTTGTGTATGAACGATGGGTCCAGAGAGCAGAAGGTATAGGGGGGATATACATTTTATGATTCGCGTTCGGTTCAGACTACTGCCGGTCTATGCCACTTTCAGTCTTATTTTTTATGCCCGTCCAATACGCTCATTTCATGGCACGGTTAATATTTCGGTCACTTTCAGTGAGGGGTACATTGTGTAATTCTTGTTATTTTTGTTTGTTATGGTTGTCATCATAAAAGAGTTTTTTTTTGTACCCGCGAGTCTGAAGTTTCGATTGGAAAAGGCGAATTTCGTGAACATTATGCAACAATTACACAAAACATGATCTAAAACTGTCACCGGCCATGGCACGTCGTGGAGTAAAATAACAATTAATAAACATTCGGTCCTATCCGACACGGTCGCCCTACTGACCCATGTCTGTTGCGCCTTTTATGAATAGCTGAGCTTTTTTTTTTTTTGGGAGCATCTGGCTTTGTGTTAGTGGTTCTAGTTCAACAAAGTTTAAATCAGAGCAAATCAAAGATGGGAGAGAAAATGTGCTGAAGTTTTCCTCCCGGATGCTCGCTTATCCCTTCTGACTGACCGCGTATCAGGTCCATGGCCAACCGAACAAGTGAAGAGGATTGGTGTTGGTGGCTATCGCAAGGGTCAGTGTGTTTTGCTAGGACAACTTTTGATTAATGTATATTTTTTCCGGTGCCGACAACCGCTGGCGGAGAGTTTTGCTGTATGTGTGTGTGGGTTGTGGTTGGCAAAAGTTTAAAAATTCAATTATCCTCGCAAATGCTTGTGCATGACAACGACACACACACACGAACGCAGACACAGTCCCCTAGATTATCTTACACAACCGTACGAATAGTCTGCGAGTTGGATAGAAGTTACCAACCAGAATGGGGGAGAGAAAAAAATGTCACCCAACATAACAGCCAAGTGGTTCATGATTTTCGCATCATTGCGATACAAGAACCCATCTGTCCGTTCGGTAAACCGTAAGTTTGCTGCTGCAGCAGGAACAGCAGCAGCAGCAGTTTGCAATTACTTGTCTTGTGATCGTAAAATGATGGCGACTGTAGGTGTCTGGTGCGAAGCAGAAAAAGTGTCTCGAACGTTTGGAGCGAAATCTAATGTAACGGGCCAATTTTCAAGGACAAATCCTTGACACAAACTCACACTCCACGCAACGCAACAGAGCAAAAGAACGGATTTCGGAATCAACATGTTGTTGTAAAGGTTGTCGCGCATCGCAACTTTAGCTGTGCGGCAGTGCCTGTTGTACGGTTGAATAATTCATGAGAAGGAAGAAAGGGTTGCATGGATTCCATTTTTACTCATTTTAGAGAAAGGGCGAGTTGGATAAACCTCATGCTAGGAAGTTTTCTATTCACTTTCACCAAAATCCGCCACCCTCGTGTATCCGTTGAATGTGGCCGGATTTGTTTCTTGGAAGATACTGTTCCAAAATGCTCAGCCCTAGGTTTGGCTATTAAGTTGTAGAAAATAAGCAAGGGGTTTCTTTCACTGCTCTGTCTGGCCAACCTGGCCTGGGTAGCGAAAGGAAAGCTTCCTAGAAGTGTAGAGAATCTTTCTCGGAGCAAAACTTTTGTTGACCAAACTTTTTGGTCGCGTGCTGGGCGCATACAAACACTGGAACTTTATTTCGCTGCTTAAAATTTTCTTGTAAAATTTTGTATTTATGTATTTGTATGTGTGTGTGTGTGTGTGTGTGTGTGTGTGTGTGTGTGTGTGTGTGTGTGTGTGTGTGTGTGTGTGTGTGTGTGTGTGTGTGTGTGTGTGTGTGTGTGTGTGTGTGTGTGTGTGTGTGTGTGTGTGTGTGTGTGGTGTGTGTGTGTGTGTGTGTGTGTGTGTGTGTGTGTGTGTGTGTGTGTGTGTGTGTGTGTTGTATTAAATTGAAGGAATCATCTCGGCTATGAAATATACCGAGTATGTTTGTGTGAGTGCGTGCGTTTTTTTTCCTTACGAAGGGTGTCGGCTCTGTGAATTTGCTTTCCTCCATTTTTTCTCCTGTTTCATAATGCGCGCGGTCCTTTTTTGGGCGGCAACAAACTCCTTTAGTAGAAATAAAAAGCCCCCATTCACCCTTTCTGGCTGAATATGCAGAGCTACGGAATGAACATAATGGAAAAGTTTGTAAGTAAATCTCATCCGGGGGAATGTGGGGACGATTGGCTTTATCTCCGCAGCGGCAGCATATGTAGGCTGTACGACGGTAAAGTAAACGACAAGCCATTTTTTACACGTTTGTTCACCGTGTGTTTCATCCCGTGTGCCTGCTGGTTCCTTCTTTTTCATCCTTCCCTGATCGTTATTATTTATACAGGAAAAGGAAGAATCGTTTCGTATGGTTTTGTGTTGTTGCTGGGGCTTTTCTTGTCTCCCACATTTGGCCATTCTTTCTCATCACCACTCGTCTCGTTTGCATTTTACACGTCACATTACGGGTGGCGATGACATGGTTGTCCCGAGACAGACGAAGCGTCTGGGTTTCCGAAGTTTTGCCTCCCGCTTCCTTTGTCACGAAAGGCGAGGAAAACTTGCCTCAACACAAACGGTCGATGTGAGGAAAATACAAAGGCTTTTTTTTAAATTGTGTATATTTTTGTGAAAATGCTGGTGGATACATTCCCTGTTTTGTCCCTGTTCTTCTCGCATCAGAGTTGCTGCTTATTGTGTGAGCGTCGAACGGTCGTATATAAACCCCTATCTTAAAGGGTCCAGCTTAGTGTTGGCTTTGTCACCGAGGATAGCTTACAGTGGGTTGTATTAACACGATGGTGCGATGCACAGATTGTGCAAAGGTTTTTTTTACTTACCCTTAGCGATGGTTAGCACTCGAGTGTAAGCATTTTTCCATCAACAGCAAAGCTTATCATCGTTCGTTTGGTTTAACCTGTAAACCAAACGGTGGTTTGGTAAAAAATAAAACAAAATCATCGTCAACTGCATTCAAGAGCTGATTTGAGGAGGAAATTGAATAGTTTTGATAAGATAACGATCACTGGTAATTATATTAAAAGTGTTATATCTAAAATTTTCATTAAAAAAAAAAATATATATATATATATATATATATATATATATATATATATATATATATATATATATATATATATATATATATATATATATATATATATATATATATATATATATATATATATATATATATATATATATATATATATATATATATATATAATATATATTATATATATATATATATATATATATATATCTAAAAAATTGTTTGATTCCGCAACGATAAAAGTGCGTCTTCATCGCATGATCTGGGAATTTTAATTTTGTCCAGATTTTTCATATAAATAGACAAATACGTTCATTTTCATAATTGATAGAATTCTTCATTTATGTTTGCATAGGTTTAAAATAACAAGCGAAAATGATGGTGTGTAAAATAGTCACGCCTCAAAGTTGAAATGAAATTCTAGTCGTCAAAGGCTAGAACTGGGTTAAGAAGGAGATAAGCCTTATAGGTTGTTTTTTTTTCTTTCTCTTAATTGTAACTTTGCATAGAAAGCGGTAGTTATCATTTCATTCTTCAAATTCATCCCTTTCTTCACGGGTTTCCATTGCCTACGTTTTCCGGGCGTGGGCAAGGAATACTTTATCCATCGTGCTGCAAGATACATTCATCAACCAAGCCCTGTCGATGCGCTGTCGATCCTTTATGCTTTTTTATGTTTTTTCAGAGCGACATAAACTGTACAAAAAAAAAGTTTCCTTGTATTAGCAACGAATTGTAGAAATTCAACACCCTCGTGCGTTCCAAAATTGAAACAAACAAAAAATCTCATTTTTCCATCCCCGGTGTACAAGTCTAACGAAAAGGGAGAAAGTCTGGTGCTTGTTTAAATGGTACCTTTCGCTAATTGGAACCGATGGCTCAAAAATCGGAAAAAGATGTTCCCTTTCGCAGAAGGACAAACGCGAACGCGCTCGGGCGCATCCACATGGGATGGTTTGAAGAATGTTCCTAATTTCGGCGAAAAATGAAGCACTAGAGCACTACAAAAAACAGCTCTAGCTTCTTTATCTCACTTTGCGTGTTTGGTGTGTGTACGAATTTTTATTTACAGCAAGTTTTTCTTTATGTGTTTGCATTTTTTCTGTTGTTATACCTTTAACAAATACTAACTAGTAATGGTAGAACCTATCTTTAAGTAGTGTCTGCAGGCAACGGGTTTCCGGGGAACGATGTTCTGATATATTTTTTGTTCACATTTTCATTGCCACAAACGCGGTCGTCGTGTTCGTAACTATTCGGTGAAAATGCTCTGTGCACGTACGGACAGCTCGGGCATTGAGGGTAATCCGACGGTATTCTATCGGCTTATGCCCGGCTCGACCGCACAGACGAACAAGCTCCACACGTTCTATCTGCAGCAAAGACCGGACAACGGCGATACGTGGGCCGACATCAAGGTGAACCATCCGCTGGACTTTGAAACGATCAAGGAGTACAATTTGACCGTCCGTGTTGAGGTAAGTGAAATGTACTAGTCTTATATAGAATAAGTTTGCTGTGTTTGTAGTTATTTTTATTTCATATGCGATGATGTTCGACATAAACGTGTATTTACTGTTTTTCAATTAATGATTTAATTATATAATTATGAAAATTATCCAGCATATCTACCGAACCGCTACTGGATTGCCTATATGATCCTTAATATCTCTATTTTCGAGTTGAGAAAACACACTTTTTGCACACACTCGATAAAAAATCAAATTTTTGTAGGCCAACGCATATTGAAAGACGCTTATGATGAAGAAGCAATAAAAATGTACTTTTACCTTGTTAAATTAAGTAATTCAAATGCAACAACTACCATAAATCATCCGCACGAGCCATCCTACGGCGATGTTTTAGAATTTGAAATGTTTGTCACGTACCATGGGATCATGAAATTGATGATACAGCTGGATCTGGTAGGTTTGCTTGGCCAATTTTGTGCCATGTGTTTTGAGGTCATTTGAGGTCAAGTAATCTCTTCGAAGCATCGATTCTGTATAAATTGTACAAGTTTTTGGTTTTGCACTTATTATATCTACATATTAATGTTTAAAAAACGGATATCAATAGAAAGTAAAAAGGTATGAAGGTAAACTGATCAAATGGGGCCCCATTTGTTACATTACTTTCCGAGAATTCAATTTTCCAGAATCTTTGAATGTCTTAATTTTTTAAAGAAAATGAAACATAATTATTTTTAAATCATCTGTTTTAAATTCCATTTCTCATCACGTAACAAAAACAAAACACAGCAAAATAATGTAATAAAAAACAAATACACAATAAGCTGTACTATTCATTAGCTCTAATCCAACTGTATCATCCATTTAGTGAGCTGAAAAACGATAGCATGAGCAAATAATTTGCTTGCGATTATTATCGACAATTCGATCATTTTCGATCAACATCTACGTCTACTGGGTATCAGCTGGTTTGAAGTTATTGCAGCCCCCAACAACTTCCTATCTTAATCGTTCAACTTACCGCCATACTTTTTTTTCTATAAAAAAAACACACACACAGAAAAAATCAAACAGCAGAAAGCTATGGCGCGCAAAACAGCCATACCAAAAGTTTCCCCACGCAAACTGTGCGTTATGAATGAAAATGGCAACTAACTTTGTTCGCGAAAGTGTGCGCGAGTGCGTTCCGGCGGATGATCCTCGTTATCAAGTTTTTTTTGCACTTCTTCCTAGTATTGGTACGCACAGGCGAGTAGCATGTGCAAGGAAGCAGGGCCTTCTCTGAAGGTTAAGGAATGTTGAAATCGAGGAAAAGTTTAGCGTCACGGCCGGCACGCCATTCGAGCGGCAAGATGAAAAACGGCAAGTCAAAACTTTGAATTTGAATAAATTAACTTTTTGGCCGCTTTTCCACTTTCGGTGCTTGCTGTGAGATAAAGGTGTGAGTGTGTGTGTGTGTGTTTTTTTGTTTACGCGTGTTGCCTAGCCAGACGACGGCTCCGACTGGGTGCATTGAGCAGAAAAGTAAGTTAAGCATTGCGAGCAAAGTACGGTGGTGGAAAGCTTTATGTTACAGATTTTTCATTTCGTGCCCATTGCTCATAGTTGGGTGGACATAGTGGAGAAGGGTAGGGGAATGCATTCGGTGTCTCTCTTAGCCAGTCGAGAATTGTGCTTAATTTTTGTTACCATTTTTTCACACAGCTATCTTTTCCACGCAGCGCAGAAGGCCGTTTGAAGAGCAATGCAAATCTATCCATTCCAGTTCCAGTTTTTAGATTTGGTGTGAATTTGAAAGATTTTATGGTACGAACTCATTCTCTCTTTCTATTATACCTTTGTGTGATTTGCTGTAAGCACGATCGGGCAACAGAAAAAGCGCGTGGAACGAATTTATTTGCAAATAAGGAAGAAATCTCGTTCCTTTTTCTTTGAAAGTAGTATGAGATGGAGAAGGGTGGAGAGAAAAAAAGTAGAACGCGATTTAAAAAAATAAAACTGGCATCCTGAAACGCAATGGTCGGAACGTGCCTAGTTGCGAATTGGCGACTGGTTTTTTATGCCTCCCTCCTTCATGCTCTTCGTAAATGGGATTTTCGTTGTGGGCGATCAGAATGCGCCCGAATGAGTTCCAGCGCCTATTTCCACTTTTACGATCAACCGACCCAAAAATGTGAAGTTGATAGTGTGTGGGCGGAGGGAGTGAAATAAAAGTGTGGAAGAATATTTGAAGAACCGGATGTGGCAGATTGGACGGAAGTCGTCATTGTGCCCACGCTACAACTCGCGAGCGAAGAACTTACCACTCGCAACGCACGAGTAGAGTCACAGGAGTAGGAGGCGACAGAAGAGAAAATGTAGAAATAGTTGGGCCTGCACTTTCGGGGTGCATGTTAGAAACAGTTTTTATTTGGATTTTGCCTCCTGCCGTCCCAAAACACAGCACCGCGTTCGAAAAGCCTTTCAACACAAATAGCCAGTGGATGGTTGGTTGGTTGGTAGTGCGCTTCCGATCATCACGGAGCAAGTTCATTGCACAAAAGAAGCGTTTCAATTACGAGTAAAAAAAAACACACACACACAATCAATGACTCTTCAGGGCTTTTCCATGGATTTGGGAGCTATCTGACAGGATTTTTTAGGTTTGTTTGGAACTAACAGTTGAAAGGGATAGTCTCAATTTTAGGTTCGCGTTTCCAGCTACCAGGTCGCTGTCAGTTCCGCGATAGGCTTGAGAGGGATACACTTGCGTTCCTTTTTTGTTGCCACATTTGAAAATTGGTTCTGTAGTCCTCGTTCGGTACAGTTTACTCACGCTTGCACCATAAACCAGTACTGCCACCCTTGTGCCTGAAAGGCAGAATGGTTGCCGTGGGAAGTCAAAGAAGCACCCTTCATATCGTAGAAAAATAATTTTTCCCGTTTCGCTGATCTTCTGAGGCGATTGTTAGCACACTTTTCGCATCCCGAATGCCCCTCGCAAGAGGTAGTACACAAGTGTACTCTTAACTCTTCGGAGGAAAATAGTGTCAAGATCATTGGGCTCGTTTTTCGTTCTCGGTTGCCGTCTGGTCTCTCTTGCTCCTCTCTATCGCTAGTTCCAGCCCTTTCTATCATATAGCGGTCGCTCTACTGCCGATGAAGTTGGTGGTTTCATCCCCATAATACCGTGCGCTAGCAAGGGAGAAGAAACAGCCGGTTCTACAGACGCTAGGAAAGTTCGCAGATAAAGACGTGTTTAATTCGTGAGCCACTAGGAACGAGAATTCAAGTTGTTGCCCACTCGATTCCGATTTCTTTCGAAATTGATGTGATCAATGTTGGAGATGAAGAGGTGGTTGGCGCTGGTCCTCGAATGGTGCATAACGCCAGTATAGTACCGCTGATGCAAGGCAAAAGTTCATTCGCTCGTTGATCAGCGATCTTGTTTCTTTTTGCTTCTATCTCGTTTTGCTCCGTGTGCTTTTTTAGAACACCCACAGAACAGTCTTTCTGCTTTCCTGCGGGGAGGAAAAAATCATTCGGGTTCCATCTGTAGCGGGCAGGGATTTGTGCAGAAACTTTTAATTAGGGCTGCAGATATGTTGGGCGTATGCTATAACGGATGTCGTTTGCTTAAATGTTGGTGCAGACAGACGGTCGATTTTTCCTAAGCGAACTTTTTGAAACCATTCTTCCATCTTCTTCTGGTATTACTCGCTGGATTTGGGAGAAAGGAGGAGAAAGTGTGGGTGTGAGTACAGCTGTAGACAGTAGCTAGCAGTACTTTGGCAGCCTAAATGGAGCGATATTTTCTTTTCGAATTGTTTTATTTTACTTGTTTATTGATTTCATATTCAATCCTTCTTTTGTTTTTGTTCGTGTCATTTCAAGTAGATAGGATAATTAGTTTGTTTGAATAATAATCACTCTGCGTGATTTTTTTGTTGATCTTTGCGAAAGCTTTTATACTTTTAGTCGTGTTATCAATTTGCACAAAACAGTTATCAAAAAGGTTCAGAATGTTTAATCCATTAGTTCTCAAATTTTTTTACGCGATAGATGTTGGTGATACAGTCATCAATTCGTACGGCTTAAAAACATACCCGTTATGGGTTCTAGCCCCGAATGGACCGTACACGTAAGGGTAATTAATAACTCATTGAAAGCAAAGAATGTAGGCCTTGCTTAATTGTTAAGCAGGTAATTGGAGCGGGATTCTTGATCTGCGAAGGATGGAGAAAACAATTTGCTAATAATCGGAAGGTTGCTTGCCTATCTCGAGATGCCGCTCGATACCTCGAGGCGCCACGGGTCCGCTTAGTTTGAGTAGTGGTTAATCCGCCTTTGCTTAAGGATATATTATCCAACCTGGTGGTTCAATATGTGCTATGTAGCTCTTGCTATCGTAAATATATATCTCATCTTTATTACTTTGAGACCTAGGCCAAATGGACAAACAAAGTAAGAAAACGTTGTGACACTTGGCTGAATTCGTAAAAATAATATGAAAACATCCATCATCTTCTTTTCATCATCGTTTCAATAAATAACTATTATTTGGACAGATGTGGATGTAGACATCAGGTTTTAATATGCCGATTTCAAATGATCCAATCAAGTAATCAACTTGATCTTCATATCGCCCACTACCAATTGTGATGTTCGCACTGATAGGCATTAGGGACCACTTTAGGAATTATTGTATACAAGTGTTTTAAAAAAGAACAAACCTAATTGGGCGTCTCCAGCTCGTATTCGTATTGAGTTCTGCAAAAGTTGTAATTTACTCAGATTTTTCTTCCATTGATATATTGTGGAAAAGTGTACAATGATCCATTCAATATTGTTCCTATTTAATAATGTTGAATCAATCTCATCTCTTCTCTGAACAAAAAAAACATTTTCACGCTTCGATAACTTTTCTCCGAGCAAACGATGTACGCAAATTTTCGCTTGTTACACCCCGAATCCTGCCTATAAACTGTTACGCGTGCTATTGTGTATATTTATGTGCGTGTGTTTTTGCTGTTTGCGAAATAAATTGATTATTAATTACGAAACTTTGGCGCTATAAATATGCATGTACTATTTGGGCATAATTTATGAAAATGATTATTTTCACAAGCGTGAAACAGATTTATCGTATCGGGATGTGGATGGTGATACACAAGTGCTCAAACGAAGGAAACATAGAAAACAAATCGGAAGGGAGCGCGCGAACAAAACAGCATAAAAAAGTAAGCATGATGATGCGCGCAAACACACACACACACAGCCAGCATAAGCGCAAAATACGTTCAAAATAAAATGATTTTAAGCGGAAAAAGTTGAACTGTAGTCCCTCCCTCCGTCTGCGTTATGGGAGCACGATAGGGAGGGCGCCAATCAAGCGGATAGGAAATCATATACAGCCTCTTGTGGAGAGGCATCGGTGAGAAACTCATTCAAACATCGCTTGATTTCTGTTTGCTTCGGCGTGGGAGAATAATTTCCTAACAGACAGGGACCAATAAAGTGAAAAGAATGTAAAAGTGCTAGCGAAAGTCCTCTTTGCCTTGCCCCGGGGCAAAGATTAATGTAGCATCAAATCCGGTTGCGATTCAACAAATCGTCCTTTCGCCTCCGGCACAGGCTTCGTCCGCAATTTCGGCGACGGGTGTTGTGGCTGGAAAAATGGCAACGCACTGGCGTTTATTGTATGCGTGCATTCAGGCAATTCCCCCATTTCAAACGCAGGAGGAAGGAGAAGTGTTTGAGAGCGACGCACTGAAAATAAATTAACCAAACGCTCCATTAATTTGGCGCCACCGTGGTGTGTCGTGATTAAGTTTTGATTAGCCGCAGAATGCGAAGAGATTCAGCTATGGGGTGTTTCTGTTTTCTTTGGGAGACCATTTTAAAGCATCGTTTCGAAGTTCGTTTCGAAGCGTTGCTCGCGCTTTAGGAGTGGTATGTGCGTGCGAGTGGCTCTGTAAGGTCCTGACGCTCAACTGTACATTTTTTCTTCCCGGCGTAGAGCCAAATATTTGTTTTGCGGTGGATGCGACTGTCGCTGGGGAGTAATTTTACGAAATTGATTTGTGGTATTCTATGAAAAGTTACTCCATTAGCAGCGTAAAAGTACTACACGCGAAAGCCAACAAACCTGTTGGGTATTGTAAGCGGGAGGATGGTGAGGGTGTGTCGTTTCGGCCTGTTGACTACTAAAACTTTGCATCCGCGCTTGGTTTCCCTCAATCTGCTTCTTCTGGTTTGAAACTGCCACCAACATCCCAGAAACAGTGCTGTTTGCCCAATCAAAGCGAGCAAAAAGAGCCACACATGACCCTGGAATTGGGTTTTAAAGTGCGGAAAAAGTGTAGCATGGAAATGGCGGATGTGTGGCGTGTTGTGGTATAGAACATAAAAATCTGTTCACCGCAATCCACACCCACAGCGACAGCGCAGTGGGAGCGACATTTGGATCTGGCCGCGTTAGAGCAAATAAAATAATACTTCGGAATAGAAGCGATATTTCTCGTGCACAACATATGGCAAGGCGAACGCGGCTTTCCTCTCGAAGTAGCATATAAAGTGACAAAACAATGATAACGGGTGGTTGGTCGTTTTATTCTGTTCGCTCCACCTAAAACATGCCACATAACAGTTACAAAGGGCACGGAAGCAACTTCAATACGATGTATTTTGCACCAAAAGACGATACTTTTACGCTGCAAACCGGTCATAGTGAATGGAGGAAGTAAAAACATTCTTCCAGTTGTTTATCGCGCAGTAGCAAATAGCCGCAGACGACAGGCAGTTCGGATGTGTGCTCGAGTCGTTGCGACTGTTTTGTGGTAAAGTAAAAAAAAAAAAACAATATCAATGATGAAGATGAATTTTTGCACTAACGTCTAGGGACAAATACGGGTTTCGTCTGTTTGTTGGTAATGCACTCCACATATCGTAAATAACGTGTTATTGCAACATTCGAGATCACTTTAGTATAATTTAATGTACTAGGTAATGATGTCTGGGGAATAGAATAATGGGTAGCGGAGAGATGTGTTGTCCGTCGATCTTTATTATTTTTTCTTCTTTTGAAATGGGGAATAATCAATGCGCATACCCAATTATATGTTCCATGTTATTGAATTATGAACTGACTTTCATCAATGTTTAACGTACAAGCATCGATTATTAAGTTAGTGTCCTAATGGTCGAAGAATAAATCCATCAATTGAATAATTTAAAAAGACAATGAATTGTTTCCATTTCCTAACATGATGTAATGGATTTGATATGAGTTCAAAGTTAGCCAATATGTTGGAGCATCGTTGGAGATGCTGAGCAAATAATTTCAAAAAAACCACTTTAAATATGCATAACCTAAATACACAGAGTTACCGTCGACAAGTATTAAAAGAAACATGCGAAATTGTATGTACGAACAAACACGGGTTTTATAACATTTTTATCAGATTGCTTGTCAACAGCTTCTTGGCCATCAACCTCGTGGTTAAGCCATATTTCAATAAAACCACTGCCAAGTACCACACCATGCGAAATAACCACAACTTTACCATTGTTACTAGCAACAGAAAGCTACTAATTGGACTGATGTTGCAGCATACAGTGCAACGGTGTTTCGCTTTTGGGCTAATGTAGATATTGCAATATTCACAGTCCTACCACCGTCCTAATTTCAATCTTCAACGTGCCACAGTGGCTAGATTGTAGGTTTTAATATTTCAGACCTTTTTGGCAATATTGTATATTGCAATGCGTTGCAGCAACGTACCATTTCTCGTTTCGCTTTGAAAAATGCATCCGACCAGAAATTCATCAAAACCTTGAGGACATAGTGAAAAATCAAGGCACACACCACTCAGACTGCTGATATGGCAAATGTCACTGAGCTAACCAGCGGTGAAGGTGATCCATTAACCTTCCATCGCAACACCTACCGGTACACGCTTGCCTTGCCCCTTTCCGCAACTTGCATCCCTTGATGAATGCAGCAGCATATTATAAACACCTGTGGTCGGGCGACGTTACACAGCACAGCCAACTCGTCCAGCTCCCGGACGACACACTGGATCACTTGGCGCAGAAAACAAAGATCCATTACCACCTCCTCCATGTGTGGGTGTATGTGTTTGTGTGTGTGTATGGATCACAACAACGAGGTTACCTTTTAGGACGAGAAAATATTCCATCCCTTGTCAGGTGGGTCCTGCGTACTGTGGCTAACTTTGCTGAAGGGAGTGGTGATTATGGTGATGAGAAGTATTTTATCTTTCCATCACAGCGAAAGTTGCACTGGCGTCAGACTTCTGGCCCGTGCAGGGTACTGCTGAAGAATGTGTCCTGCCATGCAATGTAAAGTATGTGCAACACGACAAACATCACTATTCCTTCCGTCCTTACCTAAGACATGCTTGTACACCATAGACAAGCAGCTACTCAGTGGAACGAGCAAATGAGCAAACGGGCAGTGAAAAAAATCAAATCCTTCTCTCGTTTCAATCGCAAGCAACTTTATGAAAGTAAAATGTACTACGCAAAAGCTTATTACAAAATTGCAATTTTCCGGGCTGTATTTTGAGCAGCGAAACATTATGGGATGGATGACGGTGTAGCATCCTGTTCATTACCAATACGCTCAATCGGAGGATTCTAAGAAGTGCATCACGGAGATCTATTTTTTTACGTTCACTGTTAAACCCATGCCGCCGGGTACGTTGGAAAATTGTATGCCAATCCAGGATTCGCGATTCCAGCTGGAATTATACGGTCTAATGACCTGAAACCTTCTGGGCTGTATCATAAGCCCACCCGGAAAGTCCCATTGATGGGATGGCAGTGGATAGTCGCCAAGTGGGATTATCTACGCCGCCGTCGAAAATTCTACTTATTACACCCTTTCAATGGTCAATGCCTCATGGGGATGGGCAGTGGCTGTACCTCTCCAGACACGCATTCACAATTGAAGGCGCAGTACAATGCATCGGCACGAGCGATCACTATCCATGATCCTACCACATCCAGCATTTCAACCTGCTCCCGCCTAATGCAATCTAATAATAATCCATTCGATGCACTTTTGTCACGACTCCGGTATGTGTATGTGTGTGTGTGCTGTACTGTGTGGGTTTGTGCTGTGTAGGAAAATTTGCATATAAATTACATTTTCATAAATTAATACGAAATCGGGCGACATAGATATTCCGGAAGCTATAATCTATTTATCTCTTGCAGCTTTGGCCGGAAAATGGAAAACTGCATCTAAAACAAGTGAGAGCAAGAGAGATAGAGAGAAATAGAGAGACATTGAGTGAGAGAAATGGGACAAAGGGAATGAGCAATAGAAGGTGTTAGCTAGGAAGCGCAAAAGCTAGCAGACAACTCCGGTGAGAGAAAAGTCGTTGATGAGGACGACCATGCTGCTGCGATAATGTGGGATTGTTCCTTCCGGTAGTATGGGAAGAGTTCCCCTCTCCATAGGGGATGTGCATGTTTCAGTACACGTGGAGGTAAGGCCCATTTGGGAACACAAATTCTTTGAAGTCAAACTCACACGACCCGTACCCGAAAGTGTTGATTTTCTTTGGCACAGAAAAAGCCACCGACCAGCAACGTCGCTATGAAAATGAGTGGATTTTTTGTTGGCTCAAGAACAAATAAAACTATGCTGGTCGTGTCTGTCTCGCTGGAAGCTATCCGAAGGGCTGCCTTTTACATGTGATTTGGAACACAATGGAGGGAAATTTTGAAACAAAATTTTAGCTTCCATTTATCGGACAAAGTTTCAAAGCGCGTTGTTACCATTTATACGACAGGCGGTGGCCACGTTTTGCATTTGCGCAAGCATTGAATAAGAATTGCTGTCCCGTAATATCTTTTGCTCTCTAATTGGGAATCGTGTAGCTGAGGCGCAGAATGTAAGCTAATGAACCCTGCTTGTTTCACTGAGCATTGTTTTTTTTTGTGTGGTGTTTTTACTCTCATTTCATTCTCTCGATGAGACACACAGCACTCGGGAACGGAACAAGTGGAATATTCCTGGCAGGGAAAATAATTATTTGGCATAGTTAAGCGGCTTACAAAAGCTCGGATATGAATGGTGCACACATACACACATACATTTTGCTTGCCCGGTCCAGTTCGGTGAATTGGATTTGCTATGGATATTATAGAAATAAGTCAGCCAAAGGGATAACAGGTGTCTTAATCCGATTTAATAAAGATTCTATTCGCTCCAGTTACTAAAATGTTACAGAAAGAGGTAGAAAATGTGAGAGAACGATGAATTGAACATAGAACTAACGTCAGTTTACTAGTACTTTGTTTTAGATTTATAAACCTTTATATTTATTCTGCAAATAATTTCCTGTTGGATCAGGCTTAAGAAGTGCACCTTGCGAAAGCATTCGGTACATCGTTGGTGTAAGCTTTCGGTGTGCAAGTACAGGCGTGAATGAGTTTACTAAAGACAGCAGCGTTCCAATCATAGGCAAAAAAAAAAACAAATAATGTAATCGGGCCTTGACTTTCCCAGTAGCTTAGCAAGGAGTGGAACGAATCTCGTGCAGCGAAGCAGAAGATGCTGAAGATAATGGCATTAAAAATGATTGGCCATTTTGCCAGCAAAACGATATTTTATTATAATAAAGGACAAAATTATGCGATAAATTGTGCGAGTTGTGCCGGTGCCACGGTTTATGTTGCTTACCGGTGTGACCCTATGCTTATGATCATTAGAGAGTAGGGGGGTATTAATGTTGGTAAGAAAAGTAGCTTCCTTTCTTACGGTAGAGAGAAACACAAGAGAAACGAAAAAGCGCGACAATGTAAGTGTGTGTGTGTTTTAGTAGGATGATGGCCAGTTCGATGATAGATTATACTTTCAGTTCCGTAAACTGGGTCATCTGTGATTATGTGGCGAACCGTGTTGAGAGTGAGGAAGCATAATGTGTACCGGGGAAAGCATGATCATGTTAGCTCGAAGCGGTAAGGCCGAAGGTATGGTTGGTGTTGAGCTTTTAACGAGTCTCTGCTCGTCTAGACGTGTACTCGCAGCTTAACAGGATACTGTGCATAGTGGATAGAAGCACCGGAGGCGATTTGTTTATGATATCGACCCATCGATGTGTGCGCTCCGTCGTCTCGGGGACAGAACAGGAACCGCGGACATTTTTACCGCAAGCAACCTTTCTTGTCTTTAGTGAAAATGCAGAGCTTGTAAGAAACTGAGCTTGAAATTTAACCACCCAGCTGTGTGTGCAGAAATCATGTTAACTGAACGGATGATTACTTAACTTGATTGTCTGTATCATTTTGTAACACAGGGAAACGTGCGTTGCATCGTTCGACGGTTGAGATTGGATCTGCTGGAAGGAATAGCAGCACCAGCAGTAGAAGCATGCGAGGGCTCGCTGACGTAGCAAAATGAAGACAAAGTTTGATGCAGCGAGCAGAGCACTCGTTGCAACACTCGGGAAAAGTGGAATTGTTGCAAATTGTTGGCAGAAAAGCCATTACTAAATAGCGCCAATGCTTTATCTGTCGCAGCAGTGGGACTCTTTCCTCCCATTTCGTTACGTTCGTTAGTGTCTCGCTGGGCCGCATGGGAGTAGCGTAATTTAATTTCTTTCTTCTTCGTACCCTTGTACCCGAAGGTGTATCATCTTGGGACGAGAGCAATAATAAAGAGCGCTCTTTCGCACGGTAGTGAAAAGGTTTATCGCCCGCTGGGGAGAAAGCATCTTCGCCGGTCCAACGATTGCCATGATTGATAGTAAATGGCTAGAGTCGCGCGGAATGGGTCACTAAAACGCAATGAAATGATCGATTTTAAAGGAGAATGTGCGGTCGGAACTGCGGCAGGGAAGTGGAGCTGCTTGGAGCCGAACCGTTTTCAGCGCAACCAGGAAGCTACGTTTCAAAGACTGGAGGCAAAAAAGTTACGTCTTTGTTTCAATTGAACGCCAGCACGGTGAGCGCTTTGGATGTAACGACGTTCCAGAGGGCGGGAACGATGATTGAGGGGGAAGCGGAGGAAACAGTTTTCTTAAAGCGGCGATTAAAAGCTTCAAACACTTTTGATGGCAGTTTTAATAGGATCAAATTGTTTGGAATGTGCCGGGCAGCAGCAGCGGTATTATCGCGTGCCGTTTGGTGATTGCAAAACTTTTCGGTTTTATACACGATCGTGCACAAGGGCGTATGATGTGTGTGGTAGTGTGTTGAGGAATATAGATATTATTATTATTTGGAAGAGAGCCACGAGGGCGAAGGGAGATGGGAGTGTTTTTGTGTGATCATGAGTCGTTTATAAAACAAAAACGGTTGCCAAAGTTTGTGCTTTAATGTATTTATGGTGCGCTATTCGGTGGGGAAGCAGTTTTGAGGGCCTAGATAGATGGATGCTGTGTGTGTGTCTGGTGGTTGAGCAATATTTCAGAGTTACCGTGACAAGGTGGCGAGATTGAAAGATTGATCATATTTAATGCTTCACTGGTCTTCAAAATGATGAAGGAAAAGAAAAGGAAATCAACGCCGAAGCCCTTGCATTGACCTTCAGCATTTTTTTTTCAAGACAAGTCATAAAGAGTACTATTTTGCCGGGGATCAGTGGCACTGATCCAATGAATTAATGTTTAGGATTGTAGAATAATTCACAATCTAATAAATATTAATAAAAATAAAATATAACGCAATAAACATTGCAATTACAATTGGTTTCGTCGACCTTAATTCGAAACGATTCATCGCACGAGGAATATTAATGTATCCCACTTAATATGATTCACATGCATTCATCTGTTGTGTATTGTGATCGTTTGCCAACATTAAGAGAAAACAGAGGAACAATTATTCCTTGCTAACTTTATTACTTCCAACCAGGTTCAGCAATCCTTTGAAGCAGGACAATTCGCGACCCCTTCATACTGCACGTTTGTGTTTCTATTTTAACTCGCCATCATAAAATATACCCGTTTGCTGATCTGCATACGTGTTTTATTGTCCTATTGCCCCGACAGTCGTAGAACAATGAATAGCAGTAACATTATGCACACGGTTTGTCCCTGCACATGCATAAAACGTGCCGAAACGCATAAAAATAATTGCGAGTAATTTCACATTTTAGTATTATCATTGTGCGGCAGTACACAATGTCAGCAATTCCACGAACCTTCGGTAGCAACACAAAAGAGATGACGGTTGCCGGTGGCATGAATAAATGGATTGCTATCATTACTGTTCCCAACCGTTGGCCCGCTGCACGCAAGTAGCTTAGAAGTTATGTCGGGTTTATTTTTTGCTACCTCGTCTACGTCTGCTCGTCCTTCGTCCTTTCTGCTCAATTTCCTTCCAGCAAATAATGTGATTGGAAAGTCTTCGTTTTGGTCGCGTGTATGGTAAAGATTATGAATGTGCAGCTTTGTCTTATTATTCACCTCACAACAGGTACGCCGCTGGAATGCGGCAAACAATTTGCATACTACCTTCTTTACTCGTGGCAGTGTACAGCTTTTGGTACATTTGTGTGCTTTGCACCACAGCCCTACTGCATGGTAGGATAGCAGGCAAAACACATCCAAACAAAGATGGCACGGAATCGGTACGCTGCACAAAATTTAAAATTTATGTCGAACATCATCAAATTAATGCTCATTTTGCTTCACATTCTTCATTTCTTTCACAGCCCGCCTACATGGCTGACTACTACTAACGTACAGTGACTTTACTGCTTTGCTAACATTTTGTTTTTCTCGTTTTTTCCGTTTCATGCTGTGGTCTGTCTGCGGCTTGGTGATGTTTTTCCATGCCGCAAAACAAAAACACACAAAAAACATACTCAATATTCACCGTTCCACATAATCATCATCGGTTGAATCGCATTGGTATTGGACACTCACACACCCGTGCAGAACAACGGCGCCCAGCAACTTGCATCGGAAGCGACTGTTTACATACAATTAGAGGATGTAAACGACGAAATACCGCTGTTTACCGAACGTGAACAGGAAACCGTCCTCGAGGGCGAACCGATCGGTACGAAGGTGACACAGGTGAATGCAATCGATAAGGACGGTACCTTCCCGAACAATCAGGTGAGTTGAGTTGTGGTTGCTGCAGGAACTGGTGGGTACAGTATGAATTTAAAAGTGACATCGAATCGAATGAAATGGGGAAGTGAGTTTTTTTTTTATGGAGGGTTGTTTGGTTTAGCAATTGTTTCTACTTGGGTGTGCTTCTCATTGTTGTCAAGAGTGCATTCCATGGTGCATCTATTCCTAGCGTCTAAATAAAAGATGATACTACTGACATGCGGGAAACAGCCTCTTTAATAAAAAGCACGAGAAAAGGATTTCGAATTGAATAATCTATACCATTCTTTCGCGTATTCTTCGGCACACCAAACGCTCTTTTCAGAAAAAAAGCGTTCATTCTTATTCCACGCCGCGGAGTTTAATCCGTTTCAAAGCTCCAAATACGTACAAAAAGTATTGAAAAACAAATATAGCAAATCTTGCTTATTTTTGAGAAATATTTTAGCGACCAAACAAACAGTGGTAGCCCATTCGCGAAACTCTTTTACATTTCTCAACCGCAACAACGGCCCTGCCCCGTCTTCCTGCCGGTAGCCAGTCTGCTTACATCGGGAGCGCGGTCGGTGCGACATCGGCTTAGCATGCGGTTGGCTCAATCTTTCGCCAGATTTCCCGGACGACGACGGAGAAAAGACTTTTATCGCAAATAACTTTCCATTTGATTATTTAATCTTGAATTCCGCTTCGCTGGTAGACGGTAGCGGTGAGAGCTATGCGGTAAGGAATGGCAGGGGTAGGTTTGGGGCTGTTTCCGGAAACGCCCTGGTTGTCTTTTCATGGTTTTATATTGCTGCGGTGGTGATGGTTGTTCTGGTGGTAGCGGGTATCGAAAAGAGTTCGGCAAAATGGATGTTGTTTCATGATAATGCAAGCAACGAATTCGATCCGAGATTCCGAGAAGTGCCAATTCGTGCTTGTTTTTCTGTCTAACTCCTCTTGTGCCCGGTGTGTATGTATGTGTGTGTTCCCTATAAAGCTGAAGGGGTAGTTTTGGGAAGATGGTAGGAGAAGTTCCATTTTTTTTCTTTGTTTTCCGACTGCATTAAGCCGACTTCTTGTTGGCCGTCCGAATAGGCGGGCGTGTTTATGAACTGTGTACAACGCAACTCGACATTTGTGAGTTGGCTCCACCAGAGCATAGGCGCGCATACACACGCACATAGACAGACGGACGCACGCTGTATATACCCTTTCTCCGGTACTGTTCGACTGACCGCACAGCCTTAATCGGCCGCCAGTAAGGCTGACCCCCAAACCCCCATCACCGCCACCATCGCCAGCAACATCATCTCTGTCAGTTTCGATCCTTTTTCGAAGCTTTGGCTTTTCCATTTCACCGGTCATTCACTTTTTGCCCTCCAATAAGGATTATGAAATATTCATTTTCTCTCGAGCCGCTTTTCCAGTGTGCCGATCTTGCGTGAGGGTTGTGTGAAACGAGAAAACGAGAGTAGCACTCCCGGACATTAACTTGTTTCAACCACGAAAACCAAAAGATGATCTGATAAACCCGTGCTGTGGGTGTAGGCAAAGTTGTTTAGGTGCGTAAGATGGGATTTTCGAAGAGTATCCAATGTTCGGTAGCAAGATTTTCTTCCAGAATAGAGTAGATTTTTGTTGTTGCTTTTTTGCAATATTTTGCCCAAAGAGGTAAGTGGAAGTAACCATATGTGGCCAGAAGTGTGAAGCATATGGACGTGCCTTCGCTAACTTTCGACGCATATTCATTTCACGAAAGTACCGTTCCGTACATTTGTGATCGAAATCGATTACAGGGTTTTACAAGTCAGAATCGAATGTCAGCAAAACAATTTCAGAAGCACAAGAATCAGTTTAGCTGTCAAAATTTGTTGTTTCACCGCACCGATGCTATTTTTCACAAGCGCAATTTGATTTTTAAATCGCTCAAGTTGTTTTTTTAGAGGCCATTCGCATCGTTTTGCAAATTCAAACATGTATTTAGAGATTATATAATTAAGATCAATGCTGTTATGCGTTTAAGCATTATATTTATGAAATATTACGTATTTATGGTAAAAATTGCGATTTTATGTGCAAAAGGCTACATAAACATTGTACATGTTTACATACGCAAGTGCTCGTAGCTTTTTGCACAGAAAATATTATTTTTTACAATAAATACGTAATATTTCATAAATACAACGCTATAAACGCACTAAATAAATGATCTGTATACAAATAATCTCAAAATACGTGATTTAATTTGCAAAACGATGCGAAAGGCCTCTAAAAAACCAACTTGAGTGATTTAAAAATCAAATTGCGCTATTGAAAATAGCATCGATGCGGTGAAACAACAACTTTTGACAGCTAAACTGCATCTTGAGCTTCTGAAATTGTTTTGTTGACATTCGATTCTGACTTGTAAAACCCTGTATTGCATACGGGTCTACTGTTGAATATCGTTGCATTTTTCGTAACGGCAAGGATAGCTTATTAGGTATAATGCCAGTTATTGGCACAGACGTGCTGGATTGGATTATTGGTTACTTTTACTTTGATTCTAATGGCTGTGATAGTATGAAACCGAACAGGAAAACTGACGAGTTGAATAAATAAATGACTTAGGGTTTAGCATCAAACTCCATGTTATGTTGAATTTTTAAACCTACAAATCACAGCACCTGGATTCAACGGAGTACTTTAAAAAGAAAGATTTAGAAAGATTGTTTTACGTTTTTGATTCAAAAAATTGAGTAACAAAAAAAGTTTGTTTCCTCTTTGGTCCGAGTTTAATATCGTTATGGACTTCGTTGCTTCCTTTCCTACAAACCCGTGCACCAACGCCGGTAGTCTATTATCGTTACACTGAAGTGCCCACCACCAATCAACAAGGTACTAATGAACTCTTGGCATTTGGCCATTGGGCGGGATGTAAGGGGTTTTGAACCCTCAGCGTGTTGTTACACACTTCAGATGATTAGATTTCCTACCCAGACCACGGCTCCGGCAAAAGAGTAATGTGCTTTCGTGTGAATTAAGATGCAAAAGTTGTCGATTGAAAATTTTTAATTGCACCCTCGAGGATCGCTTTTGGTAATTATTGCAAACGATCCGACGCCGTCGTCATGAAACTGGTCGGTAAGGCGGTAGTGAGGCGTTTTAACATCGGCTGATCTTTGGTCGGAGGTTCGGGCATCGGCGGCATACCGAGCTCGAGGACCCTAAGGGATTCAATTATAAAAAGGTTCGATGTTTTCTAATTAGAATGAAGCTAAAAGTTGTGCACGGTCGGTCGGTAGAGGCAAACGAAGGATCGTAATGAGTGCGAGATTACAGCCCTGAAAGCGTCGTACTCGTGTTATGTTTGGTGAAATTTTTTTTGCATAGCAGAGGTTTGTAAGTGCAGTTGAAAACCATTTCTCGGAAGGTTCGTTACGGATGGGAAGCTATGAACTGAATTCACTGCGCTTCTCCAGCACTCATCGAAAATGGGCTCTTCTTCCGTGTCATTGCGTTCGATCGATGCGGTGTAATTACAGACAGGGTGCAGTGGCGCTTAATGCACACCTGTGTGCGAAAAGAAGACACAGCATGTGCCGCCGAATGCACCACCGATTAATGCTAATTGCTCTCGATGCGCTTTTCTCGTGAGTGTGTGTATGTCTCTCGTGGGTATTTGATGTATTTTTGTGTTTAATTGCAGGTATACTACTACATCGTCGATTCGCCTCGAAACGAGGGCAAGGATTTCTTCGAAATCAACCTGCAGAGCGGCGAAATATTCACCAAAGTTGTGTTCGATCGTGAGAAGCAGGGTGCCTACGCTCTGGAAGTCGAAGCACGTGACGGAGCACCATCCGCCCGGCCTAATAGCAATCAGCAGCCCAATTCAGGTGAGTCGCTTGACGTACACATCGCATGGTTTGTATTTTTCCTTTTGCCATTTGTTTCGTCGTCCCGCTCTATCGGTTTTTGGTGATTGGGTGCCACATTTTTGGCGCTCCCTTCGTTTGATTAGGGGCCACGATGCTGTATTGATTATTGACGCTACGGGCGTAGCTTATACCAACCATTTTGCAAAGGGCAAGTAGTCGGGGTTTTATTTTTTGGCAACAGGAAGAAAACCTTTTACTCGTCGAATCCAAACAAAAATGTCCGCTACGGGGATAAGTTATGTGTCATAGTTTTTTTTTTTTTGTTATACGAAATATTTACACGTTTAACGACGAATTGCGTTGTGCTTACCTTACGTCATAGGCACATGCAAAATAAATGATGATAGCTACGGACATTCCAGCATACGCACGTGCTCTATGATATTTGTTGTAAAAATAGGGTCTGCAATGGCAAACGGATTAAACGCCAACTAACTTCCGTACAGCGTATAGCGTATAGGAAACACGATCGAAACAAAGAGTACGGTTAAATGGAAGAATCCAACAAAAAAAAACTGCATTACAAGATGGTTGATTCATCGCCCGCCACAATGCACACAAAATGAACGGTGCGGAAATAGGGAAAAGCAATTAGCGATCCCTTTTTAATATTCATTACTTGTAAATTAATAACTTGAGCGTTTTTGGGCAACGTAACGATCGTCCGGTAGCGCAACCATAATCTCGGTGTGGCGCGTGCAACAGTCGTGAAAATAAAATTTAAAATGGCATAAAATGAGGACAAATTCTAGGCCCCTTTTTACGCGGATGAGCGGACACCGTTTTAACTCTTTCTTTAGCAACGCAAGGAAAGGGGGGAGGTGTTTTGTTTTTTTTTTTTTGTTTCTATTAAGCCATGCTCCAAAAAGTTGTGAATGTAAATCGGACAAAAAAGCAATACGGTAAGCTGCAAAAAAGATTTCCTCCGCTCTGGCTTTCTCTAGTATGCAGACCGGGTATCGTTATGCTTATGCGGGGAGCAATATTGCGCTGTGACAAAAATGCGTGCTAAACATTGACGCGTGCGCTTCCGGAACGCGAGAGCTGTGCGGATGTGCCTTTCGGCTATAGAAAAGGGTCGCCTTAAAGGGTGCTTCGATGTAATTAACCGTTTTATTGGCGGGGCTTTAATTAATTTTTTTTTCGGCATGATTTTTGAGAACCATTTCTGGGTTTGTTAAAGATGATTATTAAATTTCTACTGCCAGCCTACGATGTATTCGGGGAGAGGAGTTCTTGGAAGCAATTAAACAACATGGTTTAGTACTACACTAAATGAAGGACGATAAATTATGATTGATGTGGTTTTAGTGTCGTTGATAGCGTTCTAGCGTGCAGCAGCCTTTTTGTGGTGTTTTGCTAGCGCTCTGTCAACGTTACGAGCAAATTAATTTCCATCTATCGTTGATCAAGCCTCTACTGTTCGAACCGCTTCGGGCCCGAAGTAGTGCTAGCCTCGCTAATCCCACGGGGCAAAGGTGAACAACATAAGGGGAACAGCAAATCCCATCACCTAACCGGACACGGGCAGATAGGGTGAAGTAAGTTTGCCGCCTATCTGCCACTGCGAACTGTGTAAACCTCAAATGAAATGGATTTTTCAATGGGACCATTGGCACATTGACCCGAGAGAGAGTGGCAATCGGCTTGTGGTTTTGTCGGTGGGTTTAGTACACCGTCGCACTTTCGCACCTTCGACCCATAAAAGGCCCATTAAATGGTAGGTTAAATTACGAACCTCGGTCAGACATTAAATCCCTATCAGTGTCCAGTACGGTCGCACCTGGTACGATGTGATGTGATGATTGAAATTAGTTTTTTTTTCTTTTGAAACCTCCAAAAGATTACGTGTCTACAGCATGGTTCCATCGACGAGATTGAGGACAAAAATCCTCTTACAGATTCCAGCAATGGAATGAAAAGGGTTGAAGGTACCTTAGCATTTCTTTCGACGAGGTTTTCATCTTATTTTTTACAATAAAGCTAGAAGCAGTTTCGAATGGGTGACATATATTTGAAGCAGTAAGTTGAGAAGCGACGGAATTACCAAAAACCACCAATGCTGGACCGGAAATGGATTTTGAGGTGAGGTGTGTAGTCGGGTTAAGTTTGTGGTTGGAAATAGCATACCAAAGCCGGATTTGGAATGGGTTATGAGCAGCCAATAACTTTTAAAACAAACTCCACTACACACATACTCTATCCAGGATCAAAACCCGTACATTTGTCCATTTGTTGCCCGCAAGCACACTCAGATAATGTGGAAATGGGGCTACTGGATTGATCGTACGGCGACAATACCGGACATGGATCCAAACTGTGTGGTCCGTCTGCCGGAAGCCTAGTGGCCTCTTTAATTTAATTCGGAACTTTTATGCCACATCGTACTACCAAGTTTATGTGAGGATAAGGTGGTCGTCTGTGGCGGTAAACGAGAAACAAGTTCCCGGCTAGCTTAAAGTAATGCCGAGCGCTGCCTAGCGACATATTCATCCAAGAAGCGATACACACACGGGGCTTGCAGTCATGCATCGCCCAGCACAAAGCTCTTGTGTGTGTATGTGTGAGTGCGTGTGTATTCATATCCGGAAGGCAAACATTCAAAATCAAATTCCACATACATGCATGCATGCAACGAGTGGAATAGCGGTGAATGCGAACCAGCAGTGTCAGCATGGATGGAAAGTGCGTTTGAGGGAGCTTGCTAACCTCTCTGCCTTCTGCCCGCGTTGCAGCATATGTGCGTGTGGCTTAAGGGGGATGATAATGTTTAACATGTTTATTACTATCGTTCCCGTGCGAGCATACGGCAGCGAACGTTGCATTAGGAGGGCTGCTGTGGTTGCTTGCTGTAGCGACGTATGTTTGTTTTATTCATAAATGGCAAAGGTTCGTACTGTTAATTCAGGCGGATTTATGAGCAAGTGTTCTGATTGCATGAACCACACACGCACACAAGAAAGCAGGGACACCCTGCACAGTGTGTAGCAGCTGTATATGGTTCACAAGAACATCTTATATCACGCCAAAACAAAAGAGAGACGCTTACGTGTTGAAAGAAAGAAGGTGCCATGTTTTATTGCGTACGTCTTCTTGCTGCGAAGGCGACGCTTCGGTTGATACTGGTGAAGATTTCCGCAAGTCTTTAAAACCTGGCTGAGTATGTTCGCTTGTCCTTTGCAGCAAAGATAACGCAAACTTCGCATATGAACGCCTTTCGCCTTTTGAAGTTTGCCGTGGTTCAGCAGCAAAGCTTTGCCTGACCCGAGCACGTTCGACCCGAGCACGTCCGACCCGAGCCGTGGCTTATTGTGTTCGACTCCTATTCATCAGAACTTTTCTTCTTGCGAAGCACATTGCGGTCTCTGACCCGGACTCAGAGCTGGTGGTTCAAGGTAGAAGGCGTTCGCTATAGTCGAACGAAAGCTCTTGCTCTCTTTGCATAAAACTGACCACTCTAAGAGGGTCAATCCCCGACTGCATAGCATACAACTCAAAAAATGAAGTTATGGCTTATGTCTCTCCGCCTTCCGTTCATGACCCGCAACGACTGGATGCGTTCGGGTTTCTGTTTCGTGTGTTCGTTTTTCCCGAGATGATTTTTTCCGGTCAAGCTGAACGCAGAGCAACAGTGGCTTTTGTGGCTCTTTGAATCATTCCACAGGGAGCGTGTATGTGTGTATGTGAATGTTTTTGTAGATTAGGCATGAAAAAGTGTAGCTCGTTCGGTGCCGGCCCCTACCTCTACTAACATCGCATTGTGACCACAACCCTCTATTGTGACTCAGTGTGTACGGGGCGTGCGAGATAACACACACACAGCTTTCCAATGCACGGATGCGGAGTCACATTTTATATTTATTCTAACTTCATGTGAAATAATAAAACTTTCCTACCGTATGCATACAAATCCGTTCCCATCAGAGCAAACGTGCATATAGAAAACTGCATCCATGCACACACATTGCAAAGAGTGGAAAGGTCCCGGTGCGACCCCGTGCCACGAAAGGACAAAGTTTTGTTCCGAGTTTTCAACCGAATCATATTGAAATCGACGATCGTTCGTTTCACGCTGTATGGGTTGGTCTGTCTCGGATATTCGGCCCGTGTTACCTTTCCGTCCTGCATCACTTCCCATTTATGGCTTTGTCTTTAACCCGTTATCCCCCCCCAGGGCGGTCGGTAGTGCCCGGTGCATAAATTATTATGATTAGGATTTTGAGGTTGGGGGTTTTTATTTGTGTCGGAATGTTGTTTCCATTACCGTTACCTTTTGGGGCTGTGCGCTGTGAGTCCTATCGTTTGTGCGAGGATGCGGAAAGCGCAGTTTCGATATGATATGCATACACCCGTCACCACCGCGTCGGACTCAGCCGTCGTGACCCGGGACGGATTTCAATTTGTGGCTAAATAAATCAATTTTGTCCCGTGACAGGTACACATTCTACCCAGCAGTAGTAGTAGTAGTAGTAGTAGTATTAATGTCACTGTACCATGTTTGACGCGGCATGGGCTAGATATTGTTGTGATGAATTTTAGCGATTTATGAGAAAGCCGCCCCGGTAAATGGAGTTTTGGTTCGTTTGGTTAACATCAAAATGTGGCTAGAGTAGGTGGATATTGCGTTTTCATCAACTGTGAGGTTTGTTTTTGATGAGAAAATAGGATTTTCGACCATCAGTCGTAGAGTGGTTGTGTTTGGTTGAAATGTTTTGACTGTGATATTAATGAAACTGGTAATATATTTGTTTAGAATTAAAAACTATAGAAGCATTGGAACAGGCTTTCCCACTGGGCAGAAATAGTGGAATAATTGTAGAGCGTAATTTTAAACTACAAAAGTGCAACTCCCCATTACTCTCAGTCTCAATTATCGTTGCACATTTCAAATATATTTACGGCGAAAAATGTGCTTCTCCATCTTCAGTTGCAAGATGATGAACTAGAACGGTTTTTCCCATATTCGCATGTTCGACCATAAGTTTGTCAGCCTTTCTTTCCGACCCTCATCATCTCTGCCACATGACAAACGAGCGACACAATTTAATGGTGCATTTCATCCTCTCCCAATGACACTGGAGAGACTCCGTTATCAAGTCTGGTGGTGTACGTTCAAACCAACCACACGTGGATGCAACTGGCAACAGTGCAATGCAATTGTGACCATGGCAATCTTGTCGTAAAACAACTGCCCGTTGGTGGTAAATAACATTACTCGCTGACAGTTAATTATACCATCTCTCTTTCTCTCGAGTGCATTTCGCGGAAAAGAAATCGCTTTTCCCCGTAGCAAAACTGGAAGCACCATCACTTTTCTAGATGGGTTTGTGGAAAAAACTGCAGTCGCGTACAAATCGTTTTACGTACTTATCACTTTGACGGGGACAATCTGTGTGTGGTGCGAAAATGATGCTGTTGCAGTCTGCTCTTCCGTGTGAGGTCTAGCTTCAACCGGGGCATTATTGTCGGTTGATTGGGTTTTTGGTGGTAAGAATTATACGAATAAGCTTCAGTGAGGTTGGTATGAACTCTTGGGTATGTGCACAACGTATTGAGGCATTTGAGTGGAGCATTCCTTTTTTTGTTGTTGCTCCCACTGCTGTCAGATTGGGTAAAGAGACTCACCTTGTTCGCACCGGCGATTGCCCTGGATGTGTGCAGTATCCAATGGAATGCTCCTTTCGCTTAAGATGTGATGTTCATATTTTTACTGCATCACTCGCTTGCTTCTTGTCTGTCTTAGAAGTATCCAATTCTTACCAGGCGGTCGAATGCCCCTTATGGTACGAACTCTAACGTCCTACTACTTCCATCCTCTGCTCAGACTCAACGTTGCGCTGCGCAAATACAACGCCATCCCAGCACGCACAGCGGCAACAGCAACAGTACGGTGGTGTGTTAGACCGCTTTGTGGCTCAAAGCAGCAGGAAGTGAAGCAGCAAAATAAATTTACATTTATATTAAAAACAAATATCTGTCGTGTTGTTTCGTGCAGATGGGGGTTTTCGTTCGTTGTTTTTTTTATGTGGTTGTGTGTGTGTGTTTGTAGCCACTCTTTTAATGCATCCTTTCGCTGTGCACAAGAAACGCGAATGATGATAGTAGTGCATCCTTTTCTCTGGTACGCGTGGAAATGATACTGTAAGGTGGCCCTGATAGCTTTCCAACAACTCGCTCGCGCACCATAGTGTTTTTGGTGGATGGGGTATGTTTCACTTCAATTTTCCCGTAATCATCAAGGCATGGAGGTCTTCCGCCGCACCCACCGTGCACCGACGCCAAATGTAAGAAGCATCGGGCAGTACCGTCACCGTGTTTGACGACTTGATGACGACGGACAGCACGGCGTGTTTGCTGAACGGCTGGCACAATCAACAAGCAGCTAATGGTTGACCAGCAATCATGCGCTTGATGCACTGCCGCTGGAATCCCATCATCATCCCGCCTTAGATGCAAATGCGTGCACGTAAACTTGTCTCCCCTTTCACTCGGCCGACTCTCCCTCCGGTCGATCCGCGCGGAACGTGAGCGGGAAGAAGTTGATTATCTTAATTATTATTTGTGATATTATTTCAGCCCCTGCAGGATGCGCCCGCGCGCCTGTACTGTCCGCTGTTATTCCATGCGGACCAAAAACGTGCCCGAATGGTGGGTACGGAACAATCGCATAATAACAAGCGACACAAATGGCAAAAGGTTGGATTAGCTTCGCGTCTTGAAAAATTCCCACTGTTACCGTTACGAAATTAAGCTACTCGATGATTAATGATAGCGATGCATGAAAGATTTTTTTTTCAAGTCATGATGCATTTTTCTGTTGTTGTAAACTGATTTTTTCGAGCAATGGACCATTCTGCGCGATATCCTAATGAGATTTTAGTCGTCGACTTCGGCGAAGGCTGAAGCGATCTGAATTGCATTAGTCAAACTATCCGGAAATGTTAAAATTTCATTGCAGAAAAGCTTTGTTTTATTCTCCAATCCATCCAGCGACATCCTGTGGGCAAAAATAGGCACACTTCCGTTTCGCATCATTCTGGAACCGAAATTGGGTAATTGAATTCTTGTCGTGTGTTTTTCGTTTTAATGTGGCTCACGTTTACGAAATCATCCCGATACCGTTTACGACACACCGACCTTATGGATAATGAATGTGGAGAGATTGGCTCTGCAGTGCAGTGCCCGCTTTTCAGACGAGTGGATGGTTATCCACCAGCCAGGAAAGTGACATGCCATCATGAGCAGGAATCAATGCGCAAAACGGAAGAACGCGTTGAAGACCTGTCGTCGGAAATTTGATAGTCCGGACGCTTTGGGAACAGCATTTCGTGGAAGGAAGATTGAATTGATTTTGGTTGTAGATTTTTTCCCTCAGGGTGACGTGTTGTTGTGGTGGACCTCTGTTACCGCGGGTCTTCCAATTCTGAGTCTCTGGATTGGTACAGTTGTATTTTTTATTATTTAAAATGCTTTCCGCATGACAAAGATGTCAATGTTATGCTGGACGTTGCTTGAAGACAGTAATGTCAAACACACAGCGCCCACAGTAGTCGCAATTTGCGACGAATTGATCATGAATTTTTGATATGTTCTTATCGGAAGCACTCGCTTATATGTCTACTTCAAGTCTACGTCATGTTCTGAAATGTTTGTACATACGTTCAACCTTACAAAACTTCGTCCCCGACTCTAAATTTCTCTCGCGTGGTCGTGTAAAATTGATAGCAAATAGAAAAAAATATGTCTGATACAGGAACTTGCTACTCGGGTTGAGTGTGCAGTATGCAGGATAAGGATAACGCGTCGACTACGCATGCAGTTTCTGTCCTTCATTCAATGGCTCCGAAACAAAGAACGAGCTACGGGACGAAATGCATTCGATGACGACTGTTTAAAACAATGTCATGTGCTCTTGAACACATATGGTGCCATCGGCATTCCTTCTGCAATCATTTCCCAGTATGGAAGATGGAATACGCCACACGTCAGAGCTTCCAATGCTAGCAACGAATTTCGTTTTCTTCCGCTACTTCAGCGCTGTATTCTTTACACCTTTCAATGAAATGAAAAGATTGCTTGTGGTAATGTAAGTAAAGCGTGATAAGATACACGAAGAAGTGCGCAACACAGTAACGTTCTTGGAAGCAAAAGAATTTCTTTTGCCAGCGTTTTACTTTGGTGCATGATGAAGAAAGTGTTACTTCTTGTGTAGTTTTGCAAAGGGAAAGGGTATCGCACGAATAGTCAAGGTTTTGTGTGTTTTTTTGTCTTCTCCGTTTTGGTTACAGATGTAGAGAACTGGCATTTCCTTCCCACGACCCCGGTCCGTTGACCGGGTGTCTTTCTCTTGAGCTACGGGCGCGATGAAAGTGAGCGACAGCAGTTTGCTCGGAACGACTGAATTCAAATTCAATTTGCGTTGTGATATTGCCGGAATCTTCCAGTGCCACACAGTACAGCCACTGTAGTCCTTTGGGATGCCAGCGTTTTCGACTGGTTCTCGTGTCGGGCTGCGTTTTCTCTCTCTCTCTCTCTCTCTCTCTCTCTCTCTCTCTCTCTCTCTCTCAGTTTGTCGCCTTCTGTTATCTCTATCTTGATTTTTCTCTTTTCCCCATTCCCCATTGAGATGGGACAACGTATGGGTCACTGCTGAAAATAGCGATGGCATCCCATGTCGTGGGCGATTCTGTTGCTGTCGCTTCTGGTACTGGTTAGTGCCAGTTCCGTTTCACACCTTGCGCTACGTCGTGTGTTCTCTTTATGCTCTATGTATATGTGTGTGTGTTTCAAGTGGCACTGGGCTGCTAGGACTCCATCTCCCGGGACGTGGAAACGGTATTTGGCACATCCTTACCACAAGCACTGGCAGGTTTTGGGAAAGTGCAAATCCCGGCTTTTCAAACACAATTTCGTGTTGAAGCTGTAAAAAAATCATCCCCACTACCACTGCGACTCCCAGTGTCCTATTCTGAATTGTAAAGTTGCAACACCTAGGGAACAAACAAAAAACGGATGGAAACTGTTGGTTGAAATTGAAATAGAAAAGAATTAAGTCAAAGCGTACGAACAAGGGAAACTGGGAGAGCTGAGATACTGGTAGGAAATAAAAGACATTCTAAGAAGTCGGCCCGAGACATCCGTAGGACATCCACCGATTGGTCGACACGTTGGCACAACCTTCCTCCGGTACAGCTGTAACATTGTTTGAGAAAGGTGATTGTGCCATAACCTACTGCCTACTGCGACTTGTGCTTCTAGAGCCTGCGGGGAAATGAAGTGTACCGAATCCAGTTTGTTCTCAAGAAAACTTCGTTGCTAATACTTGTCTAACACTATGACCGCCGTTTGGAATCAACCGGTACGAAAGTTTCTGTGACGTGCAGTCTCCGAAGAGGTACCTAAGTGTTCACTATTCCCATGCCCGCTGCCGGCCTATGGAACCCAGTACAAGAGAACAATGGCGCTTCTGTATTGAGTCAATCAGTTTTCGTCATCGGGCTCTCTCAAGCCTTTCATGTAACATGTAATTCAAACACCTTGGAGCACTTTGCATCCTGTTATGTTCCGGTCGGTCGGAGATGTGTTTGTCTTGTGCTTCGGAGGGAAAACTGTTCTAGCTTTCGTTTTTCTGTTTCTGCTTTTGTATAACTTGAGGGTGAAATCTCCTAGTTGGAGACTGGCTTTTGCATTGTAGCATATAAAAGCGTTCTTTGCAAAGTAGATAATAAAATAAATGAATACGAGAAAAAACGGACGCTATCCAAGCATCTACGAACGAAATCATACATTCAGTAGCTGCTTTTCTTCCACACACACACTCACATTTACCTGTATAGGCACTCCGTTAGGCTAGTACATGATTCTACCAGAGACAAGAGAAAGATTGGTGAAATATGTGCGGTTGTGTGTAATACCTATCTACTTTGTTTGTCATTTTTTATTTATTTTTATTTACCTACTTGGACGAGTCGTATTTTGAGAAAACAAAGACAAAGTGGATAGCCATTGCTGGCCAAATGTATGTGTGTAGCAATCCTCCCGGCTCGAATGGGTTATAAAACTGAAAAGAATTTAATTTTATCTCGTCTGGTTTACCTTCTGGTGCAGTAAACTGTGTTCAATACCAAAGGAGAAGAGTTTTTTTTTGCTTGGATGCTTCTAGGAAAGGTAGGAAACGTGCATTGGTGGAACCGAGACACGAAATTCCCATGGCAGACATAATTTGACGCTAAAAGCTTGGCCGACGGTTGGAAAACAAGTGACAGTTGGGGCCATCGAATCGAATTATCTGCCGTATTTTGTCTACCTGCCCGGGACTCCCTACTGAAATGCCACTCAGACAGACAGTTGAAATGGATTGTTGTTGGTCGGGGTTGTTTGGGTGGTTGACGATGATATTGGAATCTGGTCTGTTTTATTCTGAGCTGTCAGCAATGATGGCATTTTGTGAAATAATGAATCTAACCAGTTTTATTGACACGGTACGGGTATGTTGAACAAGTTTCCATACTTTGCGCTTAGATAGATGCATGTTTAATCTATAAATACAAAGAGGTAGTATTATAGTATTGTAAATCCCTGTAATCCCTATTATTTCTGAAATATTATCCTTCTACATGAAATGAGTTGATCAGCTATAACTTCTCTCTTTCTACCTTCTGGTCTCTTAAACACTTCACTGTTGAAGTACCAATTTGATGTAACAGTTTGCAATGTCGCTTTAAAGAGTTCCCTTTCAGCCGACTGATTGGCAGTGATCGATAAGGCAAACATATGCACATATATTTTGAAACATACCCTTCTCACATGTCCCTCCCTTTATGCTGTATGTAAATTGTTGTTGCATGAAAAGTGCAACTGTTTATAGGATGCATTACAGTAATAAAGGGAAAACACGCACATGGGTGTTGTGAGATTTTTACCGTCATCAGCACTTCATCGACACGCCATTGACACCGATCGCGGGAAAGTCATTCGCGTATTTTTGTATGTGTGCTTTTATCCTTCGCAAAAGCATCATCATTCATTTCCGTACAATAAATCGATTCCATTGATTCGGCATTCGGGGAAAACAAAAATATACATGTATTGTTGCCGAATGAAACGATTACTTGGAGAAGCTGGTGTTGGCAAGCATGGTGTTCCGTTACATCCTCCCTTATTTCGTAACGTATTATTAACGTAACATTAACACCATCATCATCACTGATGCAGGCACGTTTCACTCTTTACCCATGAGAGAAAAAAAAACAACTCCCAAGTAACAATCATGCTTCTCCCTTTCAGTGGCGTCATTCTCTTCTTAATGGAGGCGCCCGGTACTTCACACCGATGCCTACTTCATTACGAAGCGCAGTCGCTCACAATTATTCCCCACAAATGGTTTGGTACCGATTAGTGATGGGAAACATGAAATTTTCGACGGAATCGATTCCGGCTAGCTCCGAAATTCTCTGGAATCGATTCCGGATAGTAGGTCCGGAATCAGTTTCAGGAATCGATTCCGGAATTGGCTCCGGAATTAGTTTCGAAATCGGAAACGGAAACAGAATCGGTTTCGGCATCTCCATAGGAATAAGCATCTGGGTCCAATGATGAACGCTTCGTATCGATAGCCGCAAAGAATCAAAATTTACTTGTAAACGATCTATTTTCATGGAGATTCCTGGAATGATTTCGCTTCTGAAACTTATTATTTCAATTCACGAACTTCCGGAGCTAATTAAATTTCTGGTGTCATTTCTGATTCTGTAACCGGAACAAATTGCGAATCCCAGGTCGATTCCAATTCCGAAGCGAATCTGCTACGTAATCGGCATCGGAATCGACTCCGCAATCGGAATCGGCTCCGGAATTGATTCCAAACACGGAATCGGAATCGGGTAGGTCCGATTCCGAGCTCTCACCACTAGTACCGATGCTATGAAAGGAAATAAAGACTCCTTTTATCTGGGCTGTACAATTGTGGGGTGTGTATGTATTTTTTGTTGGCTGTATTTTTATGATTGAATTAAATTGCGCTCGCGCATTTCGGAAGGCTTTCAGTTTTATGGATGCCTTAAGATGCCTGCGGCCGGAAGTGAAACCTTCTCCTAGTGGGGCTCCCAGCCCTCCCCGTAGTGGATATGGAAATGTAAAGTGATATTGTTTTAATGGGTACTTGGGACTTAATGCATTGTCCCTCAAGAGCTTCCAGACCTTAGGTGGTGGTCGCGCACTTTCTTTTCCCCCGTTTTGTTGACGGCAGTTTGACCGATAAAAATCGACTTTTATGTGAAGTTTTGACTGTTTCAGTTGAGCCAAAAATAAAAATTGATTGTTTTTCGGTGCAAACTGCCGCCGGTTGCTGCTGATGGTTGTTGATCATTTTTTAACGTTAAAGGACGTGTCGTATACAGGGTATCCTTTGCACAATAAGGATGTAGCTGCTCAATTGGAGCTGTCCTTGCATGATTTACGCCTCGCTACTGGTGTGTCGTGAGCGGTAAATCGATGGCAGTTTAGGTAAATTATTTCACTTTCCCGGAATGGTTTGAATTTATGCTTCCGCCGCATCTCAAGCTCGTGTCATTTCCGGTCAAATGGGCATGCAGTAGATGTAGGAGCGGAGTGAGTCGGGCTCGATGTGCTAGGCAATTCGAGAGAATCTCATTTGCCGACCGTGCCGTGCTTATGACCCTGTTGTCAGTTTCAAATTTCCTTCGAAATGCCGTACGCCAGGTGCATCATGCCGCTGCTGCTGCTGCTGCTTATCGGAGTGACATGATCTGATTAGAATCAACAGTGCAGCCCGGAAAGTGTTGGGTGAGTTTTGTGTATGTGTCAGCCACTGAAGAATGGCCTGTGCTGTGACTGCTGTGGCGGTGGGCCCTGGTGAGGTACACCGGTGTTTGTGATGCACGTTTATGGCAAAAGATAAATCCCTGCGTAGTTGCCTCAAAGATAAGCAGCTTTACTGCGGAAACGTGGGAAAATTTATTCGACTGATGTCAGTGGAATCGAATGGCAAACGGTTTGTGGAAAAGTGAGTTTAGAGGTGCAGCAGCAGTAGCAGCAGCAGCAGCAGCAGTAGCAGCAGCAGCAGAAGCAGCACCACCATCATTTGCTTAAAATTATAACCGCGCCACCCGTAATGATGCTGCCGACATTTCCGATCGCTGTGACACCTGATGTATTCCCGTTTTGCGTGGAGATCATTTCGGTGTGATTAGCGTGAATTGGCTCGGTCATTTTAATTGCAAACACTGATTGCCGGGCAATATAGCTGCGAATGGCAAACAGGGCAACGAAACTCCGTCGTTGGTAGATGAATTATGATCGATTCTGTGATTAGTGTTTTCGGTGCGCTCCGGCTGTTACTGCGATTATGGTTCCGGCCGGTATGGCTTGCAGCACTCTACCCGATTGGCAATTATTTTAGAATTCAATATCGGTTTCACGTTTTATTCACAATCGAGGACTATAATATTAGGCTCTCTTCATCATTAGGTTTTCTCGAAAAACGAAATCAACCTGCACTCAATGATCCACTTAAATGCGCATTTCAACAGCCCCTTGTTTGCCGTATAGAGCAAACAAATAGCGCGCTAAACCAATTATTCGCTATCGGAACTCGGCTCTTAGCATTGTATTGGCTTTGCGCGATTTCCTCCTGACGCGCTCGTCGTCAACCGGAACTAACGACTTTCCGCAGGATTGGAATGGAGAATTAACACACAGAGAAAAAAAAACACGACACAAAAACCCTACGACTATATCCACTCATCTGCCGGACGCAATACTAATAAGTTCTCTTCGTCGTTTTTCCACACTGCTCGTTTCCTCGTTTCGTGCTGAAAAATTGTTCACAGCACGAAAGCAACGTACAGTAGTAATCACATGGAAAAGGCCAAGGAGACAACATTGTGCTACGACAACTATTGCTGGGTGCTTTTTTATTAGGATGGTTGGAAATTGAAGGGCTTTATGTTTCCTTTTCGTGCGTCTCATTTGCCTGCTTCACTGCCCAACGCTTTTTGCTGGTCATGGTCTTAACGCTGGGTGAGCGTGTTGGGTGGTACTCACATTCATTATTGAGTAAAGTATCTTCCGCCGGCGAATCGACGATGACATCCGGGTATAGTAAATCCGGTGGCTATATTGACCTCATTTTTATGGGCTCAATTGTTTCGTCGCTAGTGCCGTGTAATAAACCGTACAGCAATCGGTCGTGTGATTATTTTGGTCTATGTTCTCCCAGTCATGTTTGCTGCAGACATTAGTCCATCAATTTGCCATTTATTATTCTAAAAAAAGGTTTTTGTTTCCTGTTTATTCTAATAATGTATCAATTGTATAAGTAGTGTAAATAGCCTATGTACTATCGTCAAATTTTTTGAACATTTTATGATCATTTGAAAGTACACAGGTGATGTGTTATCATCTAAAAAATCTTAACAAAATCCATCACAATTTCAACGACTTATAGAACCCATCACAAACGAACTCCATTCATCGTCGATTACTGCAGAGCTCTTGTACTGGCCTTTTATACTGACTTCACCTGAAAAGAACTAATTTACTGCTTCGATTGGCGTTTTGCAATTCAATAGAATGTTTAAGCAAAACATGGACAACAGAAGGATGGAAAAATCTAAATAAAAAAAAAATTAACATCATGAACGTAGTGTAAGTAGTGGCTTTGTTGCGTGAGCAATTGTACCGTGTAGTCAACCACCTTTCAAACCACTACTACTACTATTTCTTTCCTAAGAAAGCTGGTGATCCGGATTATGAAACGATTTTCTTCCTCCTAGTTCTACTTGGTTCCTTTTTTTTCTTTATTTCGCTATCCCGATAAAAGTGTGGATTTATGCCGGTGTGCTAAAATAAGGAAAGAAACCCGTTTTCAAAGCTTCATCACATTGCCTCGTTTACATCGGTCATTTGTTTGTGCCGCTTCATTTCACGCTGGGCAAGCATCACGGATTATTGGAGAATAAAGAGCAGATGCGAAACGAAAAAAAAAAAAACACTCAAACCAGCAGGTGGAAAGACCACCAACTCTGGCTGAAAGCTAGTGAAAGGCTAGTCGGGATCGTCCGTTTGTAATGACTGCCTCTTATCCCGGCTATAAATCATACTTCTAAACTCGTTATCCTTTGCGCCACGGAAAGCATTCAACTTATGTGTTGTTTTTTTTTCTCTTCTTTTCAATTGCAGGTAAGAGAAAATTTCTCTCATCTTCACTGGAGCGGTCGTTAGTGTTTGGTTTGGTAAACAAACATCAGGCTCAGTGTATGTTTGTAGTACAAAGCATTGAGGTATTTGGTTACGCAATTTTGCTCAAACTTCTTCCAAATTGGCTATGTTTGTATTTAAGGATCTTGCAAAAAAAACACGATGCGGGGATATTTTTGTTGCTTTCGATACAAAAAACCAAACTCCCGCAGGTGATTATTGGTCTCCTCGTGCGAAAGATGCGTTTACAGCTGTGCTTCACCGCTACGGAAAATACGAAACATATCCTCCGAAAACTAATAATAATGCGTGTGGAGGCGCAAACACACGAACACGACCCTACCCTTGGGAAGCACTCTGTGTGCGTGTGTGAGTGTGCTTGTGGTGAGTCGATATTTCGACATCGGATGCGCTCCTCTTCATCCGAGCGGACCGGCAGCGGTGTGCGTGCGGGAATTGATTTATTTGCCTTACTTTATTGCAAAAGCTACTGTTTCACATTCCGGGGAAGTATGGTTGCTGTTTTTTTTTGTTGTTCTTTTTGCTGCTACGCTCATTTTGCCTTCAGCAGCATGGTGTACCGTACCTGCTGGTCACGATCTCTGCCGTGCATCATGTTTTCTGATGGCAATAACATAATAACGGGATCGTTTCCAACCAGACACATACACCCCGGCTCCATCTGCGGTAGAAACCATGCTCGGGTAGCTGGGCTGAAATCGAACACATGACAACGGCACTACACGAGAACATACACACCCACATACTCACATATCCAGGCACAAGCGGAACACACTCATTAAGTCTGATTGCTTGAGGCCTTCTTGGTGTGTCCAGTACGTGGCTTCCAACGGTGCCTCTCCATCGAAGTGGTGATGCTGATGAACGACACTGATATGGGTAGGAAAGGAAGGACAACAAGGTGAAACATATTGAACCGACGGGGATGACCAACACTCGTTGCTAGCCCTTTTCAACGGGGTTCGATTTACACGAATGCAACGACAGGCATCGATGAGCGGCTGTATAGCTTGATGACTGCTTAATGTGTTGCTTTCGAAAACTTTCGTCATTAGCAATGGGAATCTATTATTAAAAGTGGGTAATTTACGTCGTGTAAGTGGAGGTAGTGGTGGTATAATACATATTTTGTATAGATCTCTAGTTAAAAAAAACAGTGTATTTGAATAGTATACTATCTCCTGCAAGGTTGAACAGATTTTTCGAAAATTAAATGAAGGATGTAACATCGAATTCGTCTATGAAGTATACTTTAAATCGCTTCAAATTAATAGAGCTATAACCATTTTACCTCGGAAAATCCATTTAACACAAATTTAACCCCACTTTCCAAATACCATTGCATGGCATTGATCGTTAAGCGGAAACTGACTGTGGTGTTTTGTTTTGATACTCCCTCGCCGCTGCCCTAGCATCATCGATTGTGAGTTAGATCCCACCAACCTGGTACGCTAAAGCACACCGCTTTTGCATTTAGTTTTGCTGCACCGCAATCACACATACCGTGTATGGATGGGCAATATAAAACCACCGAAATGGTTATGTCCATAGAAAAAAAGCTAGTGCTGTAAACCACGCGTACCATTGATGAAATTGACGAACGCGAGAGAAAACACATACCGGTCATATGCATCGATTAGCTTTGCTTCGTCAATAGGCGATGAATTCGGCTATTCGGTCACTGACTGGAATGTTGTTTGGAGTTTTACCCAAATTTTCACCTTCCTTCCTCGGTTGTGAATGGTTTCAAATTGAATGAAAAAAAAAATACACACACGTCATTTTCCAAGCCCTTAGCAGGAATGCATTGGTTATAACAAAACGAATCCTATAACAAAACGTGAAAAGTGCATTTGAAAGTTCGGATGAATGCGTGCCTTTTTTGTGCTAGTACCGTACATTGACCTTCATACCACGATGCAAATCGGTACATGAAACCGATCAAATGCGGATTAAAAGGTTAGCTTTCCGGGCTTTGGGTTTGACCGGTCTCACACAGCCGCAAACACACCCTAGTTTCCGTTTTTTTGTCTCAGCTCAGCTCATGCGATGGGCAGACCGCTGAACGAACGGGAACGTTTTGTGGCTGATTATTATGGTCATTGTTATTACCTTTGTTAGTATTATTGTTATCGCTAGCCATAATCCACGATTAAACATTGAACTGATGGTGTAGCAGTTGAAAGGGTCTGAAAGGAGCTGAAGGGGGATCCTGCACTATTAAGAGCACAATATTGCAACTGCATACCGTGCGCTCCCATTGTCAAGTGTGGTCAAGTTTGGGTACAGAGAGTCAGTGTTTGTGAAATGAAAGCGAAACAAAAAGTATGTTTGCGAAAAATAGACCGAAATTTTTTCTCGCTCTCTCTTTTTATCTCTTTGTATTTTGCTTGCTCTCACTCACTAAAGTTAACTTTTCTTTTCTCCGTTGTCCTGCTCCCTTTTTATCGCAAGGGTCACTGTTTTTATGTGTTAATCCTCTTGCCTGTTAGTCCCTAAGTAAGGGAAGGGTAGCGCAATCCGCTATTTTGGTAAAAGGAACATTGTATGCAGCATGTTCCGAGATTATTGCTTCCATATGTGATGTGACCGTTGGATCGTGCTGACGATAATGCATACATTTGAACACTCACCGCTCCCTCCTTCGTGACTCGTGTTTCGTGACGTTTTTAGGAGAAAGCGCATCGAACGTGGGAATGGGATGATTTCTCGAGCACTAGGACTGTGGTACAATCGTTGCTGACTGGTGTACCGGCACTTTGCACTCCGAAGACCTCTCGGCTCGGGTATCTGTGCTCCTGCCAGCTGCAAACGATTGTGTTCGGCGTGTTATACGGAAACACTGCGCAATGCGCACCCTTCGCCTCGTTTCCCTTGCCCAAATATAGAACCCGAAATCTGTCCCTATCCGAAATGTACAAAACTCATTCGTATTAGTCCTTCGGGTAGGGAAGGGGCTATAGCTAGTGTTTGCTTCTGTTCGTTTGCCTCCCAGTATTCTATTTTTACCGCGCTGCGCTTAGCACGGGGAAGATATTCTGGATAGAATAAAATGGCGATCAGATGGACATTTGTTCAAATAGAATTATACATGAAATTGTTTTTTTTTATAATATTAAAATTCAAATACCACTACCGTGTGGCACTCGTGATGTCCTCGGATGGCCGGGCGAATATATGGTCCGGTGCTGCGCTCGCCCAAATCACTTCTGCATTCTTCCCCTTTCCTTCCGGTTACTGTTCTGGGCTGAAACGGGTAAGTGCAGGTCGATGCGTGCCACTGAATAAACATGGTGATGCACGCGCGGGACATTATTGTGCAGTGTGCACTTACTCTGCCCGGCACGTCCGATGCTTTTGCCTCGGCGTGATGAATGTCTGCCGGTTTCGGGACGTTTGATAGCGTTCGTGGACCCGAGTGACAGGCGGACACGCACGCGTTTCATTCTGACAATCCCATCTGGGAACGCTTTGTTTCACTCTCCGGGTGCTACCGGGCGACTCCCCTCTCCCGCGCCCCATCGGCCATCGAACTCATCCGGAAGTGGCAATAGCATTAACGGTTTCCATCAACCGCTGCAGCGATATCATCGCGAGCAAATAATTGAAACTTGCAGCAGCACTCATTGCACTATGTCCGCGTATGTATGTATACTTCCGCCGTTTGGAGCAATGCTCCCCCCACATGGTTTTTCGAGTAACGAACATGGTGGCGCTGTGGTATGTGTGGTGCCTGTGTTTTATGTGCGCCGCAGGTTGTGCCCGATTAGTGTCCAGAGAACAGAGAACACGTGTAGCCGCTAATGAGAAAGCTTTATCAATTAGGATTTTGGTTTTGCAGTAATAAATTTGTCTACGCTGGGTGTGAGCGTGTGTTTTTTTCTCTCTCGCACGTTTCCTTCGTTCGGATTTATTTCTGTGTCGCGTACAATGTCAAAGCAAAGCGAATCAACATTTTTGTTGTTGTCAAAATCGTTGCTAGTAAAAAGGATGACAATCGTTGTTGCAGTTATTGCGATTGCATCTTTCATGAAATGGTTGGATTTCTTTAGTCTCTTGTCGTATATATGTGTTTTTAGTGTTAAATGAAATATGAAATGAATGCTGTGATATCACGTAACGCAATTAAAGCAAACCTCCTGTTTTATCTGCATCTGTTGCTTGTCCATATGACCCTATAAAAACCCGTGAAAGAGTCGGAATTCTATCGGAAATGTTTTACATATTGTCTGTGTTTCAAACAACGTTCTATTTCGATTTCACCATTCTATTTTTGTTTACTACGTTGCCAGTATTAGGCATGCATACACAGAACAGAAGTGCAGTTCTGGAACACAATCTTCCCTTGCTCTGTATCCTATCTACCTCCAAACAAAGGCAATTTGGCAGATGGGGTTCGAACAACAGTACCTCCCAGCTGGGGCGTGCATCGTACATTGCACCGGTGGTGCGCGCTAGGTTCACTGTTTGAGAATCCATGGTTTGACTTTTTCGTGTGTAGATGATGCTGGGAGGGGATGATGATGTTAGAAAGCGCGCGCTTCAGTTGTTTGCCTGGATGATTGCGAGTAATTGCGAAACGGGTGTACACAGGCGCAGAATTGTCAAGCGTGCTCTTCTAGCTGCACACTGACGGACTGACTGTTGTGCTGTATCCCGAACCTACCCTTGAATGTGTTTAGATGCTCCCTGGTACACGGTGTGCTTACTTGCTCGCTACTCCAATATATGTATATGTATGGCTCAATATATTGGCACTGTCCGCGATGGTGTGGGATGCCCTGGCCCGTTATTTGTGGATGATAATTTAATTTAATCGCAAACATTTCGCCAATCAAACAGCACACCCGTGTGCTTTCACGCATGCACCAGCACCAAAGTGCGCAGAATGCTTTTTTCCATTTCCTCTTTTCTGGTTGTGCAGGGAAACGAGGGAGGGGGAGAGAGAGAGAGAGAGAGAGAGAGAGAGAGAGAGAGAGTGAGTGAGAGGGGGGGAGAGGGAAATGAACGATACCGAACGTGAGGTAGTGCTGGCTATGGGAGCGGCGATGGTGCAGGAATATTAATTATTAATCCTACCAAACGGACCGCTCGTTTCCTGCCTCACTCACCGATTAGAAATGGAAAGCAACAGCTCGTGAAAAATGGAAAGCAACACTCTCCCCTACTACAGTTCTTGAATACAGAGAACCGGTGAAGCATATGAAAACGGTGGAGAAAGCTGATTGTGCTGCTACTTCTTATCTATGGCGGCTATGGTAGTGTTCCATAGTCGTCCGGTAGACGACGTTCGGTTTGTGCCGCTTTCGAGCAGAATTCAATGCGATAAGGTACGCTTGATAAGATCAATGTCTACAAGTACAAACGAAGCGACACACACACAGAACAAGAGGAGAAAAAGTTGAATCACAATTGGAATCGTCTCCGGCGTGGCTCCGTCGCTTAGGTACTGCGTGATTCCAGCCAAGATAAAACTCGATGTGTATGAGTGCTGGTCGACATGACGAACAGAAATTTCACATTGCTACGCGATGCTCCTATCCGCTAATGCTGTCGCTCCCTCTCGTTCTCCCTGTCGCAAGCTGAAAATGCTGTCCGCTAAAATTAAAATCTCAGCCGTATCTTAACGTACATCTTAATTAATACTTCGCCTATCCGCTACGCTGTATTCCGGCAGACTCTGCCAGCAAATACACCCGACACGCCGCCGCTGTGCTGTCGCGTCTAGTGCGATGCCTGGGTATTTTGTTGGTACCAGGAAGAGAACCTTACTATGGAGACTATCCCGCTGGAGAACGTACGTCCTTGAATGCGTCCACTCCACTTTCGTCCCCATTCGGCGTCTCCTGCTTAATGTGTGCATCTGTTCCGTAGCTTTGGTTTAAACTTGTGCGTTTCTAGAACCGTGATGGCGTAATTATTACAGATGAAATGAAAGAAAAGTCACCACCCCCGAGAGATGGCACTGCTTTGATAAAGAGTCTCCCCATGTACGGTCGGTCACAGGGAGCGATGCAAATGGAATACGGCAACTTCTCAAAAGCGAACGGCCTTTTGATGCAGGAAAACCTGCTCAGCGATAGAGCGATTCTATTCATTTAAAAGCAATCGCAAACGTTTGATGTCGGTCTCTCGCGGGACTCGTTCCGTGCACGGAAAGCGTGTGTGGAAGTCATCAAGAATCAAAGTTGTTGTTTTTTGGTTTTTTAGACCCGACGGAAAGTGATCCCGGTACGTTTGGCCTAATATGAGAATGGAAATGTCCATCATAAAGCGTTTCATGGTGTGATAAAACACCTAAAATGATTTTGCACCCCAGCGTGCATAAAACTCTCCTCATGTTTGACCATACACCCGGGGTATGGTATTGATCATAAAAAAAGGTGATGAAGCCGGAAGTGTGACGGTAGTGAACATGTGCATGAAACTGCCACAACACCGATCGTTACACCTCCTTGTATTGCTCAAACATTGAAACGTTTTCAATTCATTCAAACATGGTAAAATGGTCCAATAAACCTTTCTCGGACAATTCCCAATGCTCTAGGCCAGTGATGTTATAACAATACAATAACTGAGATGGAGGGAAAAGTGTTATTCTGGTAAACAAAAAACAGTTTAGAGGTTGAGTATATTATTCAGCTATGAAACTGATAGCCTTGGCTTGCAAGTTACACGCTTATCAAATGATACTTCGATCTGCTTATCCGCTGCATCATTTTTATACCTTCCACTCGTTTCTCAGATTTTTATGGAGTTGAACTAATTTTTAATTTCGAATCATTTCATGGAACAATTAACTTCTCGCTCATCCCGACCATGCAGCTTGCAAACAAAATGATTCCGCCTGGAAGCACTCGAAGCAAAAGGTAAAATGTTTTGATTTTACTTCCCCGGCGACGAAAAGCTTTCAACCTGTCAATGGAGACAGGAATGAAACTCCCATTCGGAGACTTCCACAAATGGTCGGTGGAGAACTTTCTCCATTCGTGCGCTTAGGGGAGTCGCCCTCGGTCGGTTCGGTTCAGTGTCGTGTCGGACTTTCCAGTCGTGTCCTGTTGGATGTTTCGAGGTGGTGAATATGCGCACTCGTGCTTCGTTATATGGGGAGCTCACTGTTGTGATCTGTTCGGGTTTCCTTCATTCCAAGACGTCTAGCTAAAAGCTTCATTGGACTAATACTTCCAGCGTGGTGGATTTGGTGTTTGGAATGGGCTGTGAAATGTTCGTCGAGAGTCGTGTAAAAAAAAGGAGAATGTAAAAGCTTTCCTTGGCCGACTGGAAGCCGCCGACCCTTTTCTCGTCATGGGAAGCTGGCGCATGCACCATTAGGTCAATCAGTCGGGTTTGCAGGATGTTTCATGGTGAAAATTCTTGTAAACAAACCGTTTTCGCACGAGCTCGGGACGCTAAGAGTGAGAGTGACACAAACACACTCACACATGCGATCTGTGTGCCACTGTGTCATGTGTATGAGCTCAACTCGTGCTTTTAATGCGAAGACTTTACTCGTGGGAGGTTAAATTTGCGATGATACGATTAGAATGCAGTATACCAACTATAATAGCGGTTTTTCAGGTATTTCACATATTTAAAAAATAACTTTAAACCGCACGTCGGGGGCAGACCCCTTTCCATAAGCTTATACGGTAGCACAGGAAACCAACAATTAATTTCCTCTCATCAGCTTTCTCTCATGTTTGCCAATACGTCACTGCAGACCGCTTTCCCCCAGTACCGCTTCGTCCAGCTGAAAATGTGTGTGACCCTAACAAAGCACAATCTCTCCCCGCTGTGAGTACACTGTAACAATCGTGTACTACCACCAATCCGCCAATGCTGTGTGGTAGATGTTTGACAAACTGGCACTTTTGAACACATTTATTAGCCATCGCAAAAATTAGGTGTGGTGTGGTAGCATGGCTGTGATTTCGCTTATCGATACACTTTTTTGTTGCTACTTTGTACGCTGGGCGGGTTTGACACATAGTGTTGCTTTTGTATTGCATACTGTTTCGTTTACATGGCATGGCTGCACTCTCCCGGCAGGAAAAATTGCGAGGTAGCTCATTAGTCAACGGCCACCGGTTAAAACTGTTCCATGATTTCGTGCGTTTTTGATGAATGAATAATTGCACATTTTAATTGCGGCAATTTGCATTGAAATGCCAACTAAACGGATTGCCAAATAGCAGCTGCATCGCCATTGCTCCCCCTGTTTCTGCTGGCATGTGAATCAGAGAACAACCGATCCGATTATGCATGCACCCGTTCCCAACCCTTCGGATCTGCTTGTTGTGTGTATAATGTTTGATGCTGATTTTAATACCGATTCAGTGTTTGATTGCGGCACAATGATGTACGGTCCGGAGCTGGTCTGGGCTGGTAATATGATTCTGGGTTAAAGTGTATTGCTTCTGCTGCATACTGATGGGCTATTTTAAACTCCCTTTCACCGGTTCAGATTAGTTGTGCTCAGATCAGAAGGAAGGCAATGGCATGCAGATGGTCATGATTCATCATCAACAATGATATAAATTGTAATGAAAAGAGTGGGCAGTTTACCGGTAGGCTTACACACCACTGGTTGCATAACTAACCCTCTCTGGATGGGAGCGATAGGGGTTAGGTTAAATCTTTGCTTTAACCCAAAACCCATATCCGAGATTGTTTCGGTGAAGGAGGAAGGCAGAAAATCCAGATTGAAAAATGACTTATCCTGCCTATCTCAAAACGCCCATTCCCAATGGGCCACTTTCCTAGGGCATGTATTGTGACGCTTTGCTTCCCCTTGTCTCAGCTACCTCAAAACAGCTGTTTTGTAAAGTACCCCCATTCCCATCGTGTGTCACTATTACGAGACGACAAGCAAAGATTGTCTGTCGCTAGGGATGCTAACAAAAAGGAGAAAGAGAGAAGAACACAAACGTACTATAAAAGTTAAAGTGAGAAAGAGTGCAGAGAAAAATGACTCCAAAGGAAAATCACTATTCTACACATGTAAAACAGTTGCTCAGGGAATTAGATAGTGTTTGGAGGCAGCTCTTCACCTCGCACATTATGTATTCGTACGCATTTACAACCTCACGGACTTTCCGACAAGAAACAGACCTTCCTCCCTGTTGCAAATTCACATAGTGAGTAGCGTTGCTTTGCTACCAACTACACAAACACTTGAGCCGGCTGATGAAAATCCTGTGGCCGCCCATGACTCGTAGCGAAACGAGAAACAGTACGTTCATGAGGCGGGCGGATAGAGGCGACCAGTAACCGGTGAGTACGTTCTTCGTGACTCGATAACAAATTGTTGCCGACCGTTTGGCCTTGTCTCGATGATAAACATTTGATCAAAAGTTAAACGATAAGCGACTTGCATCAACTTTTACTTAATCGTTCAGTAGTTCGGCTGGTTGGTGCTAGTGCCCTTTACCACTGAACTTGAGCATCTGGAAGGATTAGTAGCAACTAGCTGTAATATTAGTTGTTGTCGGTTTCTACCAAATTACCCCCATTTGCACTGCGAGCAGCTGTATTGAAACACCAACAAACATTGAGCCGAGCAAAAGTACTGAGATTCTAACCACCGGAAACTCCTGTGTTGAAATAGTCAATAGATATGTTATTCAGCAGTTTGGTCTTTGCTAAGCAAAAAATTTTTTTTTCAAGAATAGTCTCTCTCTTATCCAAGATTCTGAATAAGGATTCTTCGCTTCGAATGCAAGAGTTTGGACAAGGCAATAGGCATTGTTAATTAAAGTATTTTGAGAGCGGTCATAATTTCATTAGATGTGTTTGCTATTTTACTCCCATAATTTCATTAGATGTGTTTGCTAGTTTACTCCCATGAGTAAACTCGAATAACAATTCATATTAAAACTCATTTTAGCTCAAAACTTTAAAGAATGGCGGAATCGTTTCTGTAAAACTATTTTGATCTGTATCATGGGGATCTGAAAAGTCGATTTCTAGTTGGTATGAGATTTAATTTAATTCTGTTTGTCGTAAGCCTAACCTAAACGGTACTCCAGAAATACCAGATATACCAACTAAACTGGACAAATATCAGCGTGTGAATCTTTGTCCTCATTCATTGACTTTGCGCAAGGTACTTATCCAATTTAATTAAAGTCTATTGAGGGTAAGTATACTTATATGCGTTGTGTGGCACAAGTAGTTGCTTGAACTAGTACGGATATATCACTACACCACAGTGTCTATTCATCTAATGAACATAACTGGTTCCTGCTGGGCAGACCACAGCAGGACCCAACGAGACTGCGGCAGAGCACTTCACGCGTACAATATTAATAGAGTTGAGTGACTTAGGCTTAATAAAAGCTAATCTAAAGTATTGAGAGGACAAAGAACTTCCTCCAGTCCATTATGTTGGTTGTAGCACGAGCAGAACTTCATACTAGCTTGGATACTTCTAATTTATCTTGGCATGACAAAGGGAAGTACAAAAAAAAACTACCATCTCCACAAGAAACTAGTCTAACGAGACCTGTCTGTGGGGCGGAAGAGCTCGTTGTGTTGCCTGTCATTAATTTATGGCAGCACCTTCGTGTTTGATTGATGTTTCAGCCACCAGCCGACGTCAAAACCAATACCACAGACTACGGCTAACGGGGTGGCATTTTGGATGGGTTAAGGGTGGTTGAATTTCGACCGACTCGGGTTTGACAGAAGCGCCTTGCCCTCCTCTAGTCATCCGTTTGCCGATGTGTACTGGTTTCTCCTCTAAGAGTTAGTTTCTGGCAGTGGATTATGGTGCAGAGTACGCCAAACTGTGAGAAGTCGGCACAGTTAAACAACATGCTGTTTTTGTCTGTCTTCTTCACAAAACCCTCCTTACGCTGCACGCTGAACGGCTCGCAGTTTGGGTACTGCCATCGAAACTCTCCGCACTGGACTTTTGATAGGCTTTAACCATCCAGAAACAGGTCACGGCTAGTGGTCTCGGCGAAATATTTATAGCTGCCGGGTTTTTGTTTAGCCCATCTACTATCCGTGATCGCAACCAAGCTGGACGTTGGCAAGAGCGTTGGCTTACAATTGTCAATCGTGGTCAAATAAACATCGTGATTTATGGCTCGAATTCTTCTCTGTTTCTTTATAAGGTTTGCGAGCATTGCATAAAATTATGTGGCTGTTGTAGTAGATTTCTTGTTTTTTGTCTCTTTTCTTTGCTGGAAAGAAAGTCAACAGAAGCTTGGTGGATGGAAAAAAGTGAACAAACAACAACATACTATATCTCGCGGTCAATAGAATGCTCTCTTACGCTGATATGCATGCACAATGTTAGATCCAGAGAAGTTTGAGAACTGATTGTTAGTAGGCATGTGTGACGGTGGGAATAAGATTAACATGAAACGGGTGTTTCAAATCGTGAGCATCTTATAAAAACTCACACCGCTGTGGCTTTAATGTCCTGTGGTTATGGCGAAAAAAGTGCCACTCTCTATCAAAAGCAGTGTGTCACTGTCGAATAGAGTTGAGCGGTTCGATTCGCTACGTTCATTCCTTTCTCCCGCTGAATTGAATGCAATTTTCGTTTCTTCGAATGCAATTTTCCATTAAAGAGAATGGAATTTTGTGGAACGGTTTGGCTCTCGACCGAAAGTGCTTTCGTACTCTGCTCTACTGTCCGTTTACTACTGTCGTTTAGTACTGTCGTTACCGACTACAAGGAGATTGAAAAAGTTACGCACAAAAAACACTGCTGTGTAAAACGTTATTTTAACACCCTTTTTGCACCGCCAGGTGGAACAGTGTGCGGTGTGTCGAGCATTACGAGGCCTTCGTACACATGTGCGCTTCATAATTTCAATGTTGTTGTTTCATTAATCCCAGCATTATAACGATGCATGAAAAAAAGTGGAATAAAAACAATTCCACACACCTACAGAGTGTCCTCCTGCCACTGGTTGATGGGAACGATTATATGAGCAAACCTACGTTTGCCGCTGCTATCAATTTGAAGGTACACGCTCATACTACTGGGACCAAGTTCTTCTACGAGCGCAGTCTCGGTATGTGCGTATTTTTCGCTCGTTGGTCCCACGCGGAAGCTAAAAGCTCGGTTACCCAGGTAGTTAATGGTAAATAAATAAAATTTCAATTATACTTTCATGAAAACGAAATTAAGGGCGGTAGGAGACGCAAACAAAAAAATTTTCGTGTGCGTCTCTATCAACCTTCTTTTTTCCATCTGAACCGCCGTATATTTGCTGCGGTCAACGATAATGTTTCGAATGCAATCGGTCCGAAACGTTAAACCGTTCGTGCTTTCGGACATGGAACCATGTGGGGTCGTTAGGATGTATCTGTGTAGCCCATCAGTGCATAATATTCCACATTTATGATATGGCTCTGGAACCCCACTTCATGAATGGTAGAGGATGGATGAGAAGAGAATGGCGAGTATTTGTGAAATTGAGAGGAATGGCAAAAAAGGTCTGATCCGCTTCGCACGTTAAATCATGACGAATTCTTTATCAATGATGATGACTGAAAGCATCCCACGCATGCACGCAAACGTTCTTTCGAACGCATCGTCACCTCCAGCTCAAACTTCTCTTTCCCCTTCACTCATGCATTAAAATGAGTGTGCATGCAGCGAATCCCTTCGGCTGAAAAACGACTCCGAAATTAGTTAACGGAAGTGAATTTTAATTTCCCTCCGTAAAACCGCTGCTAACTAGCCACAAGACTATCGGTCCACTTCTCACCCACAGCGTAGTGGAAAAGCTGCCACCGTGTGTGCGTGTATGTGTATGTATGTCTATGTGTTTGGTGTCGAAACTGGCATTGCCTTTCACCTCTTGAACCTTTAATTTGGCCACTTATTTCCGGAAACGTTTCCGGACTGTGCTGCCCACGGCTTCGATTCAGTAGGGTGGTGGTTTTTTGGCGGGTCACAGGACGGCTTCGGCAATCCAATTCGATGGTCTCTTGCCACACTCGTCTTCCGAATTGGGGTTGGGGCATGATAAAATTAATTAATGTTTTATTCAGCAGCTGTCCTGTTTGGCAATTACTTTTTATTTTCATCACCATAAATAAATGAATTTCTGACTCAAACGTGGAAACAGACACACGCACACATATCAGCATTTAACCGGGACTTTCCTTTTTTGCACTTGAAAGCCGAATATAGTAGAAGACTCGGGAATGAAAGGAATAAAGCCGGTGCAAAAACTGAGAACGATATTAAAGCACTTGTCAATATGTAAACCGTACCGGAATTCCGACGGTAAATGATGAAAATTCCTTTTCTACTCAAACACGACGATTGCCCACTCGAATGCAGATATGGTTGTATGAATGTGGGATATATTTTAATGATCTGCCTATCAAAGGGTACGGTGAGTTGGAAATGAAGAGTAAAATTAAACATAAACACGAGCTTATAATCGTTCAGTTTTAGTGTTTTCCTGTACACTTTTAAATTTGAGTGAAAAGTGTTCGTTCGAAATCAATGCTGAAGTGATGTCCTAGCGGACGATTTTAACGAAACCTGCTAAACCACTTGAATTAAAGCACCATTCAGGTGGAATATGTGGTGGTTTCTTTGCCATACCTTAGCACACTTCGGAATCTAGCTAGCGTAACTGGAACCAGTTAGTTACGAGAGCCGTTTTGGGCATTTTCCTCCGTTTCGAGGAATGCTTCCTAAAATAAAGCTACAAAAAATCCAAATCTAAAAATTGCTCGTATCAAAATACGCGTGTGTGTGTGTGTGTGTGTGTGTGTGTGTGTGTGTGGCGTCGCTAACGTTGCCACATCTGGCGTTGTGATAGTGTGTGGGCAACGCAACAGGGCGGTAGTGTTTGGAGTCGGTTAAAAGCTTTTCAATTGGAGTACTTCCGGGAGTGGAAAGTCAAAATACGGTCTCGTTTACGTGAAATACATGGGGGGGGGGACTGTGCGACTAGTCCCGTGCCTCATGCTTGAGTGTGGCAAATCAGCTGAGCCACCCGAGCTGAGTGCAATCATTTTAATTGCTTAGAAGCGAACATCTAAATCATCGTGTACATGTGTGTGCGTTTGTAACAATAGTAGTTGTATTTTAACCTGCTGATGATGCAACTGCAGAAGTACTACGAACAACTACCAAAAAAGAACATTTAAGCGATTTTTTTTTCGATTCAAATGGACTAATCATCATGGTGGAGGAATGGTCTTGATGTAGTAGTCACGAAACTGTAAACCATCCATTCTGGTAAAACATGAGCCTTAAAACCCAGGTGTGTATGGTTTATATTCCAATGTAGCTGGAGTGTAATGCACATAAGGGCGGTAGCAATTAACTTCTCGCCATTGAAGTTAATTTCTCATAGTCCCATCCGTTCGCGTTTTTGTATTTCAGTAGCTTTCGTATATTTTTTTTAAATTAATGATGGCTGAAATAGTGTACAGATACTTTAACAATTTTACATAACATTTTGCACTTGGAGCTTCTGCATTTAGACATTATGACTACTTTAACAGCCTAATTGTTGTGGTTTAAGTTCCATGTAGTTTCTATGGTCAAGGTATGTTATAAGTTCCTTATAGCGACAATAGCGATTCCTCGACCCGTAAAGTATGTCAATTATGCAACAATCAGATATCAGATATATATGCTGGCCAAACCTTAGCGGAGTGTAATTTATTGCTCAGTAAGTTCCTTACAATCGTGTCGGATTTATTGGTATTCATTAGCTTACAAGCCTAGTTTGATTATTTAGGTCACGAAAACCACGAGCAAAAAGATCCAAGAAAATAAAACTCCGTGTGCTTTCTGCGCATTTGGGTTTTCACCGACCCCCTAAGCATTTGATCGACTACACAAATCAAAAGCAATGCACTGCTATTAATATTTATTTGCGGTTTTTGTTTTCGATGGCCAGATACTGTACTGCAATACCTAAACGCTACCATTGCGTTCGAATGTTGATTGTGATTTGTCGAAAAGTATGACAGTTTTGTTTTGAACGCAAGGGGCATTACGGTTTCATTTATAGAACCTCTCCATAAATACCAAAATTTATGATCACAGCCGTCTTATTAGCAAATGATTTTGCTCAATGTCCTAAACCTGTCCTGTTCGGTTCGTTGTTACCGTTCGTTGCCACAAAATACGGTACAGACTTCGGGTGTCCGCCATATTCAACAAATACTAGTGAACCCTTTGTCTATGACGTGATTTTGCCTTTCTCATAACCTAACCCATTCAAAGCCAACGTAAGCTGGCTTCTTCAGCTAAAAATTTGGCTGAACGAACGTTTCGTTTCAGTGTGAAAAGAAAGGCACGAAAAGTATGCTATCCGATCTGAGAAAATAACAGTGCGACCGAATGCAACAGCAATGTGAGATAGAGAGAAAGGGAATAGAAGATATGGAGTGATGTACGATCGTCTCACGAAATTGCTTCATAATGGAAGCGTTTTTCATTCCATACGCTAGTGATTTCGAAGTAGAAAGCGTACCTGTTCGCAGGCCATACCATCTTCGTCCAAACAAGGTAGCTCGAGAGTATCGAGAATTTAGTGTATTGCTACACTACCACCGCCACCACACGCTCCCCACACCTGCCAATCATACGTCGTCTCTGATGCAAGATGATTGAGAATGCACATAGCTAATAATGGCTGAAAGCGAGGAAATGTGTGTCGCACGCTAGGTACCGGCGGGATCAATAACGCTTCAAGATTCGAATAATATTAAACTTCTGCCGCACCGGTGCAGTAGCTGCCGCATTATTTACCCTCACCTGGACCCCCGACACGGCTTCCGGTGGCTCGGGGTTAAATTAATTACAAAAGTCTGCTGCAATACAAACATGCACCGCTCATCACACACTGGCCGACCGGTTAAGGTTCGCTACCTTGGTAACGATCGTTTCGCTACCGTTGTTTGGACGCTATGCTACAGATGCTTTTCACCTCCATCCCACCGCTTCCGAACCGAGAGATACATAGTCCTGGTTCACTTGGGACAAGCTGTACAGCTATATCTGTGTATCCGTCGAACTATTGAAGGGAAATTGTGGGCGACGGCATAACGATGCGCATCCAAAGAGTGGGCTGGCTAACGAACGGTCGGATGCAGCGGTCCTTATCTCGTCATCGGGTTGCTTCTTCCTACCAGCAATCGCAGGGCACAACGATCAGTGATGCACAGCAAACGATTGCTAATATCCAGCTTAGGCGCTCGTAGCTGTGGAGTGCTTGAGAGTGATATTTTCACCTTCACCCAGCGGTATGGTAACGGTTGATCGCCACGGAAACCGCTGAGGTTCCATCCTGTGCGAATGTGCAACGAGTTGGATCGAATCGAAATTACTATCCCAAACGGGAGTAGATGAAGGGACCACGTACTTGTGGTTGTTGCAATAACGTATCAAACTATTCATTTATTGTAAGGAAGATTGTTTTTTGATTGTATTTCGATTCCGACCAGTCGGTGATCGTGTGCCACTTGAAGGTTGATATCAGTTTTGGGAAGCCAAACGATTGAAGGCATTGTTTGATCAAATCTGGTCCAAAATTTGAAAAATTGAAAATTAAATTGCTCCTTTTTCAAGCATTCCAAAACCAAAACCACATACTTGTTTTGTTCGTAGAATCAACTACTGAAATTGGTTTGCAAAAATGCGTAGCTTTCATTTAAGTCAACAAATTTAAGTAAACAATGTTTGAATGATGATCATGAAGGTAAAAGAACATGTAGTTCTCTCATTGATTTGATGCCAATATTTAAATAATCCATTGATAATTAATTGATAATAGTGTTTATGTGTTAAGCAAGGAACAATTTATTTTTGTCATTTAAAAATATTAATGATATCAATAAAATTCCTTTAATAAAAAATCTGTTTTAATTTCCTTAATTTGTTACAAAAAAAATCAGTTTTTGGACATAACGCTTAACAAAAATATTTGTGTAATTTACTACAAATGCTACAAAAGTGTGAAAGTTTTGAAATGTTGCCAAACAAATCTTAAGCTTTCTTTGCATTAGAAGTTTTATAGTGTGTTTGAATTTTTATGCTTGCAACCATTAATAGCAAAGAATTGTTAAACGCATGTCTATTCAAAAACCTCTCAGACTTTAAAAACCATTTTTCATACACTCAGCTAATCAAATTGCGTTTTATTGCTACTATCGAAGTCATCGCTTTGAATATACTTCCATAATTGATACATTGAGATTGATGATGCCCGTCCAGGCTAGTCTCGGGGTGGTAATCGACCGATGCACTAACCATAAACCAGCCGCGTAAATGATGATCCTTGGCTTTAACGATGAAATCCCTTACTTCTGCCCTAACTACCCGGGGGCATGATAGCCAAATTACACATTCTGCAAGTCACTGCAGTTTCCTTTTACCATTGATTTAAATCACTCCGGATGTATTGATACGAGGAAACATGCCTCAACACACAACCCTGACGTGTGCGTGCGTTCATGACCTGGGACTCTGTGTGTGTGTGTGTGTTTTTTTTGTGTTCTTCACACCCTTACATTGTGTGCAGCTCACGCGTGCCGGATTGCTGGCCTAGCGTGTTAGTGATGCTAATTTAATCAGTTTCCTGCCTCAAGGATTTACCTCACGCGCGCGAATGAAGAAAGTGCGGTCGTAAAATTTCATCAGGATCATCATCGATTCCTTTGGGGCCGGGCGCGTTGGTCGTGGTCCTGGCGTCGATAAATCGAATTCGTAAGGACAGAGCCCGCGAAACGTTGACGTGCGATTGTAATGGGTATGCGAAAGTGAGGGAAGAAAAAGCGGGAGATAAGCAAAAAAAACAACATCCTTTCACCGGAAACGTGCCCTGCTGGTTGCAACGAAGGAGTGGGTGTTGGAAGCTTGTGCGTTTCCTGAATTTTATTCCAAATCCCATCGCATCGTATACGACCAACGTAGGGGGGGTGTGCGGGCGAGTGATGGGAAGGGTTCACGAACGCGTCACTGGTCGTGATTTATTTACGATCGTCGAATGCTCAAGAGAAGATATCACTTGACTGAGAGGAGTGTATTTTTTCAATGTCTCTTTCTCTCTTTATCTCTTTCTAAAGAGACTACCGCAGATAAGGTTTGGGATATTCCAAGGGTTATGAGCGAGCGAAGTAGGTATGGGCGGACCTAGAATTCTTTACAATGTCCCTTGAACCTTAGGCTCGCAGGTTGTTCCATATCCGATCCAATCAAAAACCACTTCTAGGGGCAGCTATTCAAGTTTTTCGTTTTCCCGTTTTTCCGAGTGGTATTGATTCGAGATGAGTATTGCTCTCGAGGTTTTTTACCCCTTCTATTGTACTATACTATACGAGTGGCCTTGACAATTGAACAAACCTTTGCGGAGCTCAAGAAATGCAAAATGGATGAACATTTAGAATTGCTCAAAGTTCAATCGCATTGGAAGGAAGGTAAGGCTTATTTGTGATTCAGATTTCAATGGCGTTTTCGTTTGTGTAGTGGTAGTTATGGTTTTTATTAATGTAAGCAACTTTTAACCAACTTTAAACAGCTACCTCTGCTCCAGATAAAGCAAACCATTCGTAAAATTTGTTTTATTTTTGTTTGCATAAGAAAGCATTCACTTACGAAAGAGCAAACACTCAATGGGTCTAATATCGACCATCAATGCTGAAATAATCTAAACTACCCTCCGTTTGCTCACCGAATGAAAATGGATTTTTTAAATTGTAAACTTCTGTTACAAAGGGTAATCCGGTGCATACGTCAACCCTTCTAGATTGGAATAATATTCGCTTAAGAACAATGGTTATGTCTCGACACTCTTTATGCACACATGTATCATTTTTCCTCACTACAACAAAAGATAAGCTATTATTGGTGCGTTCTACATGTATGGAAAGCGAGCCCCTGTTCCAGTAAAACACCCATGTCTGTACAGGGCAGTGTAATTGTCGTGCTTAATTGAAATTTATTTATCTATAAATCGATTTACCACTCTGGAAAGTATGGCTTGAAGCTATTTTCTAAATAAATGGGTCTCGTTTAAACCTACCAGCCTGCTAAAAGTACATACATCTTTCCTTTCTCTTTACAGGTAAGCGAATTTTCTCGTCAATACAGTGTACATATAAGAAGCCCATAAAAGTCAGCATAAACTTCGTAAGTAATGCTTCAGTTTACCCTGTTGTGTGCATATTGCATAATTTCGAAGAGATTTCAAATAATTCTCTGAATGTGCATATTTTATTCGCTGATTCTAAATTGAATTATACGTACCTTAAATGCAGTTTCACCACCACCGACACTGAAACCTGTTGAGCGGGATTCGGGTGTGTGTTATTGTGTGCCCCATAACTCAGTTAATTTTTAGTTACTCTGCTAAATAATTTACGACGCTATCAATAACAAAACTATACCCGTGTCGAACATTTCCTCCAGTAGCGGCGTGAACAAACGAGCACCAGTGATGACGGCGCTTGGGGGCATTTTTTACTGCTGCTTCTCGACACGAGACCATTTATTACAAGCACGTGAATAAGTAATGTGCTGACTTAACGATTTCGGCCTATTAACGTGTTGCCGTTGGAGAATGTTCGCACAATGTACGCCGAGATTGGCACCCAATGTTGTTGAGGCGGTGGTTTGTCGTGACGGTTTTTGTTTGCCATCGATGTTGTTTTTACTCATGGACACAACATATACATGCATACATTTATTATGTCGTGCCTCACGGTACCTGAACCTATCCCATGAGCCGGCTGCATTGTGCCAATGTGTCGATTTTTCCTTCATAGTTTACATTTTCCGGGACCGCCTCCCTGGTATTGAGAAATGTTTTTCGATCTTTCATGTTTTACCTCCCTTTGTGAGCATAAATACAACAGCTATTATCACGTGCCCGCGTTTCATAAAAGTGTGTGTGTGGATCGGAGAAGTGTAAAAAATTGCACGCATTTCCTCCACAGTATATTTCCAATGTTGCTAAAGGCTGATTTTTTGGAGTTTTTTTGGATAATGATGAATAAAAGGATATGAGCAATACTGAAATTGATTGATGATACTCAATCAAACCGGGAAGGGAAGCGCGACGACAATGAACCGTCATTTTGCACAACCTTGAAAGCAGCTGTCAGTGTGGTACCAGATTTGATATGACCGAACTGAGATTGGTGGTTCTTACATAAAATATCCCTCTCAAGCATTTCCGCTTTATGTTTATCAGTGTAATTTGGCCCTAAACGGCTGATCAGAACCTCACACTACGGGGCCTGGGTGGGAGTGAATGCTCAACAAGGGTAAAATAAATACCTTGTGGTTGAGCGTCTCTGTGCTTTCTGCTGTTTTACGGTGTCAATCATAAACCTACGCTAACGGGGTCGTGCATCCTGCCTACATTCTACGAACAAACGGTCTACGGAAGTTGACTTCAGCTATCAAACGCACCAGGGCAAAGATGGCGACGAACAAACGAGACAAGCTTTAGATAAACTATGATTTATGTGCAAAATATCGCGATCGATCATCCGCCATACGAACGATAATCGAAACGGTCTGCCGTAGCTCGTTTGTGTTTTCCAGTTTGGCCGGTTGGCGCTTCTCGTCTGTGTCAGGGGTACGTAGACGGGCCTGAAGCATCTCCATCATCACGGTCAAGGAAGCCATTGTGTGTCTATACCACAGATGACACACCACAGTTCGCCCGGAAAACGTACCGTATGTACCAGTTAATGATGACGGAAAGTTTAATCTTTTCCGATCGAAATTCGTTTGACGCACCCGTTGGCAATGGGGAGAACTAACTTGCGTGTGATGAAGTTTCGCGGAGCGAGTTGGAGGGATTGAATGAAGAATGAATATTCCGTGGTTAGCATGTCTAGTGTATCGTGACCGCAGCGCATTTTGTTAGATAGAATACGGGGAAAAATGTATTGATTCCAAAAGCAACATACGTCACATGGATTTGATCTTGTAAGAGCCGTTGCGTTCATCTACCAGATCAACGTATTGCCGCAAGATTTATTGCCCATTTTTCAAATAAAAATGGCTAAACAATAAAACTTTTTTTATTCCGGAGGAACGATTCAATACGGCTTGATTGTTTAAACAATAACACTGTTAATGTGTTTAATTTTTTTTAATTTCAATAATTATGTTACTTGTATGTGTTAATAGAAATTTTATAGGTTTGCTCTGCTTTAATCAATATATTTAATGACGAACATTAGTCAGGAAATTGAAGTGCGATTTCTTTTGTCTCAACAACCGTTATCGGTCAAGGCCTGCCTGTACCACTTGTGGGGTTGGCTTTCAGTGACTTTTTGGAAAACCGCCCATAGCATGATAGTCAAGTCCTACGTATGGCGGCACGGTTTAGTTGGGATTTGAACCCATGACGGGCATGTTGTTAAGTCGTACGAGTTGACGACTGTACTACGAGACCGGCTAAAGTGTGATTATGTTGTCCAAAATCCTAGTCCTAAAACATATCTAAGAAAGATATAAATAAAAGAGCTTGAAGATAAACTTGTCGGCTTCTCAGTCGAGTAACGTTTTGTTCGTTCGCCTCCAGCAAATTGAAAAAAAAATCTCAAGCAAAAAATGTGTGTGTGTGAACCATCACAGACCGGTCAAGCTGCACATATTCCCTACCAACTCTCGTACCACTACGCATCTACTGGGGTAGTCATTTTTCACTAGTAGCGGAAACGATGACAGAGGAGACAATCATTAGTGTTGTCACACCTTGTCGAAACCTTTTGCACTGCAGACTCTGGCGCCGTTCGTTATTATCTGCGTACGACACCAAATACATTTCTAATCGCTAGATGTGGTACGCTTTTTTGCCTCCCTTTGCATCTCGTCTGTTTCGTACGTTCGTCACAGAGGCAGCCAGTGAATACACCTTTGAAGCCGGTTCCATCGGTTGTGAAAGTCGTACGCGGCCGCATAGTGTGAGTCGGTACGGTCAACTTCTGATGGCTTTTCATCACTTTACGCGTGCTGCAAATTGATGCACCTTTTTTCAAAAGTGCATTCTATTTTTTTTTGTGTACTTTTGTTTGTCTTATCATGTCTCCTGCTTAGTTATCTATCGAACGATCCATCGTTGCGGTTTTGTTTCGTTGTGCTGTATCCCAATCTGTATCTTACCGAATGCGCAACGTGTTTTGTGTAGTGGGCCCTAGCATGCACTAGCAAAAAGATGCTCCATGTTCGTTTTTTTGGTTTTATTTCCTCTTTTCTTTCGCACTTTCATTTCTATAGCGTATCGAACGAGTGTCGCTTCCTGCTTCGCCCCGCAGTGATGGCAGATTATTTCGCTTGATTGACTGGCATGAGGCAAACGTCGAACATAGGATGCACTATCGTTAGCCTATCGAACACACGGTAAACGTGCTACTGGCGAATGGGATCTGTTGTTCTAATAGGTATAGCCTGACCACTATCACCATATGACCATGTGCGGTGAAAATGATGGTTGTCCGTTTCTCAACTACCCGGCTTCTTCTTCAACATTACCAGCAGTTCCTACAACTCTACAACGAACTGTTGATGATGGGTTCGAAAAATCTCAGAAAGTTCTGGCTTTTTATGGTATCCTGCTGTAGGAACAGCATCCTATGGAATAGTTACAATTGCCCGTGAACCTATTACACAAATACAACCGAGCCGCTACATCTCTAACGTATGCCATCGTAGTCATTAGTCGGGCATACAATTCAAAGGTTCACCAACAGCAAAACCCGGAACCACGGCATTAGGTGTGAAGTGCTCGCACTTGTTTACGAATGATGCATCCTGTCACATCCGGTTCGAAGGGCCAAATGTGTTCCTTTTGCTCGATCCCGCATGAAAAAAGAAACGCCGTACGCGAATAATCTGGTATGATCATGTAGTTCTCCGCATAGAAGGTACGAAAAACAGCAATAGTACGAAGAGAAATGGTGCAAATGGGAGAAAAGAGAAGCTTTTTAAATTGGAAAAGTTGTTGCGAACGTGGGACGCTACCCGGCTCGGTTCGTTTCATTCGTGTGAATTGAACGAACCGAACGCGGCAGAATTCATTTTCATTTTTCAAATAGTTTCTACCAGCATACGGCATCGGACTCAAACGAAGCAAGGATCTGGGGTTTGGCATATGTATAGAGCAAAAAAAAAACCTGACATTTTTCCCTAAAAGCCAGGTTCACCATTCAATGAACTCCATGGTTCGTTTTTTTTTTTTGTTATTCGACCGTACATAAGGCAATACGGAAATTTCAATTCCATCTCATTTTGGTCAATGCTGCAAACGCGCGCACAAACTGTAGAACACAGATAGTGGGCACCATTTGTTGTACCAATGCACAACTGCAGCATGCTACAATCGTCACGGAGGCCAATACGATCGGGCTAGAGAAGGCAGAGGAAACACATCACACAGGAAGGACATTTTCATTCAATTCTTCACTCGAAAAGCAAATTCAAAGCATCCGCCGTTGCAAGACCATGTTAAATGGGTAGGAACAGCCCGGGGTAAAGCCTGCTACATGGGGTTCGACCGGGAGAAGGATGATACATTTGTACTTCCGATACATGTGGTCCTTCATTGAGCCGAAAGAATATCTTTTGTGCAGTACGGGATTGTGGTGCTCCTGTATGAGTGTGTTTTTACCTTTTTTTGTTACGCTCTATCACCTTGTTTTACTCTTTCCATCACATTTCCACCGAGTGCATCTTGTATGCCTGCACACCATACTGTAGTGTGTACTGCTTGCTCTGTGTATCTAGAAGTAGATGATGCAGCAGTTTATGTATTTCAAGATTCGGTGACATTTTTATGTCTGTTTGTTTGACGTCGTCTGCATCACCCTCGCGTTAATCCAGTTTTGAAATGCATTGGCAGTACAATTGCACCGGTTTGTACACGATGTACCTATTGGTATGAAAAGCACGATATTCTGCCCTTCCTACCGAAAAAGAAACTCCAACCATTGATTCAACGATGGTTCTTTTGCATTTCAGGTGCCTTCACTATAGTTCAGCGTGTACGTACACCGAACGAAATAAAAATTTCAAAAGAATCGTCCAATCTGTTTCTTCTTTCATCTGCCAGCCAAAAGGTGGTCCCAAAAAATGGCAACCCAACCTTGATCGTAGCTTCCCATCGCGCAAATAACAAAATTAATCGCCTTCGAGGTTAAAATGTCGGAAAAGAGAGTTACCAAAATTGTATTACCGCGTAGAATCGGTAGCATAATTCTCTTTCCGGAAGGAGCAACCAAGATAAATGCAATTATTATACAGCATCGCATCCATGGTTGATTGTGATTCTGGTTTTGGATTGAATGAGGCAAAATGGTTATACACCACATTCAACCAATTTGATGATGTGGCAAATATGGTCCGTTCCCTTCCGCACGTCAAGGAGGTGTCATTTCACAGCACGCTTAATTTTACATTAATTTATTGTTCCGCATTTTCATGCGGCAAATTTATGAAGTCAGCTCGCAGCTGCACAAATCGATCGCTCTTATCATCCGCCGCCCAAGACATTCCGTGTTCGTCGCAAGCAAAGACTGATGGCTGCGTCATAAATATTGCACGCTCAGTGGCTAACAAAAGGGAGCGAATTAGGAAGGAACGAGAAAAAGCAAAAACACCGTCGGAATATTTTGACTGAGAAGGGGTGTGGAAAAAGACGTTGTTGCCACCTAATGTCAAAACCGCTCTTCTCTCCATGTCGTTCCGCAACCAATTGCTCGCCGCGTCTACAGCCAACGTACTGTCTGCGTAGAATGCGTACACAACAACGCGAATGTTGTGATGGCTACATTTTTGCTGATTCCTCCGCTCGACGCTACGCAACATTCTTAACGGCTGCTTAACGAGGGGCTTGTCCCATCCCATGTCGACGTAAATGCGCGCGCCAAAAAGTCAACCAACCGACAAACCATGCGAGTGCGGGAAGGCTGTTTGCGGGAAGGCGGAATTTGATGCTACTTTCTTGTTCTTGTTTCTGCTAAAGTGACGTAGACACACACGCACACACACACACTCACCAGAAAAATCCCACCCCATTCTAAACCATTCAATGCCAATGATGACGAAGATTTCGGGGACGACGAAGTCGACAACGTGAATGACGACGTAATGATAATGTCGATCTGCAAGTAACGCCAGCGTTACGGAAAACGCTGATAAATGAAAGCAGCCGCCAATGCGCGGCGACAGCTACAACACGGAAGACACAAACGGCCGACTGGTTCTGGTTGGCGGCAACTCTCACGGTGATAATAATATCTGAGCGCGCGTTTTTCGCTTCCGGCTGGTTTGGCCCCGGCCCCCTCTCAAGGGGTACTGAAGGAACGCCAATAAGTGATATCGGATATGACGCGTACTCGGATGTGTGTAGCTCCATACATATGCATGGCCATTGATATTGTCTGTGCTCTTGTTGGTTTGATGGTGACTGGCAAGAATTTGTGTGGGTGTGGGTATTTCCTTTTTTTCTTCCATCTTGCTGATGATGATGAGGCTTACGTTCTCCAACACACACACTCTTGGGTCGGTGAAATTGGGCACGGAAAAATGTAATAAATTAGGGATCGTGTTGAAAAGTACTCCACCTTTTCCGCTTCCTCTGTGTTTGCGTGGCTTCTGTGGAGTAGAATCATATATTGGATTATAAATATTGAATATATACTATACCTTGCGGTCCGTCGCACAAGGCCACTAGACGCACACTTGTCAGGGAAGAGCAATATTAACAGAACCATTACAGCCTGTTTGTGTTAACGTTTGCACTCTTTGCGGTTAAAGCAATGGTGCTTATTTATAATACACGAACTGGAAATTCTTCAAGCATTTGCATATTTTGCCTCCCTTTTTCATTCGATTGTTCAACATTTTTTCGTTGGAAGTCCGGTATACCTTTCGCTTGAATAAAGTCGACTTTAGCGTATTCTATTAAAGTTTAAAATTATTTCAAAATTGCTAAATTTTACCTGGCACCGAAATGTATCGTAAAACCGATCAGCCTAAAAGGAAGCGAATGCAAACATTCCCCAAAACGAAGATGAATTTCTTAGCAACCAAATCGTGTTGAAATCGCTTCGGGCGTTTCAATTGGCAAGGAATGAGTAACCTCTTCGCTTTGGTGCTAACTCACGCCCGTGCAATGGATAATGAAGCTATCTTCCACCCAACAGCCTGCTGTCTTCTCCCTCGGAAAACCTTTCCCGGCCGTGCTGGGATGATTCGAGTTTTTCTCGCTTTTGCTCCTCTCAAGATGGTGGGTGGGGCCGGAGTTGCCAGTACACCAACGATCACGATGGCGATGGAGACGACTGTTGACTTGCCGGTTTTGGTAAATAGTTACAAAAGTTCGCACAACTTCAAAGCCCAAGTGCTGTTTTTATCACGCTAGCTGGCTGAAGAGCATCGACAAACTCTGGGCGGCTTTGTTGAAATTAATGGAATTTCCGGTACGTGAGGGCCAGATAGTACTACTCGTACAGGTTTCTGTTTTGCTTTCAGCGGGAAGATGGAAGTTGGTACTTGAGGAAGGCATCTACTGGTCCGGAAGAGGTTATCAATGTGCTCTGCCTTTCGAATGTTTAAACGGTATCTGCTCGGCACTCGTTTCCCCATAGGAAACCCCTGCAAGTGCCACAAATGATTCAACAAACAGTTCGATAGGATACTGCTGGAAAGCAGACAACTCAATACAGACTTCTGGGTTAGGCTCTATTTGAAGTTTACAAATGTGTCAACAAAAGGGTTGTGTTAACATCTCCAGCCATGTTGTCAGCTTTTGCATGATTTTCGTATCGCAGGAATATGGCATTGTTTTTTCCACTTTCTTTTCGCTGAACTATTCTAATAATGCTTGTAACTTTCCTGCTTGGTCGTTTTGGAAACACTGCTAATTAGTGATTACTTTCGTCAACTTTAAACCTAATGAACCATCACAAAACCTTCCAATAGTGATTCAGCTTATAACGAGCTACTTTTTCAGCTAATGTTTCAGTTCCAGTTTCCAGTTTTTCGCCCTGTTTTGTTCTATCCTGATACATTGTGCTAAATGTTGGCTGAAAACTAGAGCCAGCACATGCCTGATTTGATGTGTCACTTTTCTGACGTCTAGTTTCATTCAGCGAAACGAATAGCGTCTAATCAATGTCACCGGAATCACAAATGATGCGCATACGCTATTGCAAACTCCACAAAAGTTAAACAAAAAGCACATGATGCTATCGCATCCTCTATTGACGCGGGTATTCCGCTGATTCCCTGTTTTATCGAAGGGAGCGCACACAACAACATACAAAAACGTTGCGTTGCAAATAATGTCCCTGCTGTACGGAAACGTGCCGGATCATGCACTGGAGTTCCTATTTCCCATCAACGTCAATCCAATGGGTGATGATTTTCCGTTTTGGCACACTCGAAATGAGCAACTTTCAGATACGGTGAACTTGTCTATGTGTCAAATGGGCACAATCTGTTCTACGCTCAGTAGAATCGGAGCGAGCAAAGCTGAAAATTTGTGTTCAAGTTTATTTGCTCTGTTACTGTTACGATTGTAACCAAATGATTAGCCCTTTAGAGTTTTCTACTTTTTTCGCAAGTTCTTTCATTCGATCATTTCTTTTCATAAATGATTGTATGAATTATTCCAGTTTAGTCTTAATGGACTTGCTGAGCTTGTGCTGCTACATAAAAAAATGTACTCGTTTTGTGATTCTGGTGCCCCACCATCTGCCATCGAGAAAATTGCATTCAGTGGCAGCGCTTAAGTTGCTCGAACATTCAATCTGGCTATATAAATACACAAACATTGCCCGTCGATGCCGAAAGCCGGATTACGTTGACAATTTAGCAAACGGATAGTCGGTGGATATTTGATACGTTTCTAGTGGCGCCACGTTTTGAGCAACCACTTCAGCGCTTAGAGACCGGATGTTAAAACACGCAACCGCGGCGCATTTCGTACGCTTGTTTATGCTAGTATCGCGTGCGGCAAAATAGAAGTGCTGCAACTGCCGTGGTTATCATTGTTAGACTAGATCCATTGCCATTAGTGTATAGAGTGGATGTAGTAATAGACATTTTTCATACTACCTGAATCCTGCCACATGTTTTGCAATTGAATGAAACATGTTATTTCACCGAATTTACATCCATCGGGATTTACTGCAACAGCATTGAAATTCCTCGTTTGACAAAAATTGAACTAACAATCAACAAAACAAAAGAGAATTTATATCAAAATCACATGGCTTTATAAATCAAAACTCAAAAGCAGCCAAGAAATCAAACAAATTTTTCGTTCCCCAACAGTATGCACAACAAAACAAACTGCGAACGACGAAAACGCAACGTAAAAGGGCATAAGCTACGCGCAAAAGCAAACAAAACCTATGCCCGCACTAACTGGTTAAATAGTACCTACAGCAGCCGCCGTGGGAACACTTTTTCATCCATATACGTTTGTAATGTTTCTTTTTGTTATTGTTGTTGTTATTGTTTTTCTCATTTTTTCCCATCCTCTCCACACTTGTTCTGATTTCTATGTTAGCTTGCCAACTGCAAACATCATGTGTTGTGTGTGTGTGTGTGTGTGTGTGTGTGTGTGTGTGTGTGTGTGTGTGTTGTGTGTGTGTGTGTGTGTGTGGTGTGTGTGTGTGTGTGTGTGTGTGTGTGTGTGTGTTTGTTATGTTCGCTTTACACACATACACACACACACGTTTTCCAACGACAAAAAGGCACCGAATTTTCCATCACATTTCCACCAGCAGTAGCGAACAAACATTTTCCGGTGTAGCGCGCATCTCGATTGGGGGTTTGGGGAGCTTATTCTAGATCCTCACAAGCGAAACATCCATTTCCACCGTTGGTAAAAATCTATTTTCCCCAAAAATTTCTCCACGTATATATGTGTGTGTGTATGTCCGCCTTTAATCGAAATCAAAAACATGCAATGGAACGTGTACCGAGATATTGGAACACGCAAATCTGAAATTGAGGAACGCCGTGCCAGCTGAGCGACAAACAGTAGCCAACAGTAGTGGCAGCGGCCATCGGGCTGCATGCGATGTTTCTGTTTCTCTTTTATTTTGTTTTCCCCTAAAACGCTCAAGCCTCACCCGTCGATAGTGCTGGGCGGCCCTTGCGCTCTTTCAGATTAAAAAAAAAATCTATAATTTCTATCGCATTCCAACGCCCCTGTGTACTTGATGGAGTGGTACTGTTTACGCTCATAGCACTTGCTGTCGTGCTGCTGTGCTAAATTTTTCACCGATTTTAGAATTCGTTTGAAATCGACCTTTTTTTGTTTTTACTCCATGTTTGCTATCAATCGCTTACTCTTCGCGATTTGGGCGAAATTTTAGACTCGATGGAAATACGTCTAACTTTTTTCAGTTTTAGTGTGTGAGTGTGTGCATCTATATCACTGAAAAACCTGTGTGTGTTCCGGTAGGCACATGGTGTGCTAAATTAAATAAACGCACCGGAATTAAAGTGCATATTGGGTAAACTGTTTGATAGCGGTGACCGAGTATTTGAAACGGACCAAATTGCACTTCGCCGCACACAGAGTACAAAGCGGACTATCTATTGAAAGTTTACCGGTACAGTCTATCGATGTTTTTGCAATTCTGCTCTTCTGTCTGGTATTGTGCTTTTTTTGTGCTCTTTTTCTTGCGCTCGCATATAACTGGATTCGTTCATATGAAGAACAGAACGAACCGAAAGTGCACTTGCGGTTACGCCACCCCCTCCCCCTCCCTCCCTCCATTTATTGTCAAGCTGGTTAGCAAATGGGACATTTTTTTTGGAACTGCTCTCTTAACCACACAGAAGCACAACCATTTTTATCCACGAATAGCGGGACTTTATTTCGATTCCGGTCCGTTCAGTTTTACTGTTTTGCCGTTAAATAGGTAGCTTTTTCTAAAGCGAATCTGGAAAATATCTTAAAATAATTGTTTTACATATATCGTACATTTATTTAACTGAAGTAAACCTTCTTTATTCGAGGAAAAAAATATATTTTCTTATAGTTTTAGTACGAAACATTTAAAAAATCGTGAAATAGTAAAGATATATGTTTATTCATATATCGTATAGTTTCAAGCTCATGTTTCAAATTATGGACGTTTTGATTCAATTTCCGGACAGCCTCAAACATTAAAAATAATCTTCAAATTCACACACACACTACAGTTTTTATGTTTTTTTCTTGGTTTAAGGTCTGAACTAGTGATGTGCTGTATGGAGCGCACCCACGACCCCGATCCGACTCCGACTATTGTTATTTCGATTCCGACTCCGGCAAAATGGAACCACTAGATCCGCCCGGAGTCGGAGTCGTTCGGAGTCGTCCGGAGCCGTCCAAAGTCGTCTGGAGTCGAACGACTCCGAACGACTCCAAACGACTCCGGACGACTCCGACTCCGGGCGACTCCGGACGACTCCGACTCCGGGCGACTCCGGACGACTCCGAACGACTCCGACGACTCCGAACGACTCCGAACGACTCCGGACGATTCCGAACGACTCCGGATATTGCAGCGTGGACCTACCTTTCGGGATCGATTCCGCATTTATCGGAGTCGGATCGGAGTCGACTCCGGATTTTTGCCAACTTTACCCATCACTAGTCTGAACACCCAATTCTGAGTGCCGGTGTCGTGAACCGATAGTATGACAGACTAGTTGACAACCCCATTTTGGGCGCTGTTTTTTCTTTTGTACTCGAAGATTCAAATACTGCTGTGCGAATTGACGATATTAACGCATTTGTCACATATATTTTCAAATAATATTGTTTTACTTTTAATATTATCAGCGTCTAAAATAATATTTGTATGCGATTAATCACTATTTTCTACGACTGACCCAAAACAAAGACCAAAATTCTTGCTTCGGATTCCGGACAAAATGAAATATAGTATATATTTTTATGAAAAATCAGGAGACAATTTAAAAATACACCGTTTTTCTGATAACGATAACGATGATAACAACCTATACCATCGATTCTGATGAATTTTAATCCATCGGGATCAGATTAATAGGAGTTATCGAAGATATTACAATGTAGTTGGTTTGAAACAAAAGTGTTTAGAATGCTTCCGGCGGTGGATTGACCGACCGAAAACGTGTACGTAATTTGAATCAAAACGGCATTTTATTTAATTTTATACGATCATCGTTCATTCTTTATTAGCAACAGTCCACCGTCATCACACCTGGCATGCTTTCAATTATGTAACCCAACGTTTTGACAGACGCTAAGCGGGTTTTATGGAGGAATGTGCTACTTGCTCCAATCTGAACATCTTTATGTATCATTTTTCATTTGAGTTGCTGTTCGAGAACCGTGATTAGCCTGATAATCAAAGTGTTAGTAATGTTTGCCTTTAAATTTAAGTAGTACATTTAAAGCTACGTTGGTTCACCTTTTCCAATCAAAAATTGTTTCAGCCAAATATTTAAAAAATGCAACTTGATTTTTTCGACCGCCTTCACTTCACACCTACTCAACATCAATTCAACGAATAATTGTAGAACAAAAAACTAGAAAGTGGAATTCTATGAATATGTGCGTGAATGTGATCGTAATTTTTGTTTGCCTAAGGCTGCGCTCTGGCACCAATCGAACACGACATCCGACTCGAACAAACCCATATAATCATATGGAGGTGCACTGTCAGACACAAACAAGACAAACCTCGAGTCGAACATGTCAGTTGATTCTGTCTGTTATGTTCGATACCCACCTGTGCTGTGAGTACCTTGGCTGTCAATCGCTTCACAGCTACAGTAGATAGAATTCAATTCGGGATATTTTCAAGTTTATTTTCGTAGTTTGTCTCTTTTTCTTCTTATAATTGCTTGCAAAACATTTAAAATAGTTATCAATAATATTTACGATGCTTCCCAATCAATATAACATCCAATATCCAAGTTTGAAACGTAAAAAATTATTACGTGTACACAATGCATGTGTATGCACTGTATGTATTTTGGCATGTACGTCTGTTTACATTTTTCAATATTAAATTTGAATGATTTTTATGTTATTATTGATGTGAATAAGTAGTAAATTATTTGTTGAATCTTCCCCCTTCAGATGGATATTCATTTAAACTATGAAAATGCTTCATTTTCGAGATGAAAAGATAGGCGTATTGCAACACATCATGACAGGTCTGTAGGACATCGAACAGCTGACAGAGCACCTATCGAACAAAGTCGTGTTTGTTTGTCTCGTTCGATTGGTCCCAGAGCGCCGCCTAAGAGTTTTACCGTACAGAAGGGCGTCATACCCACTTTACCCCCGTTATCGCAATTTTCCAACACGTACTATAATTGAGGCTTAATCGAGAATAATCCAAAATAAACACACACACGCCGCAAGTCAGCCCCGGTCGAGGTTAATAAGAGTAATTGATTCACAATCACTCTACGGGTTGCGGTTTCTATATCAAACACGATGTATCCATATTCCCAATACTCAACACAAGTTTTTATTGCAATTCTACTGAAAAGTTCTATCGATTATATCGAAAAATGTAAATACATATAATTAATAATGATTAATCAAGTGTAAAATTAAATGAATAGCCCCTCGAATGTCCCATCAATCAGCAGAATTAGGTAACTCTTTAATTTAATTACATTCCAAAGACCTTTTTTATTTTATTTTAATTTTTAATAAATACAGTATTGGCGTATGGGATACATGAAAATCCTACATATTCGTAGATTATTACAATTGTTAAAGTCTCTCTACTTCTCTACCGTTGTAAAATGTTCAAATGTTGTATTATAGTAACACTTATTTAATTCTTTGGCAAGTGTTTTTTTTCGTACGTTTCCGATCCATTATCCTGAACACTTAAACAAGATTTAAATTATCCATTGCTCCTGCCTGCTTGAACAGTTTGTTAAGTCTCCCAGCAGATCCCGTTGTACAGTGTAATACTTGAGACGATAAAAATTTGCATAAAATTAAAATTACTCTGAATTTATAGCAGTCATTTAAGTGCAAAAAAGACATTCAGACCGAAAAGCATCATTACAGGGTATGCTGAAACATATGTACTACATATTTTCTCAAATAAAATTGAATTACAGCGTCAGATTTGTACTGTTTAAGCATCATTTTAACTCCAATTTTAACACATATTTTGGACGTTTTTGATGGAGAACAAACACCGAAATAGTTTGGTGGTGCGTTTTTTGAGAAAACATTGTAATAAACATTTGAACACATTTAACCAATAATGTACAGGCGTCCCCCTAGTTACGACCCCCTCGAGTTACAGTGGCCGGCAATATAAAGTGGCCACTACTTTCAATTTTACATTTTTTCCATTTTTTCCGTGAAATATGAAGTAATTGTACTGCTTTATTTTTTGAAACATTGTTCGTGATATGCTTAAGAATACGCAATACCATAGCATGACAAAAATGAGAAGTTTGCTTCAAGAAAAAATATTTTTTCCAAAATTGATCAAAATCACTATGCCAAAATAAAGTGCCCACTTTATTCATTCTACAGAAAATATTTTTCTGAACAAATATAACATCAAACTTATAATTTATATGTGTTCCTCTCGCATTCTTTACATGTTCGAGGATCTTTGGCGTATTTTTTTCTAATTTTTAAAGGTTTATCTAGTTCTGCATCTAAAACTTTAAAACTTTAAACTTTATATTCATAGATATTCGAAATACGACTTTTTCGACTTACGCCTTGCTTTGGGACATTTTTTCGGTCCCAAATACAGTTGTATCTAGGGGGACACCTGTAATAGATATGTGATAATTCATTATTTTTATCATTGTTTTCCGCTTGGTACGCAACGCACTGTACAAAAAAATCGAATAGGACAACTCACTAGCCAAATGATAATTATATATTAATTGAAATGGATTGTTATTTTTATTTGAACTATGATCAAATTTTAAACTTAATGTTAAATATACGTTGAAAGTAATGCAGAAGACGTAGACAAATTTGCACCAAACACCGACTATCAAAAATCATATTGGGGAAGACAATTATTTGAACGACAACAATGCAGAACTCTTCACAAAATATTTCGGTAAACCCTGTAAAAGCGAGATTCGATTGCAAACCTTTTCTGTTTCGTAGCGCAATATAAAAGCCTCTATTCAAAGCGTATCGAAGAAAGCTTTAAGCTAATAGTATCTGAAGTTGAGTGCATAAAGCAACGATATTAAATTTGCATTCCAATTTTTGTCTCATTCTGTTTCCGTCGAGTGGGAGTCAATCTGTTCGCACAAGGTATTCGTTGAAATGAATAGATTCTCTCTTTCTCTTTCTTTCTATCCTCCTTTACCTCTCTCTCATTATAACTCTCTCTCCCAGTGTTTTTTTAATGTTCCATCGATGAAGCACCATTTGAAACCGATGAAAAGCTTCAGCTTAACCCCATCTCTCCCCGCGTCGATGCAGTGCGACAAAGTGCATGTCAATGGACGGTTTCCATCCTTTTGTGCCGATTCGCTTGAAAATCGCTTGAAATTCACTCTAAATTATGCCCAAGAACCGTAACTGACACTGACAGTTGCTGACGTTGTCTTTAGAATTGTGAACTCGGTGCTGGTGGTTCATTTCGATATTTCTCATCCCGCCCATAAGTTCCACGAGCGTTGAAAAGTAATTCTCCACCACTTTGTACTTTCTCCTGGGAATAAAGAACCATTTTTTCACACTCATCGTGGTTCGAGGATGCGTGCGGTAAGCTCCACCTCGATCATCATCAATTACCGGTGCCCAATTTTGCTGCCGACGTCGAAACGAATGAGCTTGAAGTCCGTGTCTATGCCACGCGTATTCCGTACTCCATGCATTGTCTCGCTCTGTCGCTCTTTCAGCAAACATTCAACAGAGAAAAGTGGTCCAATGAACCGACGGAAGCCCAAAAAAGGAACCGAATTCAATCCTTCCACACTCCACATAAGAAGTGCGAAGTGATAATAGCTGTTTGAGTAAGGTCAAACATATGCAAATCTGTCGGCTCGAAACCATCGCCTGTCCGATTGATGGCATGAACAGCCTTTCTCGAAAGGGGGTGGTTGAAAATTGGCAAGTGAACGAACAGGTGTTTGAAAAGGCTCTCCGTTGTGCCGGAACGTAGCAGTGGCTCAAGACGCATCGCTGCCGCTCCTCACGAGTGTTAATATGGAATTCGTACTTTCTTCGTTAGCCCACCTCACTAGCTCCTAATCCCAGCGTAGCTACCGGTTTGGTTTTTGAGCGTTCAGTTCGGTGAAAATAATGGGTATTTTACCTGCGTTTACCAATCTAATTTCGATTAGATTTATGCTACCGACCTTTCGATCGATACACTCTTGCATACACAATGACACCTTGCATGGTGTCGTAGCAGAAGTTTCGCAATAATTTTCATAGTGCGTGAGGGATCAAAATGGTTTCTTCGAACTTATTCCAGCTTGAGTTATGGGCAACGAAAAAGGAACATTGTCTTTGTTTCCCAGTGCGGTTCAGGTATATTTCTAGAGATTTGCAGAAGTTTTTTGAATCCCTGTCCATCACGATTTATTTGCTCACCAGTGATGCTACCTGTGTAAACATGGAAGTAAGAAATCCCTACGTACAACAGTGAGCATATCACAGTGAATTTTAGTTTAAGTGTCCTTCTCGGCATTACGATTCTCCCATCACGTGAGCCACATCTTTGCTTGATTAGAGGGCAAGGCCAAAATGACAAAGAGTTTGCTAGGCACCAGTATCACAAGTTCAAGACAGTCAACCTAATGGTGACTAGTAGTGGTGTTTTGGCGTTTTGACTGGCTATTGGTTCTACGTTTGCAAGGATTTGCGTTTTTGGTTTGAAGCATGGGCCTAAACACCGTCAATCTAGCTCGCTTATATACATTTCCCTAAACAGTCCGCTATGAGGATGTGCCATAGATTGATATAGCACCAATCGTGTGGTTTTGTCGACAAGGGAACGTTGCATTAATATCACAGAGGTATACAGGAAATGGTTGCTGCTGAATGTTGATAAACTGCGTGGTGTAGGTTTGCGGGATGAGGTTGGCTGGTATTTCATCTTCGCCGTATGATTTTGCGTACAACAAAACAGTGTCAGCTTTCTCATGTCTTGCATATGTATCGTTGGGCATCTCACTGTTATCAATATTTGAATAACCGGTCGAAAGTATCGATCACATTCGCGGCGTGATATTCGTCTACGAGGCAACCATTCCTGTACTCTACATACTCGTTCGATAAATAGTTTCTATGGATTCCTCTTCTTGTTACTTTAACGAATGTCGAGCGCAGTATAGTATACTTACTGTGCCTCTGTTCGTCATTGCCTTTATCGGTGGAGAGCTTCCGGGCCATACAAGACATGCATCCATTCCATTTGTTTATGTATGTGTGCATGTCAATCATGTTGTGGTTTGGCTGGGAAAATTATTTACTGCTATCTTGAGAATCTTTCGCACAGCACAGGGTGCCTAGCGCGTATGGATGTCAGTGTGATATGCACCATTTGCCAAGCAGTATGCGAGTATCTCCCTGATGCAGGATACGGAACTTTTACACATCGGAACATAATAATAATCGATCTCCACACTGTGCTATCTTTTGCTTGCTTGTTGAATTGCTTGTTAATGATCCAGGCCATAGCTAGGGGGATAGCTTTAGTTTCATTAAGAAACTGCTCGAGATGCTCGTTTGGAAGATGTTTGCTTTAAGAGTTTCATGAAATTATGCAAATAATGGCTATCCGCTCTATGCGCTGACATAATCGACGGTCTAATTCGTGTCTTAAAAATAATAGTTGGAAAATGACGATTCTAGGTGTATATCATCGGTGTGGCATATCGTCTTTCGACACTATTTATTATCCTAAAGGCAACCAATGTATCTAATTTATGGTACCAATCACACTCTTAAATGGGACATAAACATAGATGTACACATATGTATTAATATAATATAATATACGTTGGTAAAAGAAGGATTCCTAAGCATCCCTTCATCAATATTTTATAAAACTCCATTAGGGTTACCGTACCAGTATTGGGCAGGTTAGTGCAGTAGGTTCACAAAAAAATGCTCGTCCACCTATAATTTTTATTATTTTCCATGAACGTGATGTTATTTTGGTTTATAAACGATCGCATTATATTATTCTATTTTTTTGTTTACCGTTTCATTTAACAGCTTTTACAATCTCTCTGTTGTAAGTTACAAAAAAGTAGGCATTGCAGAAAAGAGACAGTCTGACGGCTATAGAGTACGACTCCGACTGGCTCAAATATTCGAATATTTATTGTGAAATGGGTGATATTTGATACAAAAAAAGTCGTTTTATGTGTCGACATACGCATTGTAGTGTTTTTATCACGTGTTAAAGGAATATTTGATAAAATAAAATAAAATTTATTGTTAAAAGTTTCGGCAGGAGCCCACAGCTTAAAAAAACGGTTAAAAATCAATATTTACCATGTACCTTTTTTCGATTGCCTTTAAAGTGATAAATAACTGGTTTATCGTGATATTAGAATTTCAAGCGGGCTAGAATAATTATTACAACCACATAATCTTTCATAAAAACCTCGATTTCAGTAGTTTACTATGCTGGTTCTCGTAATAACGAAACTTCAGCTAATCAGTCAAAAAAGTTTGAACTCTGCACATTTCAATTGATATTTTTAAAAATACGCACGGAAATAATGTAAAACTTGGTTTATGAATAAAAAATGAGCAAGTTTTTAGTTCAAAACTTGGTTTTGAGACAATTTTCAACGCGTTTCTTTATGATTTCACGTTTTTAGATACCCTGTCGAAAACCCTAAATCAATTTTGTGACATTTTGCATGAACAAATTTCAAATCAATAATTACGCCCGTAAAAGGTTGTAGTCGTCAAAAGTCAACATATGTTAACATAGATCATTTTTTACATAATTATGTGTGTTCAGAATAATAATTGTTGACATTCAGAATAAAGTAAATTAACTTCAAAGTGAAATTGTATATGTTTTAATGCATATTTCAACAATTAACAAACCAATAACTTCTTGTTGTTTGTTCTGCTCATAGAAGAATTCCTTTCGATATTACTACCATGATGCTATCCAAAGTCATATTTACTGTCGTAAAGTCTTTTGTGTTGGTAGATAACAACCAACCTCGTATGTGGTTTATTGTTCCGGCAAGATCTCATACCGTACTTACAAACGATTAACTCCGTCTAAATTGGTACCTGTTGGCCGCATTAGTAGTATTTGTGCATGTTCGAAACATTACGCAGCAATAAAACCTCACGACAAGGGTTAGTAAGAACATTACTTAATTACGCTATCTTAATGAAAGGTGGAGACTTCCTGAGTCGTTAAATAGTAGCTCTTTGAACACATTTGGATCCACACTCATAGAAAATGAACAAACGTTAATAAAAAAACTGATAGTATATATATTGTAATCTCATGTAAACGCTATGATTTTTATTTGCAGGTAAATCACATTTCACACTGGAAAAATGCAAATAAGAAATGAAACCGTATGTATAATAATTACTATATAGAAAACTGTTATGATAATATACCCCAGTATGGAATCTTTTGTTTGAACGCAGTAACGAAATGTGAAAGCTTCATGTATTCCGACAATAGCGTGAGCTTTGCTGAAAACTACCAGCAAAAGCTCGTTATTTTCTCGACAACCTTTTTATAGCAACTTTATCTTTAACCATACGCTTTTCCACATTAGATGAAGGGCATTTTGCGCATGTTCGTATTATGGATATCGAATGATATCCTATGACATATTTTATAGCATATCGGATGCAGCCAAAAGAGAATCTTTTCACATAAGTGACATTTGTTCTAAATTTTTAACCATAATCTGCTCGAATATTGCTCGAGATACCCCGCCATGCAATTGACAGCCATTTGCGAGGGCGCGCGAGGGCTCGCACGCCATACAAGTTCACCGCCCCAGAGCCCTCGCATTAAAGAGCTTGCGATCCTTGGTAGTTTTTATACCCCTATTTTTAGCAGTTATAATTATAGCACCCCAAGAGCAGGTATAACATTGCAAATTATAGCTTAGGCGTAAACGCCTATATTTTGAGATTTTATTTTGCAAAAATCCAAAAAACATCGAAAAGTGATCTTTTCGACGAACAACACAGCAAAAAATAATTTGTGAATAAATATTAAATATTTCTTAAAATATCTTGAGATTTCGAGCAGATGATACCACTTGCAACCCTCGCAATGTTTGACGGGACCAAAATATGTAGGTTTACGTGTGATAAACCGTGTAAAAAGTGTCAAAATTTCTGTGTTGAGCGTGCGAATGACCTTATTTCATTGAATGATGATGGCGTCCAATTCGTTTTAGATTATTTTCCTTTAATATCTGGCGAAAAAAGAAGGTACTTTTTGTACGGCGTCAATTGGTGAAAATTCGATGGTTTTTTGTATAAAACGACTATAGGACCAGTAATAAGAATTCGAAACGTAATTTCCCAACGGATAGAGAAGAAAGCATCGAAAAATACCTTTCACAGTCGATTTTAAAGGGCTTATTCTAAAAGTCTCTTAAACTGGTGCAGTTTAAAGGAAGTTTAAGGTGTCAGTTTAAGGGAAATAGCTCGAAATCCCGATTTTAGAACTCGAAAATGTGAAATGGACAGATATCATACACCAAATTCGCGCTTAGTGTTCCATAAATACCATTTGTAGAACTTAAAATATCAAATATAGCTGAATCCAACATGCTATAAAGAAGACACTGATGTACTAAAAGGATTTCAGAGCTACTATAATATTATACTTTTGTAATTGTATAAAATTGCTCCATCTGGTGGATAACCTCGTGAATTTGTTGAACGTCGTTTTAAAATTCTGTATAAACTTTTTTTTTTATATTTGGAATATGAACCATGCATTCCATGTAGCCGCATACTGTACATAAAATCAATGTATGAAACCAAATTTGATAACAAACGTTTTATGTAGAAATTGCCTTTCAAAAACTGTTTATGTTATGCCAGCTTTAGGTACAGTCTGTCCAAAAAGTATTCGTCTAGCTAAATATTTTGCGGAAAAACGCGAATTATGGCCGCAATAGGCATGGGGTGATAAAAGTAATGATAAGGTTTGATAAAGGGACCATCAATACACACGTTTTGCTAAAAAATAAACATTTAAATAGTGCAATAGCAATCAAAATACATAAAAAACTAAAAAAAAGTCGTTTAAGGGGCGCGCAAAAAGTATTCGTCCATCAGACCTTAAGCGTAATATGCGTATGAAAACAAAGGTTTTGGAATCAAAAAATGTCTTGATATTAGGCCCGATTATTAAACACAAATTGTAAAGACAAGTTGTCAAAATCGGAAGATTTGTATTATGACATCCGTTTGTGTTGTGTGTTGGAAAAAAAATTTGACGAAACACAAACTCACAAGCATACTGCCAAGATACGTATTATGAAACACAAACGGAAATCCATAATTGTCAAACTGCTTTCCGTCAGCTTTTTGTCACGGAAAGGCGCCAATCTCAGATTGTTTGACCGACAAAACACAACAACAGAGTTTTTGCTGTTGCTTTCACGACAAAATATAAGTATTTTATTTCAGAAATAATCAATTTTATCATTTTAAATAAAAATATGTGTACTGCCATATCCATCAAATGGCGATAAGCTGGAGATACTGGTAACGTGATGCTGTTTTGGGTTAAGAAGCTGCTGTTATTCCTTCCTCTGTTGTTCTTCGATGGTAGTCGAAAGATGAAGGGCTCACGCACCTGGTGTGTGTTCAACAGCATTGGATTCCAGCAACTTCTTCAGTGAGTGGCTGCTTCAACAACCAACAGCATACGCACATGAAATTATCACATCTAATACTGCATTGGCCCCGTATGTGTGGAAGGACAATGGAGGAGCCGCTATAATGACGAGCTATACGAGATGTACGGCGACCTCACTGTCGTACAGCGTATAAAGCTCGCCAGGCTCCGGTGGGCTGGCCATGTTATACGCATGGAAACGGACGACCCAGCCCGTAAAGTCTTTTTAGGCCGTCCACAAGGACAGAGGAGGCGTGGTAGGCCCAAATTGAGGTGGCAAGATGGCGTGGAGGCGTCCGCCATTAAGTCCGGGATAACGGACTGGCAGACGAAGGCGCGAGACCGTGAGCGGTTTCGGACACTCCTGAGGCAGGCCAAGACCGCAAAGCGGTTGTAGTGCCGGATAACAGAACAGAATACTGCATACACTTTTAGTAATAACAAATACTCGGAGGGCTCGATCTCCGCCAGAATGTCAAGGAAAATTTCCTTCGACACACGAATTTTTTTCTTAAATCTGAAATTAACAACCACGAAATGAAACATGTATAACGCGGTTTGCACAAATGATCCGTATGCTTAACTCACGCTTGGTTATAAAGCTGTAACGGGTCGAAAACACTTCGAAGCAGTCGGCGCTGTTTTGCCAGATCTACCGTTGTTTCTTCTTCACTGCCGCTATCGTCACTTACGAAGTGGGATAAAATCATTTCGATGTTTTAAACAAGGATTGTTAGCTTGATAAACGATCGTGTCTTAAATAAACTTGTTTACGTTTTTTTGTTTTGATTTTGAACATTTTGACACATCGACACAGCTTTAACGAAAGAAAATAATTAACGAAACTTGTCTGTCACAAGAACGGTTTCAAAATGCATACCTATTTTCCGTTTGTCTTGACGCACTTGTCTTGTGTCATTTCCGTTTGTGTTTAATAATCGGGCCTATTGTTTCTTATTGCATTTATAACTATTGGTGACTACTTGCACAACGCAAGAACTCATTTGAACCTTAAAAAAGGCGTATTTTTGATCCACTCATCCTACAAGACTTGTTCCAATTATTCTCTGGTAGAAATATGGCATTTCCGGACTACGTGGCCAAGTTCCATTGAAAAAATGGCAACTGATATCAAATTGAGAGTCTACTAAATCATTTTCATCAGTTTGATTTCAGCTAGTTTGGCGTTTCGAGCAAATGACAATGCTCTGTATGTTCTCCAGCTCGACTGTTCTTGAAACATGTAATACATTTTTAAGTAAAATTTTTCAGAACTGGGACTCAAAGTACTTAAAACCTGTATTAATATGTTTCCCCATCTCGTCTCCTATCTTTTTGAATCCTTTTTCTAGCTCACCATTCCTCACTGAGTCCTAGTATCATGACACCATGGTGCTACCTTTACACGACAGTTTGTTGCTGCATCTTAGTAGACTGTTTTCGCTATGGTACATGTCGGCCGTATGACCTTGGCGATTGAAACATGTTTTAATATGTTAGTAGAGCCTAATTTGGAATAAATTCCTGAATTATTTGATGCTTCTTAATAGATTTGGCCACTTTATGTGTATGGTATTATTCAAACAAAATATGTTTGTAATAACTCACTCATTCAAGCTATTACATGACCAGCTACGATGAAATGCAGCATAACCTATCAAGCAAATGTGACCCATCTCTTTTCCTGATCTTATTGGCCATCACAAAATGCATTGATTCCTTGGTAAAATTTGATTTTTTGGACATTAAACCACTGCTTTCGTTAGATTAACCGTCAAGGATGGCTGCTTACATGGCAGTTTGTCACTCAATTAGTGTCAGAAAAATGGCCAAACTCTGATCAAATGAAAGAACGAGGCTTCCCACACATTTTGTAACCTTCAAAAATGGGTAGGATAGGTTATGCATAAGTCAAAGATACGATTTTCGCCATCACGCTCCAATCATTTAACTCTCCCGCCTTTAGTGCCTCTCTGACCGCTTGAAGTCCAATTGAAACAACATAAATGCATTAATTTAGAAGGAAGTCACGAGTAGATTGATAATAATAAATTTAATTCACGTCTACGTAGTGTTTGTACAGCATAAATAATTAACAAGCTAGATGGACGAATACTTTTTGCGCGCCCCTTAAACGACTTTTTTAGTTTTTTATGTATTTTGATTGCTATTGCACTATTTAAATGTTTATTTTTTAGCAAAACGTGTGTATTGATGGTCCCTTTATGAAACCTCATCATTACTTTTATCGCCCCATAAGTATTGCGGCCATAATTCGCCCTTTTCTGTAAAATATTCAGCTTTGGCAGCAACTTTTTGGACTGACTGTATATTAGTTTACATGCCCCAAATGTTATGCTATATATAGGTTGTTATATTTAAGATTACCAAATCTTCACCTTTTAATGTAAGAAAAATTACCATTGCAGGTCAAAGCCTGCTTGTTCCACTAATTGACTTGACTATCAGTGACTAATTTGTTATACATAGCAAGATAGTCAGTCTAACGGGACAATCGGGGCTTGAATCAATTACAGGCATGTTGTTGAATCGTTCGAGTTGACGACTGTACCATGGGTTTAGCCCAATTTTCGAATAATCTCTTTAATTTATTTGTTCTTTTATAGCTTTGGAGAATTCATTCACTGTTTGATTATTACTGAAGTTGTCTAGGATCACTCATACTTTCAACCAGTTCAATCTTATTAATGATTTCATAATTGAGCATAAAACGAACACGTAAACATTATTGCTCGTTATGTATGTTCAGTGCATCATTGCGAGATAATCCTAATGAAATCAATCGTGTCAATGAACCAGGCCAATTTGGCTTCAAAAGTAGTTAAGCTTCTTGGCAAAGCCAGTCATGTCACTTGTGTTGTGCATCTTGAATTATTCACTTAAAATTTTAAAGAACAATTTAGACCACTCCTTCTCTGTACAGTATGAAACTTCCTTCCAAATGCTATTCACACAATGCCAAATAGACATCCTCATTAAGCCAGCTAGAAGATTGTAACCAAAGTGTCTCATGTTTAAGTGTGCTCCATAAGACTGTGCAACTTTCTTTAGCCTCGATTAGGATTTACTAATAAACAGTGGCATTAATAACCGACACGAAAGAGAGTGCTTGAAGTGGGAAGGTCATGATGAAAGCTGAGAGAAAGAATGAAAAAATAGTCCCTTCGATTTTTTGGTGTGGGTTAATTTTCTTAACTCACCATTACAATATTCTACAAGTTTTCTGGCGCAAACAGGGGTGTACGGAGATGGTTTAATTAAAACCATCAGGTAAATGGCGGCTGTTGCTGGGATAATGTAGGGAATACCCACGGTGCTCCTAGGTAAAAGCTACATTCCATCTTTCTGTCCGCTTTGTTTGAACAGTGAACGAACCGCTTGTACACTTTCCTTTAACTTGCTGTTGGCAAAATTGTGTTTTCAACTGTTTCCATCACAAAAAAACGTCCAAATATATGTGCTTTCCATAAAGCTATATTTTTATTTACTTTGAACACTGTATTACTTACGATTCTTTTTTCTTATTTTTTGACAAAATAGATGTATTATGTCTAGGTTTTCAAGCATTTTATGGGTTTGGCTGAATTATTGTTTTACCCATAACAAGATAATTAGTCATGTGTATTGGCAAGCGAGGTCTATTCGATAGTTGTTCTCAAGACGAGGAAGTTGTTGAGTCCTACGATTGTCAGTTGTTGCTCTAGCTCATTAAAATTTAAGTTCACGTTTAAGTATGTTGAACTAGATGGATTTGAAGATGCTATAAATAAAAACTCAATGAAGTAAAAGCTTCATTAAATCTCGCTTATTGAAATTACAAGGTGGAATGAGTGGTAATATGCAAGCAAAATAATGTAAACAGAGAGAGTTAATCAGCAGTAAGCAAATTAAATATGTTATTTCTTGGAAAACTTCTTCCACCGAAGCAAGAGATTACTTTTAAGAGCTAGTTGGCAAAGCGGTTGAGTGCGGAAATGAAATTATGTTTATTTACTTAAATGATTGATGCGGCTACGGGGCAGTTCTGTTTCTCTTTGAATGTTTTCATTGCTATTCATTAATGAGTTTTGTTTTATTTTCTTAAGAGTAAAGTACCCAGACAGGTATGAATATGATTTAGTATAAGAAACTCGGTCAACTCTTTTCGAGAAACACATTTCGACCCACGCAACACTTCGTACTGTTCGTTCTATTATTGGCTGCGAAACAATCTAACACGATACAGTACATAATAAACAATCTTCTTGCAAAGCCATGCTAGAAATAAATCCGAGAAATCTAAATCGATTGAAACATAATCATCCTTTGTCTGATTGTACCTAATTTCGATTGCTTAATAAAGAATGAAGCTTTAAATTGTGGTACAGAGTGAATGTAACTGGCGGATTATTGAATTCGTTACTTTTCAATTTGCTTCACAATCGTTTAAAATAAGCTTCTATTGTCTGCCTTCTTTTTTTACTTCTTTTATATTTCCTCGATTTTCCGTTCCGATCACATCCCTCTTACGGGATAATCGGTTAAAGCACTGCCTCAATCCCCACCTCCCCCTCCCCCCCCCCCACCCTACTGCTGATGCTCCAAGCTCTATGTGAGCTCATCACCTGGCCGAATGGAAAAGATGTTCCTTGCGCACACGTTAGCAAACCTGGGTCTTAATCTAGCTGCTTTTGCTTCTCCAGTGCCCTTTTTTTAACGGACTCTGCACCCCGTCCGCCCTTTCGGACACAATGAAGGAAATTGGATTGCATTTGCTCTGTACCGTTGCTGTTGTCGCTAGCAGCGAAAACGAGAAAGTCGGTTCACTTATTTTTCTTTACCTTCAAGACTTCTCGGGTGCACCCGGTTTGTCGACGGCAGCTTCACTGACAACGATTATCTTTACCACACAATTCGATAAATTGACATATCCTGCAGACGAATGAATCGAACCGCCATCCCTACCTCATGCTACAAAAAACATGCCGGTTCCAGCTCGTGCAACACAACGAAAGAACAGACGTATTGTGCAGAAAGCAACAGCGCTTCGATGGTGCACTCTACGTATAGCAGCTACGTTCCGAGAAGCTAACGACTTCTTCTACGTTGTGAATTCATCTTCAAATGGAGAGAGAGAAGCTCCCCCAGTACACTGGTTTGCTGTCACTCTTCTTGTTGCGTACACAACCACGAACCTCCTCGTTGCCAGATAGCATAGTTTATTAGCTAACACTCCAGACAGACACGATGACGGGCGAGCACAAGTACATATGTACGAATCGAAAAGAATTCTAAGGGAACTCGTACGACCGTTCAAATCATTATTAAAGACAGAATGGCCAGAAGAAGAAAACAGCAGGGATGCTACCTGTTACACATTCTCGTCGCTGACTATGTACAATGGGATACTGGTTTTTTTACGATTCGGGGGGGGGGGAATAAATGCGTTTACGAAAGGGAAGAATGCGTTTACATTTGCTTACCTGTTTAAATTGAAAATCATTTATTAGAGATACCATTTACCCTTACTGTGTATAAGTTTTGGCATAGTCTATTGACATTGGTTTTTATCTCTTATCTCTTCACATATATTGTCACATCTTTCCTAAGTAATGTAGTAACAGTAATTCATACGAATTTTAAACTTATAAAACTTATGTAGAACGTAATTAATGTCCCATGCACAAATATATACCAATTTTTGCTTCGAATTAAATATAATCACGAATTAAGTGATCACATCAATTACCCGGTCTCGTGGTACAGTCGTTAACTCGTACGTCTTAACAACATGCCCATCATGGGTTGAAGTCCCGAATGGACCGTATCCCCATACCTAGGTCTGAATATCATGCTATAGGTAACCATTCAACCGAGTTACTGATAGTCAAACCCACAAGTGGTACAGATAAAGGACTTGACAGGTGACGGTTCTTATGCCAAATAAAAAGAAGAAGATCACAGTAAAGCTGTGTCTAGATCACAGTACAGTTAAAGCTGTAATGTAAGTTCGAATTCATTTGGAAATGTTCCATGCACAAATTATTTTATATTTCCATGTGAGATTCAATACGGATTTTTTTTAATAAATCTTAATCTAAGATTTTTGATATCCTTTTTTCTAAGCATTATTCACATACCATTGTCAAAAATGCAAGTACTTTTTATACTAAAGCAAAACCCGTAATCCCTTCTGACAAAACACAACTGTTTCCAGAGATAGCCATAAGGCTACAGCAAAGAAGTAGAAAGAACTAACACGACTGTCCTTTTTAAAGCACAGGAAAGGAGAATGAACATTTTGATCAACAGATGACAAGCATCACTAGAGCATTGTTTGATAAAAGTTTACCTTTCGTTGATTAAACATTCTCGAAGAACATGCAATCCTTTCTTAGGAACCGCAGCAGTGCCCTCCAGAAGAGTTTATACAAAAGCAAAGGTCATTTGTGCGGTGTTCGTTTTCTACCTGTGCACTGAACAAACTTCAGAATAAAAATAAAATTAGACCCAGCGAAAGTGAATTCACTCAAAGCATAGTCGTTGAGATAAAGCTAAAGAAAAACACGAACTCACAAACGAGATATGCACGTTCAGGCATCTAATTCACCTTTCAACGTGGGGCGACCGGTTGCTCTACACGGCTAGCTGACAATTTAATTACCATCAAAGAAGAATCGCATGAGAGCTGGAGACCTGAGCCTGGGAAAAGAATCTGAAGGAATGCGCGCCACCAGCAGTGAGTGGCCGGTGTGTCGTGTGGCCGTGAATTTTCTGCGCATTCGGGTGTGAGAGCACGGTGAGTGCAGATTGTTTTGGTACTCAGTTAACCTTTCGATGCCATAGAGTGGATGACTCTAGTTGCACGGTAGCACCCGTTGGCCTTGTGGCCCAATGACCCAGACTCTACGTTCGAAACCGGGGTAACTCCCTCCTTGAGCGTGGGCCCAGGAATTGGGTAAGGTTTTGTGCAATCCAAATGAGTTCCCGAACCGAAAGCTTTCGGGAGCTTCTTGGATCCAGCAGTTCGGCAGTTGTTTCAGAAACGCGCGCGCGTTCGGTCGTTTTTGGAATGGTGTGTTGAAAATGTAATGTTTGTGTACCGGAATGTTCGTAGATATGTCGTAAATATTGGTGTCGGTTCACGATGTTTTTAAAGCCATACTGGTGATTTAAATGCTGTCTCAAGTCCCACGCATAATGGTGTTATCAGTGAATATCAATCAAATAATTCTAGTGCGATAAATATAGCATTCCATCTTCACCACTGTGTTATGTTTATTTAGTGCATTAGTTTATAGTGTGAAATTTTGTATGTGTTCTTGGATAAATATTTGTGACAAAATAGCGTTTTTCGTTGGCCGTTAGCGACATCCGTTCTGCGATGAAAAGTGTTCCCACGTGTCTACTTCCGGCCATATTTCTCTACGCGGTACTACCGTTCAATCCGTCGTCACTGTATTTATCCCATCGAGTAAAGGCTGCCGAATCGGTGGGGATCTTCTCAAACGAGAGCTATCACGTTCGTTGCCTGCAACACCACTCCCACAGCCACGTGCCTGTGCCAATCGTGCAAGAAGTGTCACCACTTTCGGAGTACAGTGCTTGTTGGTGACTAGTGATTCTTATAGCGCTACTATTCGGCTTCTGTGCCTCGTTACAGTGGCTGCACGGCTATCTGGTAGAAGTGATGGTAGACCCACTCAAAATATTCTGGGTACTCACGAATAGCACGTATCTAGGTAAAGTTGTTTCACCTTTTTCGGTTGTTGCTTTTGCAGCGGATTTGTCAAACGCTGTTTGTTGTAAGTTTAGTTTTGATTCTTTTCAGTTTGTTACTGTCAAGCGGTGTGTGACTACCTTGTAATATTGCAGATGTGGCCCATGCCGTTCTCTGACCTGTCGTTGTAAACGTTTCAAACCTTGTGCAAAACTTTGTCTAAGCAAACCATCGTCTATACAACGATTACAGCGGTAAACGGCGCGTTTCTTCTCGTCGCTCTCCTCTGCAGTTCCCTTACCAGCCCACCGTTGACAGTGATGTCGACAAGACAATTATCATAACATTTGCAATGCAAATGGCAAACACGGCGAATTGTGCTGATTCTGCCAGGTATCGTTCCTTTTGCATGGAACAGTGTACGAAGTGCATTGTGCTTTACGCCAAGCGCCGTTGGTGGAGTTTGTTCAAATGCTGCTACCTGATGACGATTTTAACTAACCTGAACACTTTCTTTAGCACTGGCGGTGCTGTTTATTTGAAACACAAGATTTAATGGTAGTTAAATATGTCAATAAAATTACTACTCTATCATATGCAACCTTTTATCTTAAATCAAAAAGAGAACTTGGGACACATATTTGTTTAAAATACGAGTTACATTAACGTCCAGTTAATAGCTAATTAGCATTGTTAAAATTATAGCGAATTATTGCTTCTTTAATTATTCATTCGTATAGTTTCAATAATAGTTTTCCTTTTTGTCAATAGTCAATACATGTCGAAGGAAACAGAAAATGTTTGGAAGATATATATTTTTTTACTCGTAGTTTAACTTACAATGTTTTAATATTGGAGCATGTAAAAATAATGCCTGTGAAAACCGTGAAGAATTATTTGTGGAAAATGAAATAAGCCCTCCATAGTACTTACTTCCCTTCGCTCATTTACTGAGCAACCAGGCGGCTCCATTGAAAACAACGAAATGAAAAATATCGAATAATGGTAGAGAAAACCCTTTATTGTAGTTTGCCCACATACGAGAGTACTGAAATATATTCCTGCCATATAAGGTACCCAAAAGCTAGATCGTGTAATAAGTATTCCGTCATATGAATACAACGACATTTCTCTCTACTTCCAATTCCTCCATCCGCATAGCTCATGTAAACTCATGTAAAATCGCATTTACGATGTTATTTAAAGCCAGAACTGCTGATGAAACCATCAATCATCGATACATTTCTCGTACTAAGCAGCAAATAAAAATAGCTTATCTACTGTACTGTGCATACATCTCTACTTTGTTAGTTTAATCGGGAACCCAATCAGACAATCAATACATTTAAGCAGTCACGATAGACAAAGGTTCTACGCCGATTAAACTAGCCACCTGCTTACGACATATTTCAACGCAGTTCCTAACAACCAGACGTCTCCATCATCGGATATGTGTGGTCCATCATCGGTTGAATATAATCTGCGTGCCTGAATGACAAGCATTTTGGTTTACAATTTGTAATTTGTCACACTTGTTCATTTTTTACTCTGCATTTGATACTGCGTTAATTATGCGTATAATAATGTTTAAAATGTCTTGAAATTCTCTGGATCTGATTTTCTGATTCTAATTATGATTCTTTCCATTCGCAGAGAGATTATGATAATTTGTTCCATTTTTTTAAATTCTAGTATATGACTATAGTACTACGTTTAGAGCATGGAAAGTGTTGTAAAATTCGTTGCTTTAAAAAACGTAACTGATTTTTCATATTGCTTAAAGTTCTATTTTGTTTACAATATTCTTCAGTATAACATCGACACATTACCGAATTATGCACGAAGGGCGCCTTGTTAGTACATATATAAAAAAGTACATGTAATTTCAATATTTCGGTCCAAAGTTTTTGCTATCAAAAGGTTCGCCTTCCAGGCCCGAACGTAGTTTTATCCGTTTTAATAATATCCTTTATACCAATCAACCATTCAAACAGCGTTCCGCCAAGTTTCGTTGGGAAGCCGCTAGATGTGTAACAATGTTATCGAGTGAATAGCAACGGCAAAATTGTTACCATTGCTTATCTTCCGGACGATACCCATGAAGAAGCTGTTCTATAAAGTTATTTAATCGTCAGAATATCTACAGCGTGAATATTTTTGCCGCCAACCAGTACCACACAATGGATTCTCGCAACTAGCTCGGGTGCCGCCAGTTTGCTAGTTTTCGTTCTCTAAATGAAACCCCTTTTGTCTACCGTAGTCCTCCGTTCCTAGGGGCGATTGTTTTCGATCGAATTAGTCCGATTACACGCAATCTCGGTGCTCACGACGGTGTTCGCCCTTCTGTGTGTAATGGGTTTGTTTGTGTTGATTCAAAAACCAAAGTTAAGGTTAAACAGTAAAAAATATGTTAACCTACCATAGCTGAAACAGCTGCAGGAAAGATGGCTCACTGAAGGTGGAACTAGCTTTTTGGCGTTTGTTGTTCGTTCTTTACCATCCAACCTAGCTTTGTGTCGGATGCCTGGAGGATTATTTGTGTGGTTAAAGTTTGTACAGAATTATACATGGGTTCCGTACTGATAAATTGTTCGGTCTTTTTATGTTTCCTTTCGACTGGCATTGTGTTTTTCTGCTATCTTATATTTTGTGCTTAATTATTTGTTGTGTGATCTATTATTTAAATTTAATACCTTTTCCTGTCATAAGCATGCCTAAAACTAGCCTTCAGCTCTTAATATTGAGTTACCTATTGTCCTTTAATGTGTTAATTTTAGATCTCAGTTTAGGTAGTCGAGACTTATACGATTTAAATCATGTAATGAATGAGAATGAGTTAAATGAGACATTGAACTATTCCATTAAACACCTTAAAATCCATTGATCGATTATGATATTGTATATTAGAGTATTTTCATATAAATTTTCATATAAAAAAATAAACATAAATTCTACTTTATGTAAAATATTTATTAGAAAGTATGTACATATCTAAAAATGTTACCGTCGGTAATCTTTTTCAAACTAAAGCAAAGAAAACTGTATAAGATAGGCAAAAAGTAATAATTGGGAAAAATACAGCCGAGTACTAACTGTAAAGTTTGACAATCATCATAAAGAGAATTACAAAGTATAAACGATAAACTCAGTCACATTTGCCTTACCCCAAGTTCCTGGTACTAACGCTATTTACCATTGGAATAAAAAGGCTATCGTGTTAAATTCAGTTGAAATTGAACATCTTCAACATTTCTAGGGTAACACTTTTCAAACGGTTAGTTCTAACGAAGAGCTCTCCGATGCTGGATGTTCTCCGAATATTTTGCATGTCTCCAGTGGCTACAGTGACTTCAAGAATGACGAAAAATTTCGTTCCTGAGTGAACATGTCCTGCGCAAAAGGGAAAGTTTGCTGCCGCCGCTCCTTGTTTAGCCGTCAGCGAGAAGTAGCTCTTCAACAGTGTCCAATCTCAGGCCCATATTTGACACTTTTTAGTGACTCGCCCGACTTCCAACCAGTTGCCGTCATTGTTGAGTAGGAAAAACTTTCACTAAGCAAAAAAAGACTGCCAGTGAGGGAAAAGTATCACTTATTGGCCATATTTTCAACACACCCGCCACATATCCTCTGCACCACGGGTAGAGCAGTTTCATCCGGCTGTCACAGCTCAGTAGGAAGAGGAAGTAGTTTTATCAGATAAAATTTCCCTTTACTCAGTAGACTGTGCAGTTACCCTGCTCCATCGGGGTTGGCTAGAGGTTCGTCCGCACCAAGCGGAGATTGATATGAAGTTTCGAGACACTCATCCTCTTGGCGCCGCAGCACTTGCTCTTGCGGTAACAAATTGTAAAACTTTTCACACTCAATTTCCGCCCGATGGTCTGAGCGTGGGGTGAAGGCACCAACACCAGCTCCTGCTCACGTTTCACTCACACACAGCACTGTTAAATGCCGTGTTCGTTACCAACCACGTAAACCGCACTACTTTGGTAGCCGAGCGCAATCGAAAGATGTGAGAAGCTGTAAATTAGAAGATGACGCACAACAGCGCTACTTACGCTGTGCAATATGCTAAACTCTCATTAGTAAAATAGGGAGACGAGAGATTCCGCGCTGCCCTCTTCGGTCGTTTTTGGCCCAATCCTCATGCTGAAGGAATTATAAACCATGCAAACTAGAAGTAAACTGAGATGGGCTAGCTAAGTTTTCCATGTATTCACAGAAATTCAGGCTGTGGCTCCTTTTTTACTATATTCACTAGACTAAAGATAGCCTGCAATCGAGCTTGATAGTGTTGAAATTGCACAACCACTAACTGTCCGGCTACATCCTTGTTGAATTACATATGTTTCGAAAGAAAAAGAAGAAGCGTTTCGCTTCATGCTATCTCGTGCGAGCCATTTCGCGCAATCAGTGTGAGGAGCAATAATGAAAGGTTCTGAATAAATTATATCTCCGCTTAGCAGTTAAATTGCAAATAAAGTATCAGATTCCTGAAAATGTCGATATCATTCACATCAAAGGGACACCAATGCATATGATGTAGCTCATGGAATGATGTACCGCTGTTAATTAATTCCCATTCATTCCTAACATCACAGAATGCTTGTTAATACCTAGATAGATACTGAAATTAAAACATAAAATACTGAAAATAACAACTGCATATGCTATTGTGACTGCAGAAATTATCAGACATTTAGTTATACTACTTTCGAATCACTTTTCAATGAAGGAATGCGCTTTTTTCTTATCTGTTGTAATAGGCATTATTTAACGATTATATATGTTGTGATAATTGTTTATTTTTACCTATTGCTTTAGTTAGTATCATGTATTTTGATGAAACAAGAAACAGGAAAAATAATTTTAATAATAATAATTTTAATAACAATAATTTCACATGAATTTAAATTTTCATTCGCATTCCATTTGTTTCACAAAATCGTCTTTGTACAAAATCCTTCACAGATTTACATAAAATTATGTAAACAAATTTCATTAGTTGCTACATTCTACCTTGTATGTGTAAATGCAACATCATTACATATTGCGCATACATCTTCTCAGAAATCCAAAGTATTAAAACAAACTTTGCAGAAACGATTAAACATGACAGTTTCAGAGCTTGTTTCTATTTCCCAGTAGAATAAAGGTAGATAAATTAGCTGCATGTTTTCCAATGAAAAGGGATAACAAACACGACGTAGCTTCCCTTTGTTGATCCTCAAGCCTTTCGTTCCAACGTAGCCGCACTACCTGTAGGCATTGAGCCAGAACCAACCGGAACCTCATTGCTTTGAACCGTCAATCAACTCTCCATTTTGGTCACTGGTTGACTAGTCCGTCACTCATTTCCAGCCTCGAAGCAAACATTGTATGCGGGAAGTCGTCACCGGCAGCATATCTGTATCCGTGTCAGGCTTTTAACACCCAACGATAGGAATTCAGGAATGGCGCGCGAGAGGTCGTAAGTGTATCACAGCACCCGGAACAATATTTCATGTCACAGCCGATCCGCAATGAAGGGCCCTTAAAAACGTACGGTGTAGTGGACATGATCGCTAGCACTTTATAAAAAGTGTATCGTGAACGGCGCTCGATAAACAGCGTTGCTGCAAGCTTTTGAAGAATTTCTGCTAACTGCTACCAGTCCCTAGCCTAAGGCCAGAGGTGCTGCCGAACGATGCCAACCCATCTCCATTAGTGTTCGTACTGTGCGCTGCATGCCCACTAGTTGCCTGCCGTCTTTTGAAATGCTCCCCGTGTATGGTTCACCATTATCAATGAAGATCGAAAAATGGCACCATCCTCTCCGCAGCTTCTTTGCTGTCGTAGGATTTCAACCTCCCAATTTTTTGGGGGCGGTTCTCTACTCCCACCATCATCGCCTACATCTCGTTTTCATTCAATTCGGATTCTGCTTTCATGTTTTCCTGTAGCCTCGGACCCGCTTCGGGGTGTAGCTAATAAGTCACGTTTTCGGTCGTGATTTATCATCGAACGAATGAGAAATTTCATTAAAGAGAGTGAAGCACCGACAAAATTTCAACAACCTATCGGACGGACGGTTTGACGAGGGGAGTGGGTGAGTTTTTCGTGGCTGACGGGGGACATACCTGCTTTACTCCTGGAGGAAATTTTCAATGTGTCGGCTACGATTAGGTGTACATTGTCCCCAGAGCACCCAGGCTAAGGGCTTGAGGTAGTATTTTTCAGTTTTTTTTTGCGAACCAAAAAATAGATGAGGGAGAGAGAGAGAGAGAGAGAGTGAGGGAAAACATGGTAGCACTATCAAGGGTTGTATCGCTACTTCATCACCATCGCCAACCTCAGACATCCAACCCTGCTTTTGTCCGCTTTCTGCACAATCAAAACCAGAGCTTGCATTGCATCTGCAATGAACCGAACCAAATTGCGCTAGGATTCCCAGATCAATAGACCATAGAGTGGATTTCCCCCACAGCAACTCTGTCGTACTATTCGTTGTTGCCATCGTCTTTATTCGATGGAAACTTATGCCTATTATTGGAGGAACATTCAATGCTGATTGCACGATTCAATTTACCTTTACTCTCTCTCTGCCTCACGTCTAATTTGAGTGCAATTTTGATTGGAAACCAGTGTGCATCACAGAACGAAAAAAAAGAATGCAAATAGTTCACAACTTAGTGTCCAAATAGTGTGTGGTGTAAAATTCGCGAGGAAAAATCGAAGCACTCGGTACCGTTGATCAAAAATTCGTATTCAACAATTGTGTCTCATGTTTCAACCGTGCAACTTAATTCCGTTTTCGTTTCGCGTTTTGTTTGTTTGTCAGAGTTTTTTTTTTCTTTCGTTCAACGTGAGGAATATGTTTCCACAAGTTGTGAAAGCTAATTGAATTTCCAACGGCAAGTTTCGTTCCACGCAAATGTCTCGGGTACGACTGTGCTGACGACTGGACGGTGGTTCAAACTGTCAAACAGTGGCTGCGCACTGTAGCTTGTAGCATTTTGCAGGATCGATTGCCTTGTTAGCCTTTGCCACGATGCTATAGCATTGTCCCCATTCCTGTTCCCCGGGGACCAATGCAACCGTTTGCGGTTTGCATTACCATTTGTGAGACAAAATATTTAGTTAAGCCCCACCAGCACCGGAACACTATTTAACAAAGTAAACTTTCGCCCATCAGAAACACGGGTCTCACACAGTTATGTGCAATGTCTCGGAGATGATGTTTGCTCTGGCCGGCATCGCTAAGGTACATTCTACCGCAGTGTATATGTACCTAAAGTTTGTGCATTTGAGGAAAACAATACTGTACCGCAAAGTACACAGTACTGCGGTAGCGGTTGAGAGCCTTACGCTGAAGCTTCTTTAGCTTCCCTCAGGATATTTGTCATGAGCTTACAGGCGCTTGTTCAGTTGTGAGAGTCGTTTGGTTGGTGTGATTGTATGGCTGTGTGTCCCCTTGTGTGTTGCTTCCAAAGGAAGAGCACCATTGAATAACCGTTGAGTCAAGGTGGAAAAAAGATGATGCCACTTTGAAATTTAATGTTCCCGCTTATCTCACAAATTTCCATCCATCCTGAATGGTGAATGTGTTTGCTATCGCAAATGGCGTCCCCAAGGCAACCGTAATCCATCCAAAAATATCTCACCATCGCTACGCATCGGAAAAGTGAAATCGCCTTTAAATAATCCTCGTGCTCGGAAAACGATATGCAGCACTGGCACCATCGGGGCGTGTGTTGCCCATCGATAGTCGAACCACGTCCGCAAGGTCCAACTTTAGCGCGGACATTCAAACTTTCGGAACTTTGGACGCCCGCTGGTGGTCCTGGACTTGCTCCCTTGCTCGCACTCTCTCCTCTTCATTCGATAACGATAAATTGCTGCAAATTAATATGCTTCCTCCATATATAGGTTTCAATTCGGAACCAATTTACATTTCCATTAGCAAGTCCAACTTGTCCGGCTTTCCAGCCCAACGGTCGGACTTTCTCTTCCTTCTGGAAACCGCACTCGGCTTGTGAGCGATTGGCCGAATGCCGATGCCAAAACGCGATAGAGACGAACGCTAGCGTTGCCCACGTTCTGCTGGACTCCCACGGTGCTAGGTGTTTACGCAGCGAAGGGAAGAATATAAAAAGGAAGGGTTATTTGGAAAGTTTAGCGATAGAGCGTACGGATGGCTAAAACCAAGTTGCACTTGGTGGGTTAGTGCAGGAGGCCGGCTAGAGGCCGTTTCGTGCTAAAGGTGTACTAAATCTCGGCCCCACCATTTCTCCGCTTGCACATACACACTTGCTGGTTCCGCTTGCTGCAGATCATTTTGATGCTAAAAACGGCTCACCACTCTTTTACCGGCCGGGCGTTAAGTGGGTAGCCGATCGGTTTAATGGTTTGTCATAAATTTTGTGCTAAAACTTCCTGCCGCATACGCCTTGTTCCACGGGAGGCAGAGCGCCAACGAACTTAGCCAGGATTTGTGTGCCCGTCGATTTGCGGCAATGTCTATGTGGACCGGTAGCATGTCCAGTATGGAAGCAACTTGAACGTTCTCGCTCTCGAGATACTCTCTTACGCGGGCGGTTTGTATCATCATGTGGGGTTACATAAAATTAACACCTCACATGAAGGATAACACTAATGGGTACGGTGGTGTAAGGACAAGAGATAGTTCCGGGTTTTGGGGTCGTTTCTAGTTTGCTTTTTTTTTGTTGTCGGTTGGTGGAGTATCCGTGTTGTGGCGAACCAAGGGAGCGCACGTTTATGAATATTTCATTTGACTGAAATGGGAAAAAAGTTTGTTCGTTTAATTTTAGTTTCTGTGGTGTACATTTTTACCCCATACCTTGTAACTAACTATTCACTAACATTTGTTCGTACTGAACCCAAGTTATACAAGGCTGCTTTTGGAGGTTGACATATTACCCACGACATTGCCATTGCCCACCACAAGCAATATTCTTTCACACCAGCCGGTGATCCAGGAGGGTCATAAATTATCAACGTGCAAAAAAAGGCAACAAGACTGAATCTGAGACAAGTGTATAAATAAAACACAGCTATCTTCTGCCTTCTCACCCGATTGAACGAAGGCACACCAATACAAAACACTTTACCGCATCAATGGCGTGACAGTAGCCTCCTTCTCCGGGAAAATTGTGCTCGCGCAAAATCGCGCTCGCGCCCACCACATGAAGGGTAATAAATTATCGTTAGCTTCTGGTTTGGTGTGATATTGATCCTTGCCGCAGCTTGCAGTCAGCGAAGAAGAAACTGAAGGTAGCTAGAAAAAATGCTGTTGTTTGTCTATTTGTTGCTGGAAGCCTTTTGCCTGCGATGCAAAACGATTGCCTTCTGGTGCTGGTGAAGACATCGATGAAGTGGTTCCGGTCGGTGTGTGGTATATAAACTGTGCTAAGCGTGCGCTCGCGACAACACGCTGCCTTTGGCCAGTTTTTCTTTGGCGCTTGCGGGCTCGCGGTTATTTTATCAGTGCTATCGAAAAAGAAAATCTTTGGTCTCGCCTGGCTGTGAGGGGAGGCCGATATCCAGACCCCTAACAGCAGTCGCGAAAGCGTTGAGGCGAAGTAGTGCATACAGTGCTGGTGGCATTGTTTTTTTTTCGCTGCAGTAGCGGGAAATGGTACCACCCGTCGCTGACCAAATGCGTTCTAGTGCGCGTTCTCTGTTTGCCAAAAATTCTAACCACACATACACACACCACATCCCGGTAGCAGCCAATTCAATATCGTGAAAACGCGGCCCATTTTTCATCCACCGAAATGTGAACGCACGATCATTGTGTGTGTGTGTGTGTGTGTGTGTGTGTGTGTGTGTGTGTGTGTGTGTGTGTGTGTGTGTGTGTGTGTGTGTGTGTGTGTGTGTGTGTGTTTGTGTGTGTGTGTGTGTGCGTGTCTATGGTGCAATATTCCTTTGCGGTAGCAACTGTTGTCCTATGTGTGTGTGTCTGTTTGTGGTACAATTTATGGCACCGGATTATGTGTTGCCTGGTTTGGTTTTTGTTCCTCAACCCAATTCCCTCTTCTCTTCTCTGTACAATCATTGAGCAAACATTGTGGCAGCATTGTGGCTGTTTGATGTTATTGATTCTGCACACTTGCTGCGCTGTGTATGGCCGTTAGTTGAAAGTTTTTAGTTTTTTTTTTTCTATAACTTTTTTTGTTTTGCTCACTAAAGATGCCGTGAAACGACGAAACGGTGCCGAATGGTGTTATTGCCAAACGCGAAACGACGGTGTATAGGATATCCGGGACCGAGCAGTGGCACAATGGAATGAATTGGTGGCTTTTTGGTCTATCTTTGGCGGCAATAGTTTCTTAATTTATTTCCTGCTCCGTCGGGAAAGGGAAGCTAACGTACGCACGAGCGGCAGACAGATATTTATTGAGGATAATTTAGAAGAAAATGATTCTGTGCGATGCTGAGTGTTTGGGTTGGCATGCACAGCGTTGCAGAATTTTCATGTTGAATAATATGAAGCTTCGCAGGAACAAGTAACCTGGGTTTATTTGTACTAAATGAGTGTGTTTATTTAATTTTTTTACTTTGAGGATGATTGATTTACAATCAATGGTTAGCTTGTTTATCCTGAAAATTAAGTTTTAAAAGAGAACTACATGCAATTTAACATCTTTGCAAGGAGTGTGTATACTTTTCATGCTGTTCCTAATGTGTTTCATTTAGCGTGCAATATTGTTCTTGGAGTAGTATAGCTTGACTAAACCATTGCATATTACAGCCATAAAAAGGTTCGAGCATACTATATCTTAGCTCCAGTCGCACATTAACGTATGTTAACGTGATCAATGATAAAGTCACATCCATGTAATGTTTGCAAAAAGTTGAATCATATGTAACTGTAGACATCACCTCCAGTAAAAGGAAAGCATCTCAAACGCTACTGTTACGCGTGCGACTATCATGCTCGTGCTCATGCTTATTTAAATCCAACTAAACCATCGCATGCTAACAAAACGCAATTTAACCAGACATTATGTGACATTAACATACTGGCAAGTACCATGCTTGCAACCAATCCACTAAGTACGAAGTTGCTACAGCCAGCACATTACCGCACGTGTACATTCCAAACATTCCTCCAACCACTTCTGCCGATGACGGACGCCCCATATCCATCCAGGCGCCTGTACACACTCAGCATAACTTACCATAAATGTTTTATTTAACCACCAATTCGAGTGACATAGATGACGGCGGAGATGTAGTTTTTATTTTTATCGCACGACCAGAGCATCTAAGTTTTATGTAAATGTTTTTGATTGTAACGACCCGGCATAAAACACAATCTGTGTTGGGCTTTCAGCCCTTGCGGGACGGGGCCAGGTTTGTCATGCAGGCACGGAACCAAAGGCAAAGGATTCGAAACGATTCAGCAAAGACCCATCCGGGACCGCCTCGCGAACAACGTCTGGTGCAATTTTGCCTTGCCTTTCGCAGCTCCCCGGTCTCCCCGTCTATCGTCAGCGAACGGCTGCAGCTGCTTAGCAGCATCCTTTTACCCGTACCTACGTGCGTTATGCTTTCTTCTGTGCACTGCTTTATCGCAGTAATTTCGTTCGAAGCAAACGCTACACATGTATGAGCGAGTTGGAAAATGGTTGTATGGTTGTAGTTGTTGTTGTTTATTTCGATCTCTCTTTCGCTCTTCGACCGGCGAAAAGGACCGTAGGGGTGGTAATTCATGGGCTTCTCGATGTTTCTAGAGGAGGTGTAGAACGGAACAGGAAGGACTATAAATTTTATAGCAGCATCTCGAGCACTCGAACAACAGCTTCTGTTAACCTTTCCGGATGTGGTGGCTTCTGTGTGTTGTGCTGCGCGGTACCGTTTGAAATATTCGGCCAGGAAGCGGTGCCCTTTCGAGAGAACGAGAGCGAACTTCGAGTAAAATGGCATCTTATATGTGCGTTTGCTGGTGGTGAAATGTGTGGCACAATTCTCAAACGAAACGAGAGAATAAAAAAAATCCGGCCATTGTAGCTCTATAAGGGTGTGTACTAAGCCACCCATTCTCAAACCACAATCCATCCAAGCGCGAGCACACTCGCAGTGGGTATGGAAGTCCGATTATTATGCTTGCTTTTTTGTTGACTTTATTTCTTGCCACTTCGAAACCCATAACTAACCCCACACGACCGCTCACGAATCCGTTCTCAACGAGCGCCATACCCCTTTTATATTTATTTATCTTGTTTTCTTCTTCTTACTTCTTACCGACCGAAGTCTTGGTCTTCACGATCGTAAAGTGGAAGAAAATAGGAAAACACTCTCCATCGTTGCTTAACCACACTGTCACCACACTGCTTCTGCAGGTTTGAGCACTGACAGGTCCCAAGCGGCGGTGGCTGTGTTTTCTACCCCTTGCCGGGGGAAGTTAAGGGATCATCGTTATGGTCACAACAGTGCGTTTTATGCTCGGAATTCGAATGACACCACAAGCGGGGGTTCGAATCATTTGCATATCATCAACGCCACCGGACGCTTCACGCACGACATCTCTCCGAGCAAATTCCCCTGCGGAGGCAGATTGCTTAAAGTTTTATGCTTTTCCCTACGGTAACCGAGTTCACTCACTGACACACTCACACCTGTGTATATGGTAAAGTTTGGTTGTCCGTGCGTGCGCCTTGCTTAGCTGAAGGAGCGAAGATTAGAGGAGCCACATTGGCACATTGTAAATATTTATACAATACATTCCGTGAATGGGCACGGAGACGTCTACGGACGGTGCTTAATGTAGTATTCCTTCGAGTGGAATAGCATGTTTGCGGGCACAACTTTTCACCACCTTCGGGGGGGGCATAATGTTGCGTGCTTTCCATACACTCGTTACATCGAATCAAACAGACAATCAACAAGGGCAAAGGAAGAAAAGGTGCATGAGATGGTTATTTTGTGAGAAAAATTAATTTTCATCCAGAACCCACTGCCACCACACCATTCAGGCAGCCATTTGTGTGGCCATACATATTAAGTGATTCATTTCAAACCCCGGGAAGAACTCCAATAGATCCTCCGGCACCACTGTGCCAAGCTGAGTGACTTGCCGAATATTCTAATCAGACCCCGGAGCCCGAGGGAAAGCTACCTCCGTGTACTTTTTTATGCGTGTCGACACATAAAAGGGGGAGCAGAGGATTTTTTGTTTTCGTTCTAAAATTCCTCTAAACTTATTTGCTCCTTTTTATCATGCGAATGAGAGTGTTTGCAAAGCGTGGGTGCATGGGAGTAAAGAGAAGCAGTTAATATGAAGCGTAGCATAGGACGCAGGCAGGATATGGTTGGCTGCATTGCGTCGGCTAGGGACTACGCGACAGGCACACATATGCGGGTATCATACACAATGTGTGTGTGTGCCTGTGTGTTATCATAAAACTTTGAATTGCGCTTCTTGTTGCGTTGTTGAGGAAGGTGACGGTACGGTTTTGCTATCTTGAAATTCACTGCGGGAAGGGAAGAACCAGCACATGAATCGCCCCAGGACGGAGGACCGTCAACCCGTTAAAGTTAGGATTTTGAAGAACCAGTAAATTGTTGTGTACATTCCGCGTGGCTTTTTTATGTTGCGTATCTCTCGTTTCAGATCCATTCTTTCCTTCGCACGCTGTAAAGTTATTATTTTACAAGCTTTCTTGTAGCATCTTTCAAGAGGAAATTCTTTACCCGCTGCTCATTAAAATGCTGAAAGAAGCGACATAAAAGTTACTGTAAAGCATCGATGTCCCGAGGTTATTATCTCAGCGTGCTGTTGAAAGTGTAGGAGCAAAGCAGAACACATACTTTTGTTATCTGCTGCCTGGAGTGTGAGATTTGGCTGGTCATGGTCGAAATAATTATGTTCTTTTTGCGTTTATCAGTAATTGATCCTTAGCTCCTTTCAAGCATCTATACACTAGCTTCTACTTAAAAAATGTAATACAATCGTAAATGGCTAATTATGTGGAATCATTTGTAGTACAATAATTGTCACGTGAGCTTTTCATTATTGTAATAGGAAAAATCATGCAATCATTCAAACACGAAGCATACTGTTAGTTTACAAATATTTGCATTTGGCTTTGAAATTGAATCTATTCAACACTCTACTGCCCTATTGCCCGGGAAAACTTTGATACGATTCACCACACCTTGGCAAACAAATCGTAAATGGAGAAAATAGCATATGCACAGTTTAACACAGTAGTAACCGTTGTTTGATGAGGTGTGGTTTACACCCGGCAGAGGGAAAACGAGTAAGTGAGCGACAAAATTATGCGTCAACTTGTTCTGTCTTCATCCCGCATACGTAGGGACTGCAGAAGGTAAAAAAGATGTGGTTATGATGAAAACTTTGTGCTAATGCTGTTCATTCCAAGGGCTTCTGGCAAGAGGTAGCATATAGTAGTTGTGAATCGTATTTCACATTCAACACGCTTCTCCCCCATATACACATCTGTTGTAAGCTCATTTCCCTCTTCGATCATCGTCATCATCGCCATCACCATCGTCACTAGCAGTAGTCCGCATGGTGACCATGGGCACCTTCGATGCCATTCAGCAGCGCCATCGAAACCACTTTCAGTCCATCATTTACATCCGGTGCTGGAAATTTCGTGCGGTCACCACTCACACACTGTAAACTAGAACCGTGAAACTCCCTTTCAGCCACCCTCACATTCAGTTATCCAATGCCCCTACACCCAGATAACTGGGTGTGTGTGTGTGCTCGAAAGGGAAGCAAACCACGGTCCATGCTTTTTGTGATTGTGTTGCACCGGTTACACATCCCTGGCAGTGAAAGGTTGCCTCCCCGGTGTGCACTTCCGACCGGGTGGGAATGTGTCACCTCAAAACAAACGGGTACCGCTGCACCATTATTTGCTAACAATCACTCACACAATCACTGCATGCTGGCTGGCGGTGGACCAAAGCGCAGCTCCCAAATAGGTTCCGGTCGGGAATTTTCTGGAAATGAGAAGGAGGAAGCTGATGCCATTCCCTTCGTCAGTTTCCGGTCGCTATCGGAATCAGATTGAGCAAGTTGAGCAGGAATAACCGAGAGAAGGATATTTGAAGCAGTACAAATAGTCCTCGACACACGTTTCCCGCCAAACAGATCTAGTGTCCTTCGAAAACTTCTATCGATGTGTACCCGGTTCGTGCTCTTGCTTTAGCTTGACTTTGTTTTAGCTGGCTTCTTGTCACACACACGTACGTGTTTGTGAGTCTTTTCGTACAGCATTGTTTTTTATACAGTCACTACAAACAATTTGCTCACAAATGTCCACCTTCCGATTTGAAACACGATGCGCTGTCGCGTGAGCTTTCCCTGTTTGTATATGGTGGGCGCATGTTCCGGTTTGTTTCCCTCTCTCCATGTGTACCCTTTGTATGAAATCTATACAGTTAGCACAATTTAGTGGCTAGCGCAGTCGGCTGCAGTGTGTGCTGCAGCTCCAATACGTCAGCACACCATGCACCCGTCCGCGGAAATGCATTTCCGATTAAGCGAAAGTCTAACTTCCGTTTGACCGAAAACCACACCGAGCAAATCGAAACAAACCAGAGTGTACAGACATACAACGAGAATTTAATAACAAAAAATCGCCCTTGGTACAGTGTTCTGTATTGCAAGAGAGAGTGTGTTGCTGTTTGATTGTGGAGTGGCAAATAGTTTATTAGACCGGCAGCAGTAAGCAGTCAAAGATCAAACAGCAAACCGTGGCTCCGGCAACGTGTGCGATGTGCTCGATGTCGAATTTGTCACATTTCCGATTCGTTTTTTTTTTTTTTGCTGAAATGAAAACAAGAAGTGTACGCCAATCATTGAATTGTGTGGCGCTATTGGTGGCAGCGCTGATCGAGCAAACTGTTGGCTAACGAATCGGTCACCACACATACAACAGCACCAATCCAATTATTCAGTTGATTCGTGGGTTGGAGCAAAAAAACCGGTGGGAGTTTTCTGAGGAGATTCGAACAGCGGCATCAAACTATAACGATCAAAGGGATTATTTAGATCAATTGCTTGTAAAGGTCAATTCTAGTGCTGTTTTTTCATATTATTGTAGATCTCAGTTAGATTCGATCTTTCAACAAACTCGATTATGCTTTTTAAATTATCTGCTTCAAATAACGTTGTAAAATTCGTATGGCTCGTGCTCTGTTCTGTTCTCTAAATATAAAAATTCAAACAGAAAAAAAAATCTATTTTAAAATACTTCTTTTTTAACACATATGGTGAAATTCAATATGGCGAACCGCAACTGTCAAATGGATACAATCCGGATGATGAATATTGTTTGACTGACAATCTGAAATTTCTGCTTGTTTTCTTCAAATGGAAAACATCTCATGGTCTGAAACATTACTAATGGAAAATGAATATAGTTCTATTTTAAATATTTATTATTTTCCATTGTTTCTCACAACAAATCTAAAGCCGCTTAAGCCCATGTACACCTACGGCCGATTTAGTGTGACTTGTCGGAAGCAAAAGAACCATTTAAAATAACTCAATTTAATCAAAGCGTTCCCGACACTCCAAGCGAATCTACAGAGCGTGTTTGAAGTGTTCATTGAAAGAATGAAATGGCGACAAACACAACAAAATCCCTTACCGGCAAAGTAAGTGGCAAATAAACGATTTGCCCGTTGATGATGAAATTAAAGTAATTGGCTTTGAGCGGTACCGGTCGATCTGTGTTTTACCTTGATCTCAAACATTCTATACATTTTTCAGCGCAAAAGTGCCAAGACCATCGTAAAATCTGTTTTCACTAATCAATTTTCATCAAATTTCTTTGATTGTTTTTTTCCACCCCGGATGGTGTGTGAGATCATAAACATTTGTTTATTTAAAGCAGCGCACACGCCCGCTGCTATTATCTCAGCTCGTGCCAGTGTGTGTTGGGCCAAATATTGTGATCAATCTGCTACTACTTCAACTTCAGCAGCGAATAGCTTCCAGCCATGCTGTGCTTTGCGTAGGTTCATTGATATGCATCGAAAGAAATCACGCTTTGCTTTCGCCTCGTCGTAAGAGCCACTCGCCGGGCACACATTTCATTTTCAAATTGAATAAACTTCTTTTGAATGCGGAATGAAAACAGCCGCAAGCGCGATGGTAGTGAATGTATATAAGCAAAGTTTCTGACACAGGTGTTACACATATTTACTGCTTTGATTACGGACCGCAGCCCACACGCACTTCAATACATTTCTACCATGGAAGCCACTGAACGACACATGGGAAAGCAAAAATTCGATATCCTTCCCCCTGTTCCGGTGCCGAACACGTGGAGGATAAGAGAGCAGCTTGCGATAACATATTGACGCACATTTGTTGCGTGATGCTCTCGCACACACCTGCCAGTTCCTGCAGCCGGTGGGATGCCCGAGAGTGTGGCAAATTTTCACCGCAAAACGATTGAACGACGAGGGAAATTGGTGCAGCGAGCTAACGGGAGATGGGATCAAATGTTTGTCCTGCAATTCACCGTCTGGTCTGGATTAGTCACGCGCCGAAGAAACGAGCTCTCGGAAATTCCTTCTCTTCTACCGCACACCCGCTGATGTGGATTTCAATCTAAACTTCAAACTTTCCAATCAACTATCCACGCTCGTCTGTATGTTTCGTGTGCATATATCGAGAGAACTACCCGATAACCTTTAGTGAACTGTCTCAAAACAAACAAGAGGGACAAAATAGCAAAAAAAAATCGTTCCTCACCTATCTGAAACTTCAATCATTTTTCAACCATTTCGGAAACATACAGTGTCTCAATAGTGCCTTTTGCCTTAGATTGCCAGAAAAAAGGGGTAGCATGAATTTCAGAGAATGCTATCTTCATCCTTTTCAAACTTGCTACCGATTCGTGGGGGCATACTGGTGGTGCTAGCTGTGGGGATCCTGCGAACCATAACACAGCCTGTGTGTGATGGACTAGCGAAGGTGTTGGCTGTAGATAGCGCCTACCAGCCTATTGGTTTCGGAATTTCGGGGCAAAAAATAAAATGCGTGTACGTACGTGAGTGATTGCAGTGCTTCTCAGCCTTGGTCGCGCATACATAGAACCTGGTCTTTTTTGCGCATCCATTTCTGGAATAGGAATCAGTTGATAAATCCAATCCCCATCGATTGCTTTGAAATTGAAGCTTTCCATGCGTTGGAATAGGATCTCATTGTCGGAACCGACGGCATGATTCAATGCAGTCCTCTTCCTCTATCTCCACGGGTACCGGGTAATCGATACCTGCCATCTTCAATAGGAGAATGGGTTAATCAAAGTCGTACAAATAGGGGTCGTTTTTTTGTGTGCGGGAAAGAAGCACTGAAGGATTGTGAATAATAGCACCCAGAACGAAACATGCAAACATGGTTTTCCTACAAGAAAAAAATAACATCCCCAAAAACTAATCCTATGCTGCAATCTATTCAAATTTCACGCTTCTTGTTGCCACCAGCATACATTCAATTCTCCTACCCGTAAATCATTTCATCAAAATTCCTGCTTTAAGAAGAAAAAAAAAAGCTACACTGTAGTCAATTATTAGCTACCGACAATATGATGGTGGCATATCGCTTTGAAATTTTAACTAATTTCATCTCAAAGCCAGGACCGGCTGGCCGCATAACACAGCAGCACGTACAAATTATGCAGCGTACCCAGCGCCCAACCTGCCCGGCCATGACTCTGAGCGTTTCTCTCACGACGGCACGCTTCTATGCACACGTTGACAGCTGCAGTGAAAGAGAGCGAGAGAACGGGCGTTGCAAAGAGTCCCAGAGCCGCACGCTCACGTCCATTGCGCGTTCGCGTTGCATCATCTAATTATGGAGGAATGTAATTTTACGCTTCACCGCCATCGTCACTGGCCGGTGCGGTGCAAAGCCACATTCCTGGGGATTAACGCCGGTGCCAAAACGATGCAAGCCTCCCTGCACACCGCAGTGTCGGCGTTGACGTCGTTCGGTAGTTACATTCGGCGAACGACCACCATCTCGCGCACTGTGCATGCGGATGAAATTGTTTCCGAAAATTCGTCCCTGCATTCTACAGACCCGCGTTAGCGGCGTGACCAGGCAGGCAGATTAATCTACCAACCGTCTCCCAGCATCACCCCTTTGTGCATAAACCCAGGAGGAGTCATTATGGTAATGAGAATAATATAGTCCACCCGTTCGCGCGCCCAACTCAGTACATCCATTTGCAGAACTTCCGGGTTTTTAGACTCTTCTCAGTCCGACCACCGATGGTGCATGGGCCAGGGTAAGGGGAGAAGGAATGGCTTAACTAAATAAAACATTTTATTGTACCTGCTGCCCCTCCAACCGAGCCTGTGGTGTCCCGTCAAATAGTGGTTCTTTTGGATGGCGCTCACGAAAACTCGGTGGGTATAGGATCTTTTCTCTTTTTTTTGCTGCAACTACTGATACAGTAAGGCCCTTCCGGTGGAGTGAACAGATTGTGCACCGAAAATGTCCCACAGTTTTTAGTATCAGGCGCCTGTGGTGCTGCATGTCGCTGCTTTCTAAATTTGAATGCAATTTTATGCAACCTTACTCACACACACACACACACACACACACACACACACACACACTACTACATTCTCGTAAATTCACGCCACACACTACACACAAACAGACACGCGCACACACACACACATACAGACCGGTTGTCTAAAAATCTTCATTCACTCACGTGCGCCACGCCGTGGGCTGTGCGACTGGACGAACCGTTTGCCGGTGTGACAAATCGTTAAAATAAGCTACCACCACTGTTCCTGTGGTTAACGACTAGCTCGGCTGAACTACTGAGCGGGAGACAAAGTTGCATGCTGAAACATTGAAACAAAAGTGAACCGGTGTTGGCGGCCGTACTGTACTGTCCAGTGCTGTTTCGGAAGCGTGTCGCTGGGACGATGTTTACAGTTGTTTCCGGTGCCTGCACCTCACACCCATACAATGTGTTGATGAGTTATGGGACTGTCGCTGCAATGGATCTCTGATAGCAGTGCTTTGCAGTGTGCCCTGCTGGTCTACGCCATAAAAACGGAATTCCGATAGAGTATGCATCTAGAGAATGTTTATTGTTATCAGTGCCGGATGTAGGAGAGGATGTACATTCCATACATCAAACGCCAATGCAATGCAATTCAAGGGCACAATGATTGATGGGTTTAACTCTGGGTCTGAATGTACCCCATGTATTATAAAATTGTCATCATTAGTGTTCGCTTTGTCAATCTTGCAGGTGGTCATTAACGGTGCGATTTATTACTAATCAATTGATTTTCTTCAATTTACTGACATTTTATTTTATCTCTTATTTCTTCACAGTCACCAAGTTTATCCGTATCGGCATTGCTGACAAGAATGACAACCCACCGTACTTCGACAAAGCGCTTTACGAGGCGGAGGTTGATGAAAACGAAGATATACAGCATACCGTGCTCACCGTCACCGCCAAGGATCACGATGAATGTAAGTATTAAACTGCATTCAACCAAACATACATCAATTTGGAATGTTTTATTTTGATTTCAACAAAAATAAGAAAAGAACTCGAGCAATTGATCAATGATACACATAACTGTAAGAATATACTTCTTCTTCTTTGGCACAACAACCGCTGTCGGTCAAGGCCTGCCTGTACCCACTAGTGAAGTGAGCTTGGGCTTTCAGTGACTTTTTGTTACCATAGCAGGATAGTCAGTCCTACGTATGGGGGCACGGTCTATTCGAGGCTTGAGCCCATGATGGGCATGTTGTTAAGTCGTTCGAGTTGACGACTGCACCACCAGACCGGCCCAATAATCTAGTAAGAGAATATACTAGATTCAAATTATTTTTATTTTATAACATTGGCACAATGCCTTGTTTTACTTGCTTCAACAAGACATTATTAAGAACTCTACATAATTCTTGCAACATTTGCTGTGTTACACTCGCCTAGCCTCACAATTTATTCAACAGTCTTGTTCTTTCATTGGATCCATATTCATAAGTTTGTATTATGACTTATCCTCTGCTCACGCCCTACAGCAGGCTCCGATTCCACTTTCAGAAAGTTGCCGGAAAGATGCTCTATATACATCGAAGCGTATAAAATAGTTTTGCTTCCATTTATTCATTTTTTCTTTACAACCAACGAACGAGCGATCTCCACCTCTCTTTTTACATAAAAAGGTCAATTCTTTCCATTTCAACCGAACCGAGCTACCAGCCACAGCCTAGCACAAGAATGTGTATGCTAACCTCGAGCGAACAAAACCATAGAAAAACGGGTCTGGCTGCCAACCAGCCAGCCCTGCACATCTTCGTGTTCTGAGCTATGATTTTTTATCACCCATTCAAGGCTCAAACTCATTCGTTTTGTGGTCTCGTACCGGAAGCGATGGCTCTCAGGGCAGGGGAGCTATATCCACGCCCATGCACTCACGCCCCGAACCATCACATCCCGCACATTGTGGGCGATAATCTTCGAGATTAATGGAAACGCTTAGCCGACAAGAGCAATAACAGTGCACGGCGGCACAAGATTGCGTACGTTTCAGAGGAGAGCGTTAGCTTCTGCCGATCGACTGACCGGGCCAAGACTTACAGGCAGGAATGATGTAATTCCGTACGTCCGGGTAAAATTTTACAACTAGCAAGAAAGACTAGCTGCAATCATGAGCGAACAGAACGCAGTCATTCGATGCAGCTGTGGTGAAAATTGTTTCATTTAGTTCAACGTTCCAAAAAATAACCACCATCTTCTCGTCGTAGTGGCAGCTTTCTGCTGAAGAGGACGCAGATGTGCGGCTCCTTGTGGACAGAAGTAGCTTCCTTTCTCTGGACGTCATACACACATGCACACAAAACACACTGCTATCGATTGTACCGAATTGATAGTGTCACTTTCGGGGCTCGGGGTAAATACGGCCGCCAATGCGGCATCAGCGCAGGACACTGCTAAGGATGCGCGTTACGTGGCTGCATGTTTCCGGTGGGTTTTCTCCTCTCTCTAACCCCCTCCTGTTCACCATTAGCGGCGGCCAAAGTTTCGCAATATATTTAATAACTTCCGACAGTTGTACCGAGGAAAGGTGCAGCAGGCCCTCCAACAATGGCGACGACGACAAGCAGGAGGAGGTAGCGCAGCGTCGAACCTGTGTGCGTGTTTGGCGTCCGGGATACAACAATGTGTGACCCGGTGCAATTGTAAGTTGCTTCCGGCGTTCGGTCGGATCCGTCCGGGCTCTCGGCATACACACCACGGTCGACGCAAAGGAGTCATTGGTTGGATGAATTTCATTGCCCGCTTGCATTGAGGTCAGATCTGACCTGGGTGTTTGTGTGTCTGGATTTCGTTTCGAGTACTCAATTGCCCCTGTCTGTCGGAAACATTGGTTTTGCTTTTTTTGTGTGTGAATGGGGAATGGATATCCCTTCCTTACGCTCACCGACAGTGGTTCTGGTTGTCCTATCGGAGGAAGAATGAAATAGACCGAGAACCATTCGATTCGACAAAGCAACATAAACCAAACCATGGGTCCGTGTTTTTTTTCCTGGATGAATAAAGTGGAAATGACTGCTTTCGCAAACGGGAAACGCACACCCCTAGATTTTACCAACGGAGGCTATCGACATGGTGATATAAAACATTACCCACCAGAAGCGGCATGATCTTGGATGTGAAAGCTGGACATCCTAGAATATGCTGTTTGTTGTGGAGTGCTGTTTACGCATTATGTCCATTGGATGTGTACATCACAACCAGTACATACATCAGTCCGTAAGATGGACTGAACTAGCAGCGAGCTTGAAATAGTGTTTGTCGTAGAATTTTGAACACAACACGGTACTCTGCATCCCCGCAGAGCAGTTCCGGCAGAAAAGTTTCCTAACAAACATTGCGTTGCTTGTTGCAGTAAAATGTTTATTGCGATTGGGCGCCACCGGAGTGTCCGTCACAGACGAGCGAACCGTCCAACTCTTCCATCCAGCTTTTTTCTACCCAGTTTGCTGTGATTGAATTTTTAAGAACTCTTTTTTCTGTGTAGAAATCTCGACCAATAAGATGCGCAGTTACGCACGCTCTCGTAAACATAGTGGCTCATGAATTAAGCGTACCAAACAGGGAACACTCATCCTTCGCAAATGCTGTGGAGTTGCTGTGGAGACCAACCAACCGACCGAGCACACATTTGTTGACTATTATTTTACACTAAAACCACATCATAAAAAGCAAAGCTGCTTTGCTACCGCATTGTTTAGCGCCAGTAAAGTGAAGGAAAAGCTTCGCTCTTGGTTCATTCCTTTCTCTTTTAGTCACATCGCTTGCCTTGATACGAGCGTCATTGTTGCATGTACTGTTTTGTTTTTCTGCAAGGTTTGCTGCATATGCTCCGCAGTGCAAGAAATGCTGCTATATAATGGGTGAATATTTGAGCGAGTAAGCCAGTCAAAGACAACACTCAGTGCAGGTTGAGCAACAGAACTTGCCCGTACCACCGTAAGGACAGTGTGGAATTGGCTTTGAATTTAACAGCGTTTAAATTTACTCCGTCAAGCGTTGGCGCTCTATCTATCGAGGATATCTATCTGCAGCTTAAATGGTCTCTTTTTTCACGAGCGAATGAAACTTATAACGTAAAAAATGTCCTCTCTGTCTACGTTAGGTATCCAAAAAAGCTACACCGCTCTCGAGAAGATTACGTACTTCCACCGATTCGTTGCCGAGTTTTTCCTCACCACACAGCATCGTTGCAAACTTCTATGCACACAGCTGCGACTTCGTGCTTCATATGGGAGCTTTTTCCCGTGTTTTTTTTTTTTGTTTTCAATGGCTCGACAAGCACATGCTGGTCGTTTTGTTTCATGTGCGAAATATGTGGCAAACATTCGTTCGCTTCCTTTACGGGGCTTTCGAGCAGCGCAAAAACAAGGACGTCCTACTAAAGTAGGTAGCGCGCAGAGCTTATGAATTTTAATAACGCAGGCCATTCTAAATTTATTAAAATATCACTATGTGCAATAAGGTAGCAAGAGAGACAGAGAGAGAATGAAAGAAAGACCGTAAGAGGAACACGTAACTTTCCGGGTGAATGCGGATTGGGGGAAAACTCTTTAGCCGCTGTTTTACTGCGTCGGTGCACGTGTGTGTATGCGTACTTGCGTCGTTAAACTTTTCTGCCGTTCAAGCTTGAGCCTAATGGTAGTGCGTGCGAGCGTTTTTTCCCAGTGATGGGTCATATTACTTTTTTTTTGTTACCGTGCAAGATTAATCATCAGAGAAGCAAAGGTGCATTTTCGAACGAAATTCACATCATTTTTGTACAACTTGTTTCGTCGTATTTGCGTACGTTTTATTGCGTCTGCAACAAATAACTTATTGAAGGCAACAATTTTTTATTAACATAGTTTGCAGTTTTGCCCACTCTCTTTCCTGCGTGCCTTGCCAACGAAACACAATGCAGCCATAAAGTTTCTATAGAATTATTATGTTATGCTTTTTTTCCTGGAGAATATCCTATCATTCATTAATGATGAGCCAACGTCGATGTTTATAATGTTCCGACCAACAATGTGAATGTAAACGAAGTAGATAATCGCTTGTGCAGGACACTCAATGATCTTGTTCCTTTCATTAAAAAAGAAAAACTAAAACTACATGCTCGGAAAAACACCGTGCTCCGTTTAATAGAAGCAAAAATGTTTTCCTCCTATCTTTTCCTACTCAATCAAGAGAGAGTAGCCGCTGTTGTTGTTGAGCGAATAGTGCTTCGGCTCATAATTTATGAATTTTACGGCAACCACTAGAAAGTGAATGGTTGGCTCACTCGTTGACTTCTCAAAAGGAGACTGGTAGGCGTTTAACCACGGGTCCGCTTTTTCGTTCGGTTGGGGTAAACGGGAAGAAAAACGGTTTATGCTCGGCAGGCTATTTTCGTCGCAAGTTAGCCCGTGAGTGTGGGCCGGGACTGAGCCAGATTGGAGCTACCAGGCAGCAAAACAAATAGACCGAAAAAGAAGGTTGAGCTTGCTTCGACAACGGTTGTTTGAAGGATATTGCCGAAAGGATTAGTTATTGGGAAGGTTTTTCTTTCGTGCCTGTTAGGGGGCGTTAGGTACCAGGCGCACCCTTTATGTTTATATGCCATCGTTGATTGAGGCGACTCGTGCAGCCAGTTTTTAAGCTAAATGTTTTCATTATCTGTTTTTACTCCGTTTTGATCGACACTACTTTGGAATGAGTATAATGCATTGAGACAAGGAAGCTTCTTGTCAGTCGATGAATATGACGTAAACTATAAAATACTGATGTTATTTACGACTGCTGCCATAATTAAAACCGATGTTTTTATGTGTTGGAGTTGGAAAATATGTTTGCCTTTTTACAAAAAGAAAAGCACTAAATACACAGTTTTTCTCGTCAAAAAATTGGATGATGTTCGTATTTATATTGCTTCATGTTATGCCTTCATCAAAAAGTCCTTCAAACGATGCTATCTATTCTGTATTAATTATGTTTTTTGTTTCTCCAAAAATTCTTTCCACTATTAGTGTGCCAATTTAATTTTCATCTCTCACTGCCTCTAAATGTGTGACGCCGTCGTTGTGACTACTCCCATCCCGTGCCTGCGAATAACAGAAAGCATTAATTTCCGAGCAACGAAACCGGAAAACAGCATCCGCCGGCAGCAAGGGCCCCGTTCAATTTGTTATTTTAATTGCCTTATTAAATTAACCGGAACGATCTTGTTTACAACTTTTGACTTTAGCTCTGTGACTATTGACTAATTTCCGGGTGAGGGATTTTTTTGCTAATGGTTGCTGTTGTCGCGTTCTTTTTTTTAATCCTTGTTTTTTAGAGTTTCACATACTTTCGTTAACCCCCGGGATTTTTTTTCTACCAAAAATATGCCATCGCAACAACTTCATCCTTGTGTAATCCCAGGACCGTCGTGGCAGTTTCGGAGTATGTTTCACATTTTAGCGCCACTTTTTCCCTCTGCCATTGCCACCATCGTTTGGGCGAGTGTATATGTATGTGTATGGCTTTTGGCAGCTTGGTCGTCCGTGTAGCCAAAATCTCTCACACGATGAACCTTTCTTGGTTTCCGGGTGGGTTTCGGTTTATTTTCCGGCTTTCAAACCCTTCGGAAACAGTGCGTCTCTGATATCTAACCGAGGAAGAGCGGTATAGCAAACTTTCCGCTACCCTCTTTCGTTGCTACTTGTGACCCTCGGTGGCCAGTGGCGATATAAATCGTTCAAAATGAAATAGAACAAACGACGAAAGTGCAAACCATGTGAGCGCCCTGGTGTGTGTGAGTGTGTGTGTTATTGTGCTTACTGCGAGAAACATAGGGCTAGGCATGAAGGGCCTGGCCAAACAGGGATCATGACAGTTTCTTCTTCACGTGCTTTCGCTTCCCATACTTCATAAGGGGCACTCAAGTCGCAGTAAATTTCGTGCCGTTTCCGCCGAGTGGGCACTTCGCTCTGTGCCGCGCTGCACATTTTTGGAGCGACCGGCCTGTAGTGACTTTTGTAATGTACTTGGGCGTTCTTTTTTTTTGCGTTGCTTCCTCTACGTACCTCCCATTATGGGGAGAATCGATCACCGAACCGCAAGCGCGTTCAAGAGTGCCGTAAAACTTTCACCAACCAGGCCTGGATTCCGGTCGACGTTTTGGTCCCAGGGTTGAATGATGAACGAGTTTAATTTCGGTTGGACAAATTCGGGAGCAACCTCGAGCAGAGATCTTGAGAAGATCGCGAGAAGTGGAAATGATGGTGCAAGGGGTGATAAATACTCTTCTGCTGGCCCGAGCCACACAGCCACAGCCCAGCGGCAGATACACGCTGAGAGCAGTTTGTTTATTTTTTACTGCCTGCTGGTTGGTTTCGTCGCTTCTTCATAGACCAACTTTCGTATTTGGGTCGTTTGTGTGGTTTTCCATTTTCTTGGATTCTCTTGAATTTTATGACAGCAGTGGCCACATCCTGACTTACTGTCTTTGCCTCCCGTCACGGGTTTGCAATGGACTGGAAAATTATACCACGGGGAAACTGTAAACAAGTATCCATTGGTATTTGCGATCGAGACAGAAGCGTACTGAAAGCTAATTCAAGGAAATACCACAATAAATAACCCAACTCTTCCTATCGATTTCTTGGTAATGATAACCACCAAAATTAATTTTAAAACACTTGAAATGAGATGATCAATCGAAAGGAAGGCAATACATTATCTTCTCGATGTGGCTTTCCGCGTGAAAATGCATCTATTGTAGCATGAAAAGCATGATCGAACGAGGGAGAGATGCGCTAATTTAAATTAATATCAGTCGCTTTCAAAACATGCACCACCCAACCCAGAGTCTCATTGAAGCCACATTGCACATCCTTTCCTATACCCCTGTGTGCATGTGTACACTCCATATTTGAAATCAACGTGCCCTTGCCATTTCTGCTGGAACACTTTGCTCTGCCGGAGGTCTCATGCACTGATCAGAAAATGGATGATCTTTCTTTTCGTCATCATCAGTCTTGCCAGTTTGTAGATTCAACCGACCCAAACAATGGATGAACACGGAACGGGGTGTCACCCTTACAATCAGGTCGCTCTTGTGCAGCCAGCCAGTCGATGCATCTAGGCGACATGGTTGCACCCGGAATCTTCACCAGCTAGGCAGCTAGGTGCGTTTTTCCCAGAGCTCATCGTTTCGCCGCACGCGAGCAAACGTGCACGACATGATAACGACGACGACAACGGCGAGCGCACGATGAGCGCCGGCGAAGCATAAATGTCAACAATAATTTATCTCACAACACTTCCTGCGTGCCACCGTGTCTCCGCGGTGAAAAGTGTGCACTGCGCAACCGATCCGCTGGCTGGTGGTAACAAACGAATCCGGTAGTCTGTCGGGTCGGTGATCCGTTCGTGATAGAACCATAACCACCCGAAAAAGAACATTGTTTCATTCGCGTGCGCGGCCGCTAACGCAACGAAGTATTAAACCGATAGGGTACTGCAAGCACGCCACAAAAACTTGCTCACAGAGCTAAGGAGGGTAATGGTAGCCGTTTGCAGTTTGGTGTTCTCCAGTCATAAATTGATTATGATAGTTTTACCACCGGAGCCCTAAAACCGACATCTTCAAAGGCGCGAGCGCTTTTGTGAAGTGGCATTATGCATTTCCTCTCTGTATGTGGCTCGCCCTTCAAAAGTATTCCTTTTCACATACACACACACATGCACACACAAAGATAATAATAGTAGCCCAACCGAGAAGTCGAGTCTGCGATATGCGAAAGTTCATGCTTCTCGTGTTCATTTATCCGTCGCCCTTTTTGCCACTGAAAAACCTCGCCCGTAAGCCCAATGCTTGTGGTGGTGTGTTCAAATTTTTCAAGTCCACTGCTCTGGTACTATACCAACGCAAGCTCCCGTTTTTGCTTCCAGGCTTGACTTTTTCATCGTACAACCACACATACACAAAGAAAAACACAGTTTGAATGTGATTAAAAACGGCGGAAATAAACAACAGACATGGCATTTCGTATTTGGTTAGCATTATCTCCAAATTTGTTTTAGCCCTTTTATCTTTGTATATGCACCGTAACAGTAATTTTCATTTCCGGCAGCAAGGGACCAGACGGCCCCAGCTGCTCCCTCCGCCACTCTGGTTGTCGCTGTGAGCATATATGTTTTGCTGCGTACAGTGTATGCATTTTTCATGGTGCCCTTTTACCCTGGCAGGGGTTAAGTTTTTGGTGCTGCTAGCTATATTTATGTTTTGTGTATGTGTTTTTTTGTTTGTCTATCATGGTAAAAATTGGAGACAGTATATTTTTGTTCGTTATTCGTTCGCAAGGCAAAAGGGCAATTCAGTTTTGAGCAAAATAAATAGGAGCTTTTCTATGTTTCGTTCTGTTTTTTCGATGTGTCGGTAGAATCAAATATTTGCCACAGCATATATGTCCAAAAGTATTTTTTCCCATTTATTCATTTTTTTTATTTTATAGATGAATAACAACAAAAAACCTGTTTTACCTATGATGTAGAACCAATCACTCGTACATATGCGTACTGTGTTTCTATTGAAATTGAAAAATAACACATGCTCTTGATAGGATCGACCAACTTTTTGGCAGGTTATTTTGTGGCTGGCAAACATGGATCAAACGGAGAGTTCGTTCCATGTTACAAACACACACGCACGCACACGGGTTGCTAGTTGCGCTTCATGGGTTTTGTTCTCGGAACGGATGAACTTTCCAAATTGGAACACTTTGCATCCGATCTCTGATCGTTAAATTATGTACCCCATCCGTCCATTTACCTTTTACCGAGAATTTACCTTTTACCGAGACTGCTATGAACTGGGCGAAAGTAAATCCATCCTCAACACGCTTCCGGTAAACCTCAAGCTGACGGTGTTGTGGGCTGATGTCAGCTTTAATCGTAACGTACTTTGACACTTTAATCTACCCAACAGGTATGGTGCTACTGTGCTACCGTTTTGAGGCAGGTGACAAGGTGTGAAGGTTTCGGCTTTTGCTTTGTGTATTATTTGCATCGTCTTGTCGAGACAGAGTTGGAGAACGAGAGGGGGAAACCTTCATAGTAGGTACTGCTTGTCACCCATTCCCGGTCCTTGGACAGCTTTTCTGTAACCGACCAAATGGAACGCGCATGGTTTGGGACCTGGTTCCAAAGAGCGATCTATAGCTGTATTTGTTTTCCTTTGATGTATAGCATCCAATCGGAGGTAAAGTGTCAACGCAGGCATGCTGAACCGTTTCCCGATTCACCCTCCAAGTTATGTGTCTTGAACAACGTCCCGGGAATGTCTGACGTTAGCTTGTTGTTTAAAGTATCGCCGTAACGAGGTAGACACAGATTTGTGTAAGCTCCAACTTATGGTTCGACTTTACAAACATCCACCTTTGCTCGCCATGTTTCTTGTGCCTGCGTTTTCCTTAGCTTAATCTTTGATTGTCTCCAAACAGTGTGTCGTCACAATTTCCATTTTAAATTTTTGCGTGTTGAAAAGCATTTTTTACGTATTAAATTCTGCACCCCGGACACCTCAGAACGCTTGCAAGAAAGATATTTCTCTTTTTGATCTTGTTAGATTGATTGTCTCTGGGGAGAAGTTTCCCTAGAGTTATAGATAGCCTGAACACGAAAGCTCTTCAAGTTTATTGGAAGCTTCTGCTGACACGGTGAAAGATTTCCTTTCGTCAGACATGAAGCGACGACAATACATACCACAATGCTCTTGTGAGATACGCACCAACAGAGACGACACAACAAGAACTACGTGATAGTGTTATAAAGACCCAGCTAGCACTCCACCCGATAACAGACCTTAAACGAGTACCGATTGAACGATCCCAATAGTAGTGTTAAAGTAAAGACACCAACATCATCACCTTAGAGCATACTAAACACATAAACACACCACTAAACTATCCTACCTCTTTAGTTGAGCTGCATGCTTACACTAAACCGTTTCGATGCTTTCTCCTTTCTCTTCTCAACAGCGTCGCGTATTCGATACGAGATCACGAGCGGTAACATAGGCGGTGCCTTCGCCGTCAAGAACATGACGGGCGCTATCTACGTCGCCGGCGCCCTGGACTACGAGACGAGGAAACGAGTAAGTATATATGAAAAACGTCCGGAGCTCGTTTTACACATGGAGACACATTGTTTTGCCTCACATCTACGTAATAGGTAACGCAAAAAACATAAAAATAGCTCCCGGCAGCGAGGTTAAACGTTTCTTCCATATCGTTGAATGTGGGAGACGCAACGATGAAACGCGACGGTATGACAGGGAAACTCCCCAGACATGGCATTATTTTTATTCGACATTTTATTGCTACAGTTTATGTGGATAACTGTATGCTTTCGTGCTCTGACGCGTACAAGTGGGTACCAGTGAGTGTATGTGTGCGCGCGTTTCTATTTGTTTATGCGCTCGGTTGTTTGGTTTTTCCTTCCGATCTGCTGCTTTTGCGGTACTGCTTTGTGCACGTACCAAAGTGCATCGATTTACTTTATCGCACCTCTACTATCACCACGGACAGGTCCCCATACGTACGTACGCACACACGCGTATGGCAGCGCTGCAGCCTTATATCATCACACACTCGCGTGCGGGGTCGAGGGGGGAACGAAGAAAAATCGCACACAAGGAAAAACGACACGACGCAGCGCAAAATCAAATGGACAGATTTATTATTTTTACGTGCCTTCCGGTACGGAAGCGACGTTGAACGCCGCTTGAACGGGCGGACATTGCACGAGAAAGATGTGAATGGAAAAAGACGGGGGTCAAATGGAAAAATTACAATCACGCAAAAAAAAACAGCTCGTTTTGTGATGAAAAAAACGGACAAAGCGGGATTTCTAGTGTGGCGCATAAATATATAATCTACAGACTCAATAACAGGTCCAAAAACGATCCGAAATATTATCGTTTTTGCGCATCCTTTTTGCATTCGCATGTTCAATGCAGCAGCAGCAGCACTAGCGGGGTGTGATTAATCGCAACAGTGATGTGGGAAATTTATGTCATATTAAAACGAGCTGTAAGGAGTTGAATTGAAAATTTAATGCCTTTTTTCCCATCACACCGCAATGTGTGGACGCCCCTCTGAGTAAAGCCTTCTGATGTGAAGCTGTATGGAGCCACCCTCATACAGTAATGTGGCCGTACGCTAAATCGAGAATAATGCACAATCGTTGTCCTGCCAAATGGACGATTTCCCGCTAAGAGTTGACACTAAAATAACCGCACCATATGGTGATCGAATGGGCAACCCCCAGTCGAGAAATTCGATTTGGAGAACTAAGTTAGCTGTGTTCCAGATTTTTTTTTGTTTCCTGCAACCCAACAACTAAACGTTTTATGGCTATAGTTTATGGGGAAACAGGTGCCCTTCTTATGAACCCGATTGTGCTAAAAGCTAAATCCATATTGATTGAACTATTCAACTGCGCCGGGAGAAAGGGACGTGACATTAGCTTAACACACACAGCCAGTGGTCAATGGCTTTTCCGAAAACGAATACCATCCATTTTCCTGTACACACCAGTCCCCGTCCTATTGGTGAGCTACACGGTTCGAGCAGGAGTTGCTTAAATATCCCGAGGATTTATGTCGCGTTACCATAGCGGCTCGAACAACCACGCCTGAAGGTTGATGGATTCCGAATGGCTCACAAGCGTATATTCCCACCCCGAAACCCATCCGGCCCAAACAGGTCTGGTGGTGGTTTATATTGTTATCCTGCATTCTCTCTCGCTCTCTTTCTCTCTTATCCATTAATCCGTTCTGTCTCTTCCCTAACGCCTCCGCACGCATTCAGTACGAACTTCGCCTCGCAGCATCGGATAACCTGAAGGAGAACTACACCACCGTCGTGATTCACGTGAAGGACGTCAACGATAATCCGCCCGTTTTCGAGCGGCCAACGTACCGGACGCAGATTACCGAGGAGGACGATCGGAACCTTCCGAAGCGTGTGCTGCAGGTCGAACATGCAATTTCGCTCAAATCCTTCGATCCTTCCCTTTTTTTTCGTATTTGTTCTGTGCATCCACCTCCTTTTCATCTTTTACCTTCGACACAGCATTTTAAGTTCGTTTACCTCGTGTTTGTCACTTTATGAAGTTTTCATACATTTATCCGATTACTTCCAATGTCGTATGTCCTTTCAGTTCAGTTGCTTTTAGGTTTAAAAAGAACAAATCTTGCATGCATATATTATTATTCCTCCCAGTACGGCATGGTTAGCTAACAGATTTCCCTTACTTTTCATGCCAATCGTTAGATATATGATCTTAATATTGGATTATAACAATATTACTTACAGCTATTGTTCAAGTCAGAGACTTGTAATTTTCCTTTCTATATTGAAACAATTTCACAATTTTATGATGCATGCTTTAAACTTTGGATACAGTCCAACACTAAAGCTGAAGCTCACCTGGAACCATATTCATATTCACGTCTTTCATCCATGTTTACTCCACGGTTTAATATTCAAATACGTTATTTGAACAATGTTTGCCCAAAATGCTGCCCCCAAAACAACCCTGCCGGCGGCCGTCCCATCAATCGATAGGATAATTAATGCTTTCTCCTAGATTACAGGTATACATTTCACAAAATGCCACTCACACAGAGCTCCTGTTTCGAAAGGTCACAGCAAACGTCGCCCGAAACAACGGATGCGGTACCACCAATTCCCCCCTCCCACATATATTCAAAATATCGCGCATAATGCGATTATCCAATCCCTTCCCGTCGCCTTGTCTCAGCCCCATCACGTCGGCAGCTGGTGTAAGCTGCGAACGTGCGGAACCGAGCTCCCGCGTACCATATGTTTCGCTAATGTTCGAAATCAGATTTACAACTGATTAAATTTTATCACCTAATTTCCATCGGCATAACATTGAGGTTCCCACCCTTCGTCTAACCATCCAGCTGTGGGATGCGGTTGGGAAAATTTTGGTCGATGAACCTGGCTACCAACGCGCGCAACACTAGCTGTGCTGGTAGCCTGCGGCAATTCTAAATGGGCTATAAAATTGATAATTCATTTATTTTCCATAACTCATTGACAGACAGGTCTCCGGGGCGAACGGGCGAACAAAATGCTTCGCCTCTCCGTGCCGCACGCAATGTAATGCCACAGACTGCGGTTTTGCTACCGTTCGAGGACGCTAACCGGAGGAAGATTGCGGATCCGGTCGATCTGGGCTTCGTGGTTTCCCTCTGGTTTTCAATCGCGTGCCCACTGCAGTTTCGCGCAACTATCACGACAACCGGTTTGCTATTGCACGGGCTGTCCAATGTTTTCCCTCAGCCAAGGGAGCACCGATTTATGAACCATCACTCCACGCCGGATGTGTGCGATAGTGTGCGGTCCGGCGGATCCCCCATAGTCTTTCTCTATGCGGTACCAACAGCAAACCGCTCGGGCACTGGTCACTGGCAAACCTTTTCCCACCGCCAAATCAAACAGAAAGTAATCGTAAATATTTCACCATTGCGGTCCTGTGTCTTGCTTGAAATCTTCACATCCTGTTTCATCGGGAGGGAAGGTAAATGGGACTGTAAATTGCGACCATTTTACCCATGACCCTGTTGTGTGCTGTGTAAAGCGGTATGGTTTTCCGCGATTTTGGCCTACGGTGGGCCGACCGATCGGCTTACAACTTGTTGAATAATGTATGCGCGCGCTTTGAAGCGGCCCTTCGGTCGTCGTCCGGTAAGCGAGAGGTTACTTCAACTATTCGGTTACACGAACAACAGTCTCCCCCTCCGGCATTCGTTTACGTTCAATTCACAACCCTTCTCTACCGGGCCAAAGGAGCTTAATCGGATCACGCAAAATTTAAGCCGACGAGTAGGCAGAGGAAACAGAGCAGCAGGGGGAAAAAAGCTTCCCACACGGTGCGAAACGTGCAACAAACCGTTAACTAATTGCAACCCGGGGTCCCTTCTCCCTGTGTCATATTCTTCCCCTTCCCTAGTACTATTTGACGCTGGTCGCCTCCGACAGCCTGAACGAGAATGAAACGATCATTGTGATCAACGTAAAGGACGTGAACGATATGCCACCGAGCTTCCCGCAGCAGGTCTACGAGCGCACGATGGACGAGGAGCTGGCCGTCCCGTTCCCGATCATGCAGGTTGTGTTCCTTTCCACCTACCTAATTCTGGTGACGGTGATGGGTTGGTTGCTGGGTGAACCGTGGGTGGTCGCTTTCGCTGTTGGTTTGTGCGTGTACGATACCGTTTAAATGGTGGTGGTAGGCAGTTAAGAAGCAAGGTCTTGCGCCTGAACTTATGCAATCGATACACCCGGAGGGCACGTAAAGTGCGCTCCCTAGGTGCGCTCCCTATCTACAAGCACGAGCAAACACTAATCCATCCATCAAAGTGTGGTAGACAATCGAACTTTCCCAAACCTACAATAACCTTCAATATCTCCACACGTACACTGTTTCATTCAGTATTACCTAACTGCTTTCGTAGAACCGCTTGCCTAGCACAAAAGGGTGGGTGCTGGTAGCATGTTAATCGAGCTGACAGTTGGCGTAAATCGATCTCTCCGCTCTGCGATGGAGTCCTTATCGCACGGGTAACACCTACTACCGTGGCAGCGCTTCGTGCAACCTGTGATCTGTGCCAATCGGTTTACTGCGCCGGCAGCGATATATCGTGGCTTTGACGTTTCGTGGGTTTTTGGTGATGGTTTCCTGTATAATCGCTCTGTGTTCTACTAACTCTTTCCGTTGTTTTTGTACTATATTTGCTTCATCGAAATAAATATGTTGGAGTGGGGAACAATTCTGAAAATTCGTAATCAATATAAATGGGGTTCTTCTGTGCCGGGTTTATGTCCGCTAATCCTATTTGTCTAGATTAATGCAGCTAACCTGTCGTCATTTAATGCTCTGCTAAAGGCAATATATATTTTTTTAGCTTATTACAGATACCAAAAACTCTCCCCTTTTTCGTCTCAAACATCACATCCACACTCGTGTATGTGTAAGCAAAACACTTGCTGCCTGCAAATACTGCTGTGTCCGCCTGCTGTCACACATGGAAAAGCAACACCTGCCTGCGGTATTGTCGGGCGGACACATTGGATTAATTAAATTTTATTTGCTTTCCGCGTGTTCCCGCAGCGCTTTCATCGAAATTCGTTCCACGCCGAATGTTGTTGCAAATTCTTTACCGTTTTTGTGCTGCCCCACCAACCTCTGTGCAGTAGTTTGTGTTGTTTTAATTGGGTGTATAACGCACTGGGAGAACCAGCCGCCGGGGAGATCCTGCCAAGCTGAAATCGTTCAGCAATGCGTGTACCAAGAATCGAGCTCACCACCCCTTGGCTCTTGCTTCTCTGGCATTTTGTGACCGGTTTGGATATCCAGCAAAAGGCAATTGCTTCTTCCCCTTGCCAAACATACACCCTACGTAGGCGTCTAAACACATTTCGGTTGTTTAAAATGTGTTTTTTTTTTCTCTCTTCTGCGAATAGGGCTCCCTTTATAAGGAGCTTTCATGTTGTCTTGCTGTTGGTGTTTTAGTCCTTTAGGTGACTAGAACGCTGGTACACTTGGAAGATTCCTGTTGAGAGTGCACAGCGTTTAACCATTCCATTCCGAGAAGGCTTGAATGTGTGCGCCTGTCTCCTGTTGTGGAATTGTTAACTTTGGGCCAATCAAACATTGCTCACGGGGATAACAGTACGTTTGGTATGAGACCGATTTGAGGATGAAAATTCTCTTTAACCCTAGCACTCCCGAAATCTTTTCTACGGCGTAGGTTTAGGAAGCAAATTGCAGGCATTGCAGCAACTTTGATAAATGGAGAATAAAAATAATATAAAGTCCATAAGCTTTCTTGGCTGAAATGTTTTAATTTTCAGAACTATTGAATTATGCAGAAGTCACTTTTTTTCGTAACTAATTGCTATTTTTTTTCATAAATTTCGATCAAAATCAACCAACGGATGCTAATTTTTGAATAAGCTACTGTCTGAGTTAAGAATTGGAAAATTATGAAACAATGAGACTTATTCAAATTCTTCTTCTTCTTTGACACAACAACCATTACCGGTCAAGGCCTGCCTATACCACTGATGGGCTTGGCTTTCAGTGACTTATTTATTACCATAGCAGCGCATGTTGTTAAGTCGAACGAGTTGACAACTGTACCACCACACCGGCGGACATTCATATTTTTTTTTTAATTTTGTTTTTGCCTTACCGTAGACTTTATTAACAAAATAATTGTAAAATTTACTTAAACTATTAGAAACTTGTCGGAATTCAATCATCTCAACATCTGTAATAGCACTACGTAACAGTCATGCGTTATGAAAACTCCGTGCATCGTCGTACCAGTGACATTACCGTGATTGAAATGTGTTTCGCAGCCGTGCAAAAGATTATTTGCCCTTCACCTATGCCATTGTGACATTTGGATGAAAGGCGTAAAATTGTATGATTTTGAAGAAAAAAAAACCTTCCTGAGAAAGATCACACACACACACACACACATCCTCTTTTTCGTAAAGCTTATCCAATCAAAGGTTGCACCAGCAGCTCTATCAATCTATGAACTGGCACGGCCAAGGCTTGGGTGACTTTATTTTCACTAAGGATTTTAACACTTTGGCATAGCTCTGCGCTGCCTCAAGCCGTACGGATAGCGCGAGTGACAGGAAAAAGAGCTACTGAGGAGGAAATTGCATTCACCCGATCGAAAGTGTGAAAGACTGACATTGAAATGGTGGTGCACTGGGCATACACAAATTGGAATTGGAAAAATAAAACTGCACGATCCTCGAAAGAAGATGTTTGCAAAAGAAAGACCACTTCCACCACGCAAATCGTTTTTGCATATTCCATCGAACGACGTATGGCGCGTGTTGGACTTGAAAATTCAATTATCTGCTACTCAAAATTGAATCCCACCGAGCGTGGTACCACTACCTTGCCAACGTTCACGTTCGAATGCTTTGAAAGGTACGGTTACATTCGTCATGGTCACTGGTTTTTTGTGTGCTACCATCGCGAATTGTCAAAAGCAAAAAACATACAAACACACACAGACACATTCCACGCCGAAACCTGATGGGAAATTCCTTTGCAGACACGCGAATAGCAGGCACAGTGTCATATTTGTTGTGGCGCTTACCTTAGCGCCCGTCTTGCCGACGGGTGATGTGTCTACTGTACCATGTGCACCAAGCTACCGAAACGAACAGGAAAAAAAACCTTATATAGACAGCTAGCTGGTGGATTTTCCTGGGTCCTGTCGAAATATAAAAAACAAATCAATCCACTCCAACACACATCGAATGACACGTTGCCCACGAATGGTCTACAAAACGGTTGAGACCAGCAGAACAAAAAAAACACAATGAATGGAAGAATGTTTCATCCGGGAATTAATTCGATATTTATGCCAAGGACAAACGACCAACGACAGGCTAGCGACTGCACACATATATGGTCGTGGATGGCCGTCACAACCCATTGTAGCGTATGAGCATTACAAGGGGTAAAAACCCCCAGCAGTTCCGAATTGTTTGCGGTTTTGGGAATGGAAATTGCAGAGACAAAAAAATTCGCCACATAAAAATCTCACTCGCTCCATTTCCGATTGAATCCGTCCTTGGACGTCGTTGTTTTCCGGTGTGTCGTCTCCGTTGTTACTGGCACAGCACAAAAAAAAACGTTGTGTCTTGCTGTAGGCAAAATTAGAGATTGCAAAAAAACACCAGGAAAACGCATTCATTCTCGAGACTCTAACAAGCCGCAAACCACATGCAATGTAGTATGTGCGGTGTGTGTTCACCCTGCTACCAGGGATAGGAAAAATAATGTTCTTTATCAAATCAACCGTGCCCGGCGTTTCCATGGCTGTTGGGATACTGTGGTCTCCCTTTTTTATACAGATGTACGTCACTCTCTTCATGGTGAGAAGGAAAAGACGAAGCACAATGGCCATACTGAAAAATGATGTTTTATTTTTCACAAACAATTCAATCTACATCCAAGGCTCAGTAATAGACTACTTAAAATTGATCCTAATTCAAAAGCCTTTTGAGCTAAAAATTTAAATACCTCCACAATTGAATGGAAAGTTAGAACAAGTTAATATCATATTATTTAGCAATTTTTATTTGTTAAATCGAATCTCTTATCTATAAATTATACAAAATGTTCACAAACAATAGACCAGAGTGTGTCTTTGCTCCATACAGAATTCCCAAATACGTGCTACGGAGAAAGTTACCATAGGTGGCAATTGTGCCCCGCCTTTCGCTAATGCTTGTCTATTCCTTCGTTTTCTATGCTCGCAAGTTGTCGTCAGCTAAGCATTGTAGCCATTTTCTTCTCCTTCTTTACCACATGAATGTTTCATTGTCCAATTCTATTGCGATCAGCAATCACGCAAATGAAACGCACAATCAGTGTCGTATCGAAATAAATACCACGCCAGGGGAGAAAAGCTTTGATTCGTTTTATGGGCGAGTGAACGATTGTTGCAATCAATTCGTGTCTCTTGCGCATTAAATATAAGCCTAATATTGTTAGCAAATAGAAAAGCTCGATAATACCTTTCGTACGCACCAGAAATTTAAAATAAAATTACCCCGATGCGTATGAACCACTTGCTTATGCGTGTGTAAGTACGTGGGTAATGATCTTGTGGTCATTAATTGTAATTTGGAATCCGTAACACCATGTCAATGATAGTTGCAACTAAAGCGCTTCTACTAAAGCACTCTATTCAAATCTCCAAATATCCTTTTTTTCACATTGTTTGTCTCGCTACGTGCTATAGCACGGCGTATATTTTCCTCTCATTAATTCCCACCCGCTTAAAAGCCAAACGTGGATAGTCGTTTTTAAGCGCGCGTGCAAAACCAGTCATCAGAATTAAGCGGTGCGTGTGCACCCACCACCCGCCAGCCATAATTCCCATTTACTCTATCTGAAATGATATTTCTTGCGCGCGCTTTTATGGGGTACTTGAAGCTTAAATTTCCATGAACATTTCATGTGCGTAAAATGGGGCCACAGATTTAAACGCACCGCCTACCGTCCCGTCCCACCGATCAACATCATCAAGTGGGTTGCGCTAATGGATATTAAAGAGTGCGTAATGCGCACCGTGCCGTAAGTTTGGTGTAAAAACGATTATCGTCGCTGTAAGGACCAATCGGCGAGATTTGGTTTAAATATTCCACACAAAAGATACGGCGCCGAAGGGCGATAGAATCTCCCCGTGGTGACAAACGCTTAATGGTCAATAACTTTAAACGATACCACGAGGAAGTAGTGCGACGAATGCGAGAAGCCATTTTCTGCCTCTTGTCTTATCATTTAAACGAAGCTAGCAAGCGTCATCCGACAGAGCATAGCTTCGCGCAGCTTTTCTGCAATGCGCTAAACGATTTGAAAGTGTTTTGCCTGTGTCTGGTTGGCTTTTTTGGTGTTTGTTTTGGTGTGCTGAGCAAATTGCAAAAGATCTTCAAAGCGAACAGCAGCTGCTGAAAATCGGCAGAAGGGAACGACTACCAAACGCCCAAAATGATTGCAAACGCTCTGCAACACCGTCTAATGAACGGAAATTAAGTAATTTACCTGTCCGCTCTCCGTAGTGGTGCGGAAGTTCGGTTGAGTTTTAATGATGAATTGCCACCATGACCGACATTCTGCCGTCCTTCCACTGCTTCCACTCTTCCACCAGCCCGGAATGACGAATGGCGATCTAGAAAATGACCAATGTTTTTTGCTCATTTTTCCACTGAAATTTGCCCTTGCCCCAGCACGAGCCATGTTTCTGCAAAAAGGGAAAAAATCAGAAAAGTAGGATCACAAACGAATAGTGACAGGGTGGAAAAATGTGTATCTTTTCGTAGCCTCCGTTTCCTTTACTTCCCTCCTCCTCGCGCCCACCGCACAATGTCAAACCGATAAAGCATGAAGCAAAGCCTGGAGATGCCTTTTGAATGGTCGCCAGCACGCGCTTGTTCGTTTAGATCGAGAAAGAAACCAACAAAAAATACAGCACCAATACAAGAGAACATGAGCAGGAATGATGAAAAAAACGAGAAAAGCATTTCAACTTTCCAAATTCAATTAAAATCTCGTTAGAACAATTTGTTCTAGGCAACAGTTTGGTCCATTTTCATGCCATTTCTTTTTGTTCTGTTGGGGTTTTTTTTCGTTTCTTTTTTCTGTGTGTGCCAATTTTCTTTTTTGGTGTTTTTTTCTTTTTCTGTGCTATGCAAGTAGAAACATTTTTCTACCTTCTTTCCACCTTTCTCAGTGTGGATCATTCTACCAAGTTTCACGCGAACGGAACAGGGTAGTGGATGTTTTATTTTTCTTCAACTTTAGTTCCCGTTACGTTTGCGTTGCATTCCATTGAAGCATCACGAGCAAACGAAACTCTCCACCACTCGTCCTGCAATAGCTGCAGGGCGAACATCCGCTTACTGTCTGCTATTATCCCCACGCCTCGAAACGAATTACTTGCTGCTGGCCGACTCAAACCCCCTAAAAGTGTAGCAACTGCAGCTACTACTGTCAGTTTGGTTCATCGCGAGTGAAATTTATGAACATTTGTGTTTGCAGCGCCAACCAAAGCAGTTGGGACGGTTCATGGCTCTCTTTTCAGCGCAAGAAAATCCCCCCTCCATCAACAGAGCGGACAAAATACAGTGCGCCCAGTGCTGCTTACGGGCTTCCGTAAAATGTCAGTTGTACACAAGTGAAAAACCGATCTATCTCGGAAAATTGTTGAACTTCTAGTACAAAACTATTGCTACAGCTTCAGGGAAATGGCTCTTCCAGGAAGTTGCACAAACTCCCTTTTCAGTGCTGCTCCTCCCGCTTCGAGCACAACATGATGAATTGTTGATGTGCTGTGGTGAATTGAATGAAAATCTTAAAGAATTCAAAACTGCTAGAAAAGTGTGCTTCATGTGCTAACCAAATTCGTCGAAATGGCAAAAACGACCCATTCTGTGATGGATGGGCAGTGGCTGAATTGAAATGTTATTGTTATTTCATGCTTCGTTGTACACCCCTCCCCGGTACACAGCACCGCCCAGCTATCACAGTTCGTTTTCTGATCTGTCCGGAAAGTTCACGGAAGAAAAGTAAACCAAAAAAAAAGGATGGAGAATTTGTAGAATTTAAACAAACCAATCATCCGAGCATCCGAAGAAGGTTAGGCAGGGTGAGAGCAAACAAAGTGAAAATGTTTCAAATCTCCGAGGTACGTTCCGTCGTCAGGGCAGGCCAATTGACAAGGTGGTGCTGCTCATTTGTTTGATGAATTATGCATGCCCGGAAAGTACAAGATGAGAGCCACACAGAAAGCACAGTGTGTAAAATTGGCCAGACAACACAACAAATGACGGGTCTGTTCCTGCACCCGTCTTTCCCCGTCTATGAATGCTGCTGAGAAAATGTGAAGCAATCATCAATTGAGCGTGTTTGTTGTATGATGTACATTTCGGCTCCATAATACCATCGTATCATGTTTCAGGCACAAAAGAAATCTGCAAAATTTGGTTTAGTCATTTATGCAACCGAAATACATACTAGCGGAACTTGGGGCAAGTGTGCCACCTTAAACATTTCAAGTCATAACTCACTAAAACGTGTTTTTCAAAAGCCGATTTTAATCTCATAACCATTTTACATCTATTTCCTCACTTATAAATGAGTTTCGCTTGAAAAAGTGCAAACAAAACAGTTTTTGAAGCGTTTTAAAAAGAGTCCAAAAAGATGTTATTTTTTGGGCTATGGGGCAAGAGTGCCACTCGTATGGGGCAAGACGGCCACCTGGTTAAAATAACCGTGTTTCTTAGATAATTGGAAATTATTACGTTTGTACCACTAGTGTATGTATTCCTACATGTATTTAGTCCTCAATGAACCCTTTTTGACCACCAACTGTACCACAATATGGTTTGTTACTGTTCTGTTTTTCCGGGGTGGAATCCGCTCACAATAGCGCACCATTCCGCAGCACGCTACAACAATGTTTACATTTTTGACAGCTCGCGCCTATGAAAGATGGTGGCACACTTGCCCCAAACAGAGATGGCACACTTGCCCCAAAAGTTGTAACTTTTTTGAAATTGAATTTTTTAGTGACAAAAAGAAAGTTTTTTTCATCTAAACCCACAAAAAATTTCACGTTTTCCCAGCTATACGGTGTTGTAAATATTTTCTCGGTTGATTGTTCGCATGATTTTTGAGAGCTTATTTGGTTGGATTAAAAAATTATAATATTCTGCTCAATTTTGAAACTCAATATAAATCAGTTTGAAACAATGGGAAAAATCGATTGGTCTATATGAAATTAGGCTCAGAATACCTAGTCATTGGAAAGCAACCAACTGTATACACAATTGATCATTAAACTAAAGTTTTTAAGGAAAAATGCTTGGTGGCACTCTTGCCCCGTATGGCACACTTGCCCCAATTTCCGCTACTTACTACACTAACAGCTTCTGGGGGAAATGGTGCTGGTGAGAAATTTTGCAATCATCGGCACAATTATGACAGCTTATACAGGATTGCAATTTGGAGCTTCGAAAAGTTCCCTCTCTACGCATTACATGTTTCTTTTGTTACTCCAATGCACATAGCATACAATGCGCTCTGGAAGCGTGCAGCAAAATCGGAAGTGTGCACAAGAAAAATGAAGACATTTTCGATGCAGCAATCGTTGCACCACCGCACACACTGCGCGTTACTGGCAATAAATCATTTCACCATAAATACGGTGAAAAGAAATACGGTACGTGCTGGAGCATATTTTGCGGGTTTCGGTTTGCTGCTCAACCTAAAGCAGGTCCCTGCACTTTTACCCGCCCCCTGCATTGCAATATTATGTTGGTCAAAAAAAGGGCGTTTGTATTTCTTTTTCGCTCGCCCGTTTAATAAACTGGCTTTTTTCCCCTCGATCAACTTAGGTATTCCATTTTTGCCAATGGTGTGTTTGACGTTGTGCTGTGGTGTACATCATGGCACCCCACTTTCCCCTTTTGATCATGACTGAGTGTTTGAGTATGTGCCAATCCAGCCTGATTGGGGTGACGCTTTCCACTCAACCAGAACAACTGCACCAGTGCTTTATCTTGCTTCCAGCTAGTTGGCTGCTACTCAGCTGAATGACAGCAACGAATTTGCCAATGCACCTTTTTTCTTCTCGAAGAAAACCAATTACCGAAAGCATTGAACCAAACTAACTGCAAGATGTAACGGGCGTGCGCGCTATACGTTTCTTTGTTGTAGCGAACTGTCGATATAAAGCCAAAAGCTAAACAACAACTTTGCTCCCCGTTGATGCTCATGTTGATGATGATGACGTCGAGAACCGACCGCGATAGAGTGGCGAAAGTCGCGTGCTGTGATAGTAAATTACAAAGTTTGCCGGGGCTGTGGGTACCCGTTCAACCGCAGCCATTTGACAGATTTCGTTATACACAACTATAATCCACCCATTTTCACCCTATTCTATCAGTGTTATCGTAACAGAATATGCGGTAAAGAGCGGCACCCAAGGACCTAAGGTGAGGAATTTCTTAAAATTCAATATTTCACTCTCGCCCCCCGTTGCTTCCCTTCTTGGAAAGGTGAGCTGATCCATTATGGCACAAACAACAAGAAGAGGATAAGAAGTGAGAGAATAAGACGTTGATTATCTGCTGCTGCAGCCTTTCTGCTTTCAAGAAGTGAGCGAGCGTTTTCTTAAGCCAGATACTGTTCCTCGGCACACTATTTCGAGTGTGTGTGTTTGGCCCTCGAGTCAGACGAGGTTATCTGTCTGGTAAAGTTATCGTAGATATGAAATATGAAAATTACTTTTCTCGCTTCACTTCGTTCCTGCGCTCCCCTTACACCGGGCGGGGTTCCCCGTTTGCCTCTTCCACCGGCTGCTGCTGCTCCTGGTAGTTCACCTGTAAGCGATTTTTTGTTGTTGGCGTTCTGCCCTTTTGGTCGTATTATCATTATCTAACTTTTTCCAAGATATGGGAAGAAAAGCTTGCCAAACTTCTCGTTTCTGTGCCATCGTTTCGACTCAGCAGCAACGGCTTTGAGTGGTTTATATCTACACGCTACTGTTTTAAAGCTTTCCCTCATCCGATGCGAGCCAGAAGTTATACTGCAGCTTTTTTCGGATTCTTCCTTTTTACTTAAACACTTTTACCGTCAAGCAAGTATATTGTAATTTTATATGTGGGAGCAGAAGTCGCACGTTAGATGTTAAATTCAAACAGCTTAACGACGCTTTGTAACGCACTATTTGAGGGATTGTCAACCGAACAGTTATTGTGTTTGCTCTTTAATTCACTTAAAATGAACCTAGACGGATTGATTGTTTTATAATTGACCTCATTACAAATAAAAAGATTAATTATTATTTTGATTGTAAGTCTTCAAACAATATAATGGCTTCAATTATTAATTTTCCACAAAAAAACCCTTCTACTTTGTTTTACTTATATTTAAATATTCGATTAATGGAGCTCTTTACATCGACAAAACAGCCACAAAAAGCAGTTTTAATCAACGTCGAGCTCATTAAATAGTTAATTTCACCATGCACGGAACAACAAGTTTCAATTAGTAGTGGAAATCCAAATTGTTCACAACGACAAAAATAAAATAAAAATACAAAATCACATAATGCACGGAAACGGTATACCTCCTCCCCAATGCCATCCCAAAACCAAACCCTAATGCGCAGTGCATTGGTACAGCTGCACACTCCCAGGCGGAAGTAGTAAATTACATCAGCTATTATTATCCCGAACCATAATCACCCGGGGGGAGTGCGCTCATAAATTCCCATCCTCGCCGGTGATGCAAACGCGCGGTGCTTCATAAATTTCATCCCATCATACGTACACACACACATTTACACACGCACCTTTCCTCTCACTGAGCTTTTTCAACAGCTAAAATGCCCATTCTCCCCCGATTACTCCATTTGAAAATGGAATTAATTTTTTTTTTATCAGAAACATGTATGTAACCAATTTTTGTATCGCAAATCGAATTGTGAGCCAATTGGGCCGGTGTGCTTGATATCATTCTTCGGAACCATGTTTTAGCGACGTACACGTGATAGGTTGGACGGGTATTGGAAGGGGAATGTGTGAACAAATTGAAACAAATCACTAATTTGTTCGTAACCGCTACTACCATTCCCTGTTGCACTATCAGGCCGATCCTGTGCTAACAACTTCCATTAGGATGTAAAACACCTTTCGTCTAAATTGCCCCAATCAAGAGTGTTGTGTTGTGTGTTGATTAAATCAACACGAAACTTTCGGACGAGTACGATGTTTAATTACATCAGAGTGGGAGTAAGTGTAGTGTAAGTCAGTATTTCTGGACTCCAGCGTTTCCAATGATGCTTTGATAAAGCAGAAAAATTCGAATGGCTATGTTAAGGATGTACTTTCCTCTCTTCTTTCCATTGCGCTATCGAGATTAAATCCATAATGTAATCTGCAGATTTTGTTAAAACTATGAATAAATTAGCAAACGAGCTTCGATTTTAGTATAAAGGTTGTTCTATCACGTTCATTTATTGCGTTGATTAAATTCAACTTTTATCAGTGGTCCTTGTGGAATTCGCACAACAGCTCGGGAAGGTTTAAAGAGGCACCGCGGGCCACGTCTAATAGGCTGTGGGAGCTTCCCAAATCCCAGGTTCGCCGTAAATCAGCTCCTGATTTGCGTCCATACCATCCTTTATCGCATCGACAAATCTGTCCTGGCATAATTTACACTTAATCGAAAACCGATCAACCTTTTAGACCATCAAAACGAACCAAAGCTCTTGGTCGATTAATTTTCCTTCATCCCCACTACGGCGTACTACAACCATGCCCTGAGCGCTGTTTATGAAAGGGGGCGTAAATAGATGTCAAACATGGTGGAGAATCGATCCTTTGATAGAGCCAAACCATGAACGGTGGACTCATTATCGTCGGCCCCGTCACTGTTATCATAGCGACCAGCTGTTTCTGTACTTGTTTGATTTTCCGATAGATCACGAAACACCAATACATACGGGACGCATAAAGAGCTTTGTATGAAAATGGTTATGTTGAGTTGATTTATACGATGTACGATGTAATGCTTATGCTAGGTACATAAATTGATGCTTTTTGATGAATATTGCATTTTCTTTCCTTTTGAAACTTGTTTATCACACAAAATCAAGAAAACTAGAAAAATTGAACAAATTTTTACGAAGGTGTGAATTATCGTCACTTTGAACATCAATTCGAGACGTAGTTTTACATCGACACCTTCCCTCTTCTGCGAATGTCACATACATACATCACTGCTTCCCATTGCTGATGCACTTTCACCGGCACCTCTAAAGAATTGGCATCATCTTATATCCAATTATGGCGTGCTTTCATTCGTAAAATTAACTATGAAGGGTACGAGCTTATTCGTTTCATGCCGCGAGCCGGTAAGCTTCTTACGCCATCGCCTTTATGCGTTATATGCTGTGCTTCAGTCGAATCTCAACTGGAGCATACTGCTTTCACGCACAAATCACACACACACACACACACACACCTACTCCGCCTGAAGTGCATACGGCCGTCCGTACAACTCTCCTCTGTCTGCAAATGGCACTCATTAGCACTGCCGGGTTTGGCTTTGGAAAGATCCTTTAATCCTGCCAAATGCACACCTGCATGCGCGCAATCTCCGGCCAAGGCGACAAAATAGTGTCATCAGTAGAGAATCCTTTTGATCCGGGCGCTAATTAAATTCTAATCCATCCTCACGTGGACACACACACGCACATGTATTCACATTATTCTCGGACGTTTTTATGAACGTGTTGGTATGCGTGTCAAATGCGCGGTGGCACTGAATCGCCCTCAAAATATCCGGGCAGGTGCAGGTGATACATGGCGCACGTCCGTTCGGTCTGTTCCGTCTAGGTAACACAGCACCGGTGCTGATGAAAAGTTATTTAATGCACTCATACTTATCCCAAACACACCCAAACTAGCAGTACAACAGCAAACCGACTGCTACATCACGTTTAACTAGCGACACACTACATCACGTTTAGCAATGCCACCCACCGGTGGAAACACAGTCAGACCGAGCCCGGCTTTCGTGTCTAGCGAGGTGGAAAATGCAGCCGTACGATGTGTGTGTGCGTTTGCGTTTGGTCGACTGACTTCTTATCGAGTTGCATCCTGTTTACTACAGCCCGAACCCATCTAACCACATCTTCAAAGAACTCCGTGCAGCAGTAGCAGCAGCAGTAGCAGCAGCAGCAGCAACAGTATTCGCTAGTCGCTTTACCACATGGTCTTGATTAGCGAGATCGAATAATCCTAATCCTGCTGTTTCGTTGTATCGATTAAAGCCTTCACTGCTTACCGATTTGCGCTGCAGTGAATGTGCTCTTTTCTTTCCTTGTCTTGTAAATAATTTAATTTCTTTCATTTCCATCCCACGCGATGACGGTCTTCGGTTGGAGCTTGGGTGCCCAAGGGCGGCCGGTGGTCAGCTAACGCAAATCTGCTTTATGTAGGAAAGGAGAAAAGGAAAATCTGTTTGACTAACCAATCGTAGTAGATTGCTTTGAGTTTGCTCTATTAGCACTAATTCCCTTTCATCCCAATTTAATTCGTTTTCTATCCAATTTGCATGAACATTCCTTTCCCTTTTCAGCATTCCAACTGCATGTCTTTTTTAGATTAAATCTTGTAAAAATTGCTGCCCCGTTTTGCAAGGGACTGCAGACGATCCAATCTTGGCGCGTCCCTGCTGCTCATCTAAGATGTATCATCACTGATTGATTTTGTGTTCTTTTTCTTCTCTGTACTCCTCATCAAACATACATACATACCGTGTTACCGGCCCCTGGGGGATAACAGGTCACCGCCACCGATGGCGACAAGGATCGGCCACAGAACATCGTCTACTTCCTCACCGGTCAGGGTATCGATCCGGACAATCCCGCCAACAGCAAGTTCGACATTAATCGAACTACCGGAGAAATCTTTGTGCTCAAGGTAAGTTGACACTCCACAGACACAGGTGTATGGATGCGATTGCTGCGGTCTTAATTAACTACGCTCATCTGTGTTTACCGAGCCCCGGGATTCTGGGGTACCGGGCAGACTTTGGGGTTTGGGTTGAATTGAATGTTGAAGTTGCTCTAGCTGGTACGTCTTGTCGTACGTTCGATTGTATCCGGAAGCATTTTGCATGACTCTTCACTTGAATACCGTTCGAACAGCATACGCCACCAACTTCAGCAAGAATTGAGAACAAATCGATAAGTCTCGGAATGGCACTGTTGCGAAAGGCACCACGAACACCACCACCACCACTACCAGAGATCGCTTCATCGCTTTGACATCAAGAGCAAATTGAATAGTTTCGGACCATCGTGACCATTTGACTTCCGGTTGGCTTTTCTCTTTTCCTCTGCGTTGATTCCCTCCCCCCCCCCCTCCACAGTTGGCAAGTTGCTAAACGGGCAACGCAATGAGCGTTGGAGCAACTTTTCCCCTTCCGTCCCAGACAACTCAGCTTTCTTTATAATGGACACTACCCGGGATTGGCTTAATCATACCGACGACAAGAATATTATGAGAATGTCCTCCCTAGACCGTACTACGTGATACCGCTTTGCACGCGCAGCGATTCCTGGCTGTGTCGAATGCAGAACCCGCAATGCTCATCGAATGCCTGGGTGTCGACGCCTTGCAATAAGTATCTTCTGAAGGCGGTATGTGTGTGTGTGTGTGTGTGTGTGTGTGTGTGTGTGTGTGTGTGTGTGTGTGTGTGTGTGTGTGGTGTATTCTGCTTCCGGCCATAAGCTGTCATAAATCAAAAAACTTTGCACAATTTATCTTTCCCGTGTCCTCCTGCTCGAATCGACATCGATATCGAAGTGCCAGAAGTATTACACTACCGACCGGGTGGGTTAGGACCTCCACCGGAAGACACGATGGTGGTTCTACGAACGGTCCGAGCCAGTCGTACAGACCGTGGGCTGTCAACATTCGTTTAGAAAACGATGAAAATGCCGGAACTAATATCTGCGCCCACGGGTGAGCGAAACTGCCTGAGGAGAAGCTGCCCAGAGGTGCTGTGGTGAAGTTCCGCTAAATTAATGACTTCATCACGTCGTTCGAAAGGACGGATCACGCACCGTGCAGACCGGGAAGACGGTGTACTCCCGCATTTGGTTTAATGCCAACCAGAGCCAAAGTCATAAATTCAAATGAGCGATTTTAGCTTCGCTCTCCCCGCTCTTTCTAATTGGATGCAATTTAGGGCGCGTCAGAAAAGCGCGCGCTGCAATTAAAATTCTGCCTTGTTCGTAGTTTTTGATGCGAAGTTTTGCACAATTTTTGCTCCGTTTCTTGTGCGGCAAAAATTTGAAAACTCATCTTCCAGCCTCTACCTTTGCTGGTGCCAATGAATTTACGATTCCCCTCAATGGTTTGGCGCATCGAACTTGTTTCTCGTTCAAAGAATCAAAAACGTGTCGAAAAGTGCCAACGACTGCCATCAAAATGCTTGAAAGTGTCATTACGTTTACTGACCAAAAACCCTCTGACCCACGGAAAAACCACCGAGCACCGAGTTGGGTGGTTTGGTGTGCATAGTGAGCTTTCGTTCCGTAAGTTAAAAAACAACTTTTATTTTCGCAAAAACGGTAAGTCAAAACTGATAGTACGTCTTCCGCTTGCAACACGCAGCAAAGAACCAACTGCTCAACTAACCCAACTCAAGCACTCGCCAGTCAATAAAGACGGCCATTAAAAATGCATTTGTGAGAGCGCTTGAACGAAACTTGCTGCTCGCCCCTCCGGGCAGGAAGCAAGGAGACAACGCAGTGTCACCCACTAGAATGCTATATTACCGATTCCTGTCAAATTTCCACGTAAAGCTGATGCGGACATTCTTTTACATGCCAGCCTGCGTTTGCCTCCTCTCTCTGGGCGAAATAGCGTAGTCTGCCGGGGCACTTAAAAGTTATCAAATTTTACGCTTTGACAGAGCGGATCGATCGAGTCTCGGGGCTGAGCTGCGGTAACAAGTCAGCCGGCTATTGCAAAGAATCGAACACACGTCCAAACCGGGTGAGGTTCTGTAGGCGCACACCCTTTGCGTGTGTGGTGTGTGGTGGAAGAATGTATGCCGCTGTCGTCGTGGTGACACATTCGCGTAAACTTTGGAACACCGGACAGGAGTCGGAAAAGTTTAACCAAGCTTTCAATCCCCCTCCCCAATCCGAACAGTCTGTTTTTGAGCTACTTTGGTGAAAGTTTGGCCACTCTATACACATACACACACACACACGCCACACACGTACGTGGTACCATGCATTCAGCCGATGCGTGAAATATGTGATCTCCTCCACACCATACGGGGGCTGTGATCTTCCTGTCAAAGTTCTAGCAGCAGGGTGTGCGCCAGCCGTCATTTGCAGCCACAGCAACCATCCGCCTCCACGAGACACCAGCTGTGACGATCGCTATTTATTCATCGTGCTGGCAAGTAAGTAAGAAGCAGCAGCAGCAGCACTAAGAACTAAGTTCGTTTCCCGAAGGGATATCCCTCCGTTACTTCGGAGGATCGTATTTTAAACGCACTCTCTGCTCGATTGCGGGAATGCCCTGGGCGCGCCCCAGTGGGAAGTAACAAATGAGAAAAGATGTTCTCAGTCTTTCTCTCCACTTAGTACGAAAGTTTGCTGCCTGTCCTTCCCCATTTTGTTCGGTGCTTTTTGTTAGCAGCTTCCTTTTTTCTGGTTTGGGTAGTAGAGCTTCTTTAACGAGTGGCCAAGAAGGCAAGAAATTATACACCAATTTCCGAAAATCGCAGGCACACCGAAGGGGCAGAGAAGAAACAGAAAGCCCCTGAGCTTGGGTGAACGAAAAACTTTCCCGGTTATCACGGTTGGTAAAGCAAAGTGGAAGAAGAAAAAAAAACACAGGGACTACACAAAAGGGCTCAATTGTAGAACGAAGACAAGAAGCACGAAATAATGGAGCAAAAAAGAGCAACGTTCAATAAATAATATTTAAGTCGGCTCACCGGCGGGGCAGTGCACAAAAAGTCGGTCCCGTACTTGGAGTGGAGAAAGACACGGAATGGCCACTTGACCAGGATTTTTTTTTTTGCGCACACACCGTCTTCGCTGCTTCACTGACTTTTTGATGTCATTTTACGACCGCACGGTGGAGGTGGGCGATAAAAGTAGGAAAAGGTTGGAATATTTAGCCGAAGATTTCTGACGGCTTCTCACTCACTTCCCGTACCCGTACCGTCGATGTGTACAGTATGTGTGTGTAATCCTGCAGCAATCGTTCCGCTTCCGGAAGTGGGTGTCACTCGAAGGAGCAATAAAAGGCGTATTGTGCACAAAGCGACCGGATGGAACCGTTTGGCCTTTAACCCACCTGTGTAAAGAGGAAAATCGGGAGAGCGGAAAGGAACAAGACGGTACGACTTACGAGGTAAAACTTATCAGGAACTTATCAAAAAGCGACAGAACGGCTTTTTTTTGGCACCAGCACCAGTCTGCCACGGTTTGACACACGGTGCCACCGTCTTGCTTCGTGGAAAGCACCGCCGGGGAAAGTAGATCTGTGCAAACAAGCAGCTCGTACTAATATAATCGGCTAACGGTTGCGCTTGCTCTCGCCGCTGGCTCTTGGGTTCTGCTTCCGATTTCCGCCGCACGTTAGTTACCTAAAGCACATCGTAATTATGATAAGCAGCCGTATTTGTGACCGTGTTCGCCCTTTTGCCCTGCCATTCCTGCTATCTACAGATCGTTTCGTGTAGTCAAAGTTTGCCTGTTCGCCCATTGCGAACGATGGGGTGGCCTTTCTGCCCTGCCGCGTCACGGGGAACGGGATTTTCATTGATGCATTTTTCATGACCCGCAGACATCTTGCGCATCGTGCTCCTCGCCCTGACCACTCCCATCGACTTGTGCAACGAACGCTAGAAGGATGCCATGTTCCTGTGGAACTCTTTAGAGGGATTTTTTTTTGTCCTGTCGCTCCCTGTCTTGTTTGGCAAGGATACGTCGTAGCCTTCTTTCGCTTTAGCAGCAGTGTTGGCAGCAGCAGCAGTAGCAGCATTTTGGCTCGTACGGCACTCGGCAGCTTAAGCTATCAAAAATTACAAGAACATTATGAAATTGTTTGCTTATTTGCAGCCAGCTCACCCCCATCCGTGTACTGCTGCTGCTTGTGCGCTTCGTCTCGTGTCATTAAATATCCAACTAATGATAGTTCGGTTGACTTTGGGATCGCTGGCAGCTGGCCTGAAAAGGAGCCTTTAAGGAGCTTATTTGCGACGTACAGAATTTAATTGTGCTGGTTTGTGTACATTAAAGTATCTTAAACGTCTCAATCGAAGCCACGCAAGTACAATAAATCGTGCCAATAAAGTATTAATTAAACGTGATATCTTTCCACCAGCAGCATCAGCAGCACTGCTAGTGGTTCAGTAAGCTTTCGTTCTTTGAGTTTTCGGCTAACGATTCGCTCTTACACTCAATTAAACGTGTATTCATCCGCGGAAATCGAAATTTAATTCACTGTAAAAATGTGCGGGCATTTCCCACCGACAACACGACCACGCACCACGCCTGAGGAAAAGATCTTCGGGGTTTCGGCGCCCACTCCAGCAGGACCCAAAAACACACACACATACAACAAACAGACACAGTGTGGACGCGGAAAGTTTATATTTGATGTTTTTGTTTGCAATCGAAATGGATGGAAGCTTGATTCGCCATTTATTTATGATCTTTTCGCTGTATCTGGCCGGGCCGGTATCCTCCCCCCGTCCCTGTTTGCAGTGAGCCATTCTGTGGAACCGGTTTTCGGCATTTATTGGATTTCTCCCAATCACTCTGAGCGCTCGCAAAAGCCTGTTCGAGCACAGAGAAAAACCGATGCCGATCACCACCACCAACATCACCACCGGCGAGCGTGTGCTTTATTGGTGGTAAAATTTATCATTTTCTTTCGTTTTGTCTCATTTTCGGGTGCGGTTCTGTTGTGCGCGGCACCCTCAAAACGGTACCCATAATCCAACACTTTTCGCTGGCGGGAAAATTGTGATAGCTTTCACCCTGCCTGCTGCTGTCCCCCCCTTTAGGACAGGCAATCGAAATTGATCCGATTCTCTTCCGTAATCCTTCTTCACCCGCCTAGGGAATGTGTGTTTGTGTGTTTGTGTGTGTGTGTGTGTGTGTGTGTGTGTGTGTGTGTGTGTGTGTGTGTGTGTGTGTTTGTGTGTTTGTGTGTGTGTGTGTGTGTGTGTGTGTGTGTGTGTGTGTGTGTGTGTGTGTGTGTGTGTGTGTGTGTGTGTGTGTGTGTGTGTGTGTGTGTGTGTGTGTGTGTGTGTGTGTGTGTGTGTGTGTGTGTGTGTGTGTGTGGTGTGTGTGTGTGTGGTGTGTGTGTGTGTGTGTGTGTGTGTGTGTGTGTGTGTGTGTGTGTGTGTGTGTGTGTGTGTGTGTGTGTGTGTGCCTTCTGTGGCGGCGATGCAAAAGGTAGTAGTGGTAGTAGGCAGCAGAAAACCTCAATCTTGCTTGTACATTTAATTTGATTTCTGTCTTGTTTTTGATTGCCTTTTTTTCAATTCACGATACTTTTTTGTGCTTCCTTTCGCGTGTCGACGGCGCACTGGTCTTGATGTCTCTTTGCCATTGTTTCGGGTGCTAAACGACAAGGATGGTCTTTTTGTTTTTGTTTTTGGTGCAAAAATGCTTCGTAATGCAGCTCCTTTCTTTTTTTTTCTTGCTTGCTGCCGTGCCTGTCGTATCGTCTAACGACAGTTTGATGGTTCGTTGAGTGTCGCTGAACCGTGCGATGGCAACATGCGGACACCCAGCATGCTGAAGCTCACTGCAACAAATAAGACACACACACAAAAACATATTCTGCCTCTCTACTACGCCTCCAGCCCAACCAGACCTTGCCAGCAGATTTCCTGCGAATGTTTCACAAGCACCAAAATTCGACAAATAATAACACGCGACACAGAAAGAAACGCCTCTGCACAGTCTTGAAAGTCATAAAAGCTAATGGCTTTAGGGTTGAGCCCCCCTACAGCAGCAGCAGCAGCAGCATCGGTAGGGTGGGTGGATATCGCTGAAATATTCATGTAAATGTTCCTGATGGGCGCAATTTCGAAACGGCGATGCGCTCTTGCCGTGACTGGCCCGAGAACGAAACATGCACGACGACGACGACGACGACGACGAGATGTTTTGCGCTTGATGTTATGTTAGTTTTATGCGCGCCTAAAAGATCGTTCACGCGGTCTTGTGTATGTGTGTGCGAGGGTTTAAAAATTGGTGAAAAATATGCACACACCCAGTTGGAGTGTGAGAGAAAGAGTGAGTGAAAAAAAACCGACCCCAAAATGGACACGTATAAAATGGGCATTTTCATTCGCCACCGGAAACAATCTGTACGAAACAACCTACTTGGCCTTGCTGAAGGAACATGCCTGCTGCTGCCGCTACTGCTGTGAATTAAATGACAATATGGCGACAAACATGTCCCAATCGTCAGCTTGATCATGGGCATGGTACAGACGTTCCGTTTTAGCGCTGCTCGTTGCGGGAGGATCGGGGGGAGCTTTCCAATATCAATTAATATTAATTTTGCGTCGTAACGAACGACCGATTTGCCGTTCAATTGCAAGAAATGCTGGCGCCTAATTGAATGAGACCCTGATTTATGACAGGCACGGGTGCAAAATCGTACACAAGAATTTCAAATTCCAACTCGTACGGTGCTCCATTACTGGTATGCGTTTTCTTCTCGATGGAAATGGAAATGAATGGAGGAAGCTGTTCTCCACCCTCCACGAACGCATGACATGGAGCTGGAATTCTAGAATGAAAACATTTTCAGATGATATGTTTCCTAGAACACCACATCCTCCAAATGTGGCAATCGTTGGCAAGAGTGAACCACATATTAACTAACCACTGGATTTGCAACACAGCGCTTCATCAACCAACCCGAACAGGAAAAGAGATTTTAATTTAATCAGTCGTCTAAAACGCTCGTCCGCTCGGCCAGCAGCTGCTAGAACAACCCTGCTAGCCCTCCTTGTAGACTCTGTCCACTTAGGTCCTGATTTCATACCATCTCGTACGAATGCACAATGCTTTATTCCCATGATCGTCATCGTACCTTCCATGCCCTCACGGTAAACAGCAAACAACGAGCACGGAACAATTTAAGCCAATTTCTGTCCGAGCTGTATTTAATTAATTATTTACCATTGGAAAAGCGCATTTGGTCAAACGTGAACGTAGACACACACACACACACACACAGGCGCGCACTACAAGGCGTTGAAATTTCTATCCCGACAGCTGCAACCTAGAGACAGTCGCCTCTAATGCCGTTCCGTTCCGGTGTAAGAAGGTACATCGTAATTGTGCCTCGCTTTCGTCCGGATCCCCATAACAACACACACAAGTACACAATGCACTTGCACTTTCGATTTCTGTCTTTCGCTTATGTTAACGCTTTTGAATAATGTATAATATTAATGGTTGTAAGAAAGGCACCAGCGCAACTACCGTGCACCTTGCAACACGGATTCTACGGGAAAATTCAGGTAAACAATAAAGTTTCCCAGTGCATGGGATTGTGACCTCACACCTGAGCGCATGGAAACCGTGGCAGAAGGTAGGGCAATGCCACACTGACCACTGACCGCAGTGTCAGCAGGATATGGCATATTTCAACAAATCACCTTACGTTACGCTTTGCGAAGCAACGATCTCTCTCTCTCGGAAGTGTTTTAACTCATGATACGTGCTTTGTTCTGATGACGTGCGGTAACCGAGATTTATTAGAGCTTGCAACGTTATGCTGTGTTGTGCTCACAGTGACAGAGAAACAACAGAACCACTAATTGAATAAATTTGTTTCATTTAACGAATACATCATGACACGAGTTTCACCCGTTGTTGCCATTTCTGGAAACTTTGGTTTGTGTTTTGTGTTAATCCGCTTGGTTGTTCCGTTTTAAAACTTCCAAGTAAGTGTTTTGGTTATTGCATCCATTCGCCTTTTAACGGTGTAGAGCAGACTCAACACAACACCAAGTAGAGATCCAAAGGGAATTATCGTTCTATGATGAAGCTTTACTCTTTCGATGCAAATGTCTCTCTCCCCGTGACGGTACCAATCCGAGCTTTATTCACGGCGAATGATTCAACGGAACTCACCTTCACCACCGGCACTGAAGGGATCTAATTTCGTTTGGATCTTTGACAAGTTCACTTCCCTTCCGAGTGTTTGTAGCACAGCGCACATAAAGCATCGTGTGCCACAAAGTGCCATTTTCAATTTGTTGAGTTAATTGAACGGGAAATGGAACACTGATCGATTATCTCGCCCTACTTGATAATGATGTCCTTCTGGGCACGGTCTGCGCGTGTTTGTTTGTGACACTCTTTTGGTACAATGATGTTCCGTGTCTCTGTCGGTTCGCACGAATTGATTCGCCACTGTCCCGGATCCAATAAAACCAAAGTGTGGTTTGTTTGTAATGATGTTCGCTGTCCGCATTCTTCCGCATCGCACCCGGAGAAAGGGTTTACTACGAACTGGCATATTCTCACATTGTGCGCTGTCGGACAGGACGCGCCACGACGAAACCAGTTGACCCAGCCAATAAGCAGGTCGATTGGGTAAATTAGGGATTTATCATTGAACCCACTCTATCACGGGCCAACCGGTCAGAAGTGCAACGCTGAAAAGATTCCTCCGTACCAGTACGGATTCGCTCATCGTTTCCCCCCACGTTTTTACTTTTCCACAGCCACTGGATCGAGATCAACCGAACGGTCGACCGCAGTGGCGTTTTACCGTGTTCGCGCAGGACGAAGGTGGCGAAGGGCTGGTCGGCTACGCGGACGTACAGGTGAACCTGAAGGACATCAACGACAATGCGCCCATCTTCCCGCAGGGTGTCTATTTCGGCAATGTGACCGAGAACGGTACTGCCGGCATGGTTGTAATGACCATGACGGCCGTCGACTACGATGACCCGAATGAAGGTAAGTGTGGTGCTTTATTCTTCTTCACTCGCCAGCGTTTGATTGTGTCCTCATCAACTGGGCGCATTGTTACACACAAAACCAATGATGACCGAGACGATGAGCGCTTTCAAGTGTCCATTGGGCTATGTTTTCTTTTTTAATCCTTCATTTGCCTCCCCTTTGCACTACACGCAAACCCTCTCACACACAGGTACGAACGCAAAGTTGATATATTCCATCGAAAAGAACGTGATAGAGGAGGAAACGGGCTCACCGATATTCGAAATCGAGGCGGATACGGGCGTGATTAAGACGGCGGTCTGCTGTCTCGATCGGGAGCGCACGCCGGACTACTCGATACAGGTCGTGGCAATGGATGGCGGGGGGTTGAAAGGGACTGGGACGGCCTCTATACGCGTCAAGGATATAAACGACATGCCGCCCCAGTTCACCAAAGACGAGTGGTTCACGGAGGTGGACGAAACGGACGGTACCAATCTGCCGGAAATGCCCATCCTCACCGTGACGGTGCACGACGAGGACGAAACGAACAAGTTCCAGTACAAGGTGATCGACAACAGTGGGTACGGGGCGGACAAGTTCACGATGGTGCGCAACAACGACGGTACGGGTAGCTTGAAGATTGTGCAGCCGCTCGACTACGAGGATCCGCTGCAGAGCAACGGGTTCCGGTTCCGCATCCAGGTGAACGACAAGGGCGAGGACAACGACAACGACAAGTACCACGTCGCGTACTCGTGGGTGGTGGTGAAGCTGCGCGACATCAACGACAACAAGCCGCAGTTCGAGCGGCCGAACATCGAGGTGTCGGTGTACGAGAATGCGGACGTGGGCAAAACGCTGGAAACGTTCAAGGCGACCGATCCGGACCAGGGCGGCAAGAGCAAGGTGTCGTACGCGATCGATCGCTCGTCCGACCGGCAGCGCCAGTTCTCGATCAACCAGGAAGGCACGGTGACGATTCAACGCAACCTCGACCGGGAAGTGACGCCCCGCCATCAAGTGAAGATACTGGCGATCGATGATGGTATACCGCCGAAAACGGCCACCGCCACGCTGACCGTGATTGTGCAGGACATCAACGACAATCCGCCCAAGTTCCTGAAGGACTACCGGCCTGTGCTGCCGGAGCATGTTCCGCCGCGCAAGGTGGTGGAAATTTTGGCCACCGACGACGATGATCGCTCGAAGAGCAACGGGCCACCATTCCAGTTCCGGCTCGATCCGGGCGCGGACGACATCATCCGGGCGTCTTTCAAGGTGGAGCAGGACCAGAAGGGTGCCAACGGGGACGGTATGGCGATCGTGTCCTCGCTCCGCTCGTTCGACCGCGAGCAGCAGAAAGAGTATCTGATCCCGATCGTGATCAAGGATCACGGCAATCCGGCCATGACCGGCACCAGCACGCTAACCGTCGTGATAGGTGACGTCAACGACAATAAGATGCAGCCCGGCTCGAAGGACATTTTCGTGTACAACTATCTGGGGCAAGCGCCGGACACGCAGATCGGGCGGGTGTACGTGTACGATCTGGACGATTGGGATCTGCCGGACAAGAAGTTCCACTGGGAGTCGCAGGAGCATCCACGCTTCAAGCTGGACGAAGACACGGGCATGATAACGATGCGGCAGGGCACACGGGACGGCCGGTACCATCTGCGGTTTAAGGTGTACGATCGAAAGCACACGCAGGCGGACGTGCCGGCCAATGTGACAGTGACGGTGCGTGAGATACCGCACGATGCCGTCATCAACAGTGGCTCAATCCGGATAGCGGGCATTACGGATGAGGATTTCATACGCGTGTGGAACTACCGGACGCAGAGCTTGTCGCGCAGCAAAGCCGACCGGTTCAAGGACAAACTGGCCGATCTGCTCAACATCGATCGGGAGAACGTAGACGTGTTCAGTGTGCAGCTGCGCCGCAAGCACCCGCCCCTAACGGATGTACGCTTTTCGGCGCACGGTTCCCCCTACTACAAACCGGTCAGGCTGAACGGCATCGTGCTGATGCACCGGGAGGAGATCGAGAAGGACGTCGGCGTGAACATAACGATGGTGGGCATCGACGAGTGTCTGTACGAGAACCAGATGTGCGAAGGCTCGTGCACCAACACGCTCGACATCAGCTCGCTGCCGTACATGGTGAACGCGAACAAAACGTCACTGGTCGGGGTGCGCGTGGACGTGCTGGCGGAGTGTACCTGCGGCGCTAGAAACTTCAGCAAGGCCGAATCGTGCCGCTCGTCCCCGTGCCACAACGGGGGCCGCTGTATGGAGACGCGGTACGGGCTGAGCTGCTCGTGTCCGACGGGCTACACCGGACCGCGCTGCCAGCAGACGACGCGCAGCTTCCGCGGCAACGGGTGGGCCTGGTATCCGCCGCTCGCGATGTGCGACGATTCCCATCTGAGCTTCGAGTTTATCACGCGCAAGTCCGACGGGCTGCTGCTGTACAACGGACCGATCGTGCCGCCGGAGCGCGACGAGCTGCTGGTGTCGGACTTCATTTCCGTCGAGCTGGAGAGAGGCTTCCCAAGACTGCTGATTGACTTCGGTTCCGGCACGCTGGAGCTGCGGGTAAAGACGAAGAAAAGCTTGGACGATGGCGAATGGCACCGGCTGGACATTTTCTGGGACACGGAAAATGTGCGCATGGTGGTGGACTACTGCAAGTCGGCCGAGGTTTCGGAGATGGAGGACGGTTCGCCGCCCGAGTTTGACGATTCGTCGTGCCAGGCCCGCGGTACCATCCCCCCGTTCAACGAGTACTTGAACGTGAACGCGCCGCTCCAGATCGGTGGCTTCTATCGCGAGCAGTTCGATCCAACGCACTACCGCTGGAACTACATGCCGATGGGCAAGGGCTTCGACGGGTGCATCAAGAACCTGGTGCACAACAGCAAGCTGTACGATCTGGCCCATCCGGGGCTGTCGCGCAACAGCGTTGCCGGCTGCCCGCAGACCGAGGAGGTGTGCAGCCAGAGCGAGCAGACGTCACGCTGCTGGGAGCATGGCAACTGCGTCGGCAGCTTTACCGAGGCGCGCTGCCAGTGCCGCCCGGGGTGGACCGGACCGGCGTGCAACATTCCCACCATACCGACGACGTTCAAGCAGCAGAGCTACGTGAAGTACGCGCTATCGTTCGAGCCGGACCGCTTCAGCACGCAGATACAGTTGCGCTTCCGGACGCGCGAGCAGCACGGCGAGCTGTTCCGGGTGAGCGATCAGCACAACCGGGAGTACGGCATACTGGAGATTAAGGACGCGCGGCTACGCTTCCGGTACAATCTGAACTCGCTGCGCACGGAGGAGCGGGACATCTGGCTGAACGCGATCGCGGTCGACGATGGCCAGTGGCACGTGGTGCGGGTGAACCGGCACGGTTCGGCCGCCACGCTCGAGCTGGACGGTGGCGAGGGCCGCCGGTACAACGAAACGTTCACGTTCGACGGGCACCAGTGGCTGCTGGTGGACAAGCAGGAGGGCGTGTATGCCGGTGGCAAGGCGGAGTATACGGGCGTACGCACGTTCGAGGTGTACGCCGACTACCAGAAGAGCTGTCTGGATGATATCAGGTAACGGATCAGTTGCAGTTGCTCTCTTCTTTATTTTACCAAATGTGTTTCTCACTAATGATGGGAACTCTTCTACTCTATCTCTCTTTACTTTAACAGACTCGAGGGCAAACATCTGCCACTGCCGCCGGCGATGAACGGTACGCAATGGGGCCAGGCAACGATGGCTCGCAACCTCGAGCGGAACTGCCCATCGAACAAACCGTGCGCCAACGTGATCTGTCCGGATCCGTTCGAGTGTGTCGATTTGTGGAACGAGTACGAGTGCACGTAAGTAATGCAGTCCCGGTGAGGGCGCCCAAAAACCGCCACTCTTCCCATTTCGGTGAACCATGACCAAAACCATCATCCGCTCTGTTTTATGTCGACGGAAGAAATCAACCGCGAAACATGCACACACACACACACCCGGCCCCCCGGGGACGACAATGCAATCAAACTGTAGTTCCCAGGGTGGACGGGGGCTTTGTGTTGTGTCTTTGATGGTGGACCAAAAGCAACGAAACAGCCGATTGCTCCCCGTGTTGAACGTGTCTAACTATTGATCCGACATTGAGCAACGCCCTTCTTGATCTACTAATAGCAAGCAAAACACACAAACACCCTAACATCATTTCCTCATTCATTTTCAAGCACACGAAAGCATAAACCAGTCATACCACAACAGTCTCACCTCATCTTGCATGCTCATCTCGATCACCTAGCTTTCCCGCCCTCGAGCATAATCCACATCACGAATCACTTTTCCTCACAACTCCTTTTACCATCGCCATCATCATCATCATCAGTGTGCCTGTATTTAGTTTACCTTGTTTATTGATCATTTCCTGCATGCCCACGAAAGGAAGGAGTATGTTTGTTCCTTTTTATGTGTGAGTGAGCGTATGAATGAGAACGAATGGGTAAGGTTTTTTTTGCCACGTAACGGTAAGAGCCACCCCGGTTAATCCTTGACCTTGGCTAAGTGCTGTAGCTATAGCTGTTCTGGGCGATCCGAAGTGTGATCCGTCATGAATAGAAATCCTTGAACGCGTGGGTTTTTTTTCCTCCTGCAGGGCATTCCAGAGTCTTCCGAACGAAGTGCAACAGCAAACAAAAAAAAAAAACACACACACACACTCGCAAAAGTAACTTCATCTTTTTCCTCTCTCGAAAAACAACTTCATCTACCCACTTCCGGACACACATACACACAGCGCTACGTGTCCTCTTTTTGTGTCGAGATACTTAATTTTCTTTTCGACCCACAATACTGTACCGCAAAAAAACCCCGTGAAATAGGAAACGAATCACACAAAAAAATGGCGAGCTTCTTGCGGTAATCCGCTCGCGTCACGTGAATTACGCCCAAACCCGGGGCAGGGACCATAATTCCCGGAAAATGGCTCCCCCGGAAGGGGAGAAAAATGAGAAGACAATCATTAACAATGCAGGCGCGCGAAGAAGGGCCAACTTGACAAGCATACGTACGGGGAAGGTGTCCGGTCCGAATGGTGTTGTGTCTGTATGTGCGTTGGTTCTGGTTAGCATTAATTATTTATTTATTCACGCGAACGAGATGTAATCCTACACCGGAACCGGGGTTCGAGCTGGCTGTAGCGGCGGGTCCTGCTCTAACTTTAGCAGCGTGTGTACTGTCTTTAGTGCTTGCCAGTCACTGCAGCACGTGGGACGATGGCAGCGATCCTGACTAAAAAAAGCTCGCTGAACGTTTGGTGTATCCATCTCGCCAACTTAAATTCTACCAGAATCATGTTCAAGTCAAAGCAATGAGATTTTGCTCTGGTGTCACTTCTGGGAGGATGAAAACACCTCCACGCTGCTTTATCGCGATTCATCCCCCAAAAACGTATTGCCAGAAGCATTTTAATAGAAATTGCTTTTCAACTCCACCATCTACCACCGAATATAATGGAAAACGCAGAACGTCTTGGTGTTTTCCAAAATCTCACTACTGCTTTTGTATATCTCCATTAAGAAATTTGGAACGATGATTCTTTGCGTGGTCGCCTATCTCTAGGGCAACTGCTATTCTCCGTCAAAGCGCATTGCAATTATTATAGTTCTGTTTGAAAACGTTCGAACCCGCTAAGCTCTATCCCGGGGGAGGAGTATTTCCTTATCAATTCAAAAATGTAAACCCCGTTGATTATGTTCGAATCAGTATTCTTTTCCCGTCGGAGTATACCTTCCTTTTTGTGTGTGTGGCTCTCAGTTTCTTTGAAGTAGACTCTTTGCCCGTACGAATCCCTGGATCAGGACGCTCTGTGCGATGTTGGTGGAATATGAAAACGCTACACTCTTCGTTCCGGGGGCTACTCTTACAGGATTCTGTTTATCCTTCGAAGCTTGTGTGTCAATTTCCCCATGTACCCCAAGTAGTACCAAACACATCATGGTCCATTATAACACGCTCCGCCAGTGAGCTCCGGCTTGCGATGGCTTCTATCACCGGTCTCTTCGGTCACAAAATGATCAAAACGAAATCCCTCAATACCCATCGGCACCCATCACGGTGCACGGTGCGCGATGGTAAGGACAGATTTTTATCATTTCATCACCTTTCCTTGCTCCTGCCAACTGGCCGTCACCGAGGGGGGGGGGAGCAGAACTCTCCCGTTTTGTGGTAATTTGCAACCACTACCGTTCACCATCGCCAGCCCATCGTAGAGCGCGGGGCGAATCGGGCATCCTTCTTCCTGTCGTTCGCACTGGATGCGATGAGTCTCGCTCTGTTCGCGTAACGATGAAGATGAAGAATGATTGGGGAGTTGTGTTTTCCCTCGTCTAGTGTTACGTCGGGTTTTGCAGCGCTGGGAAAACGGTGAAAACGGGAAAACGTCACTTTTCTCCGTTTTCATCACCATACACGCGCCAAGCTCTTTCTTTGACGGAATCGGAAAAGCTGACGACAGACGCGTTAGTCGTAATTTTAGTCCCGCTTGCATCGGGTGTCTTCCCTCCCACCGGTACGATGCACCACACACACACAAACACACTCACAAACATGGGAATGAACGACTTACCCGTGGTGGATAAGTTTTACAACCCCGGGACCGAGGAATCGTCGCGGGATGCCAGTCGCCAGGGGATTCCTCTTTCCATTATTGGGTCGCTTGTCATTGTGCCCCAAAACTTCAGCGAACCGTACACATTGCTGCTGCTGCTGCTGCTGCTGTCAGCTCGTGAATAGCGCATGCAGCATGCTCGTAATGATGGTGCGTTCGATGATGACACGCGGACGTGTGCAGTAACACATCTTGTCACAGCAACAAAGAGGAAAGGCGCGAGTGAGAAAGAGAGTGAGCAAAAATCCCCCAACCTCCACGGAGAAGTAAGCCTGTAATTGCAAGCAGAAACTTTACTGCCTTGTCGACCCAACAACATGGTAATCACGGCCGTGTATAGCACCACCATTCCGCCTTTCCGTCTCCGTCATCATTCGCGTGCACTTACACAGCTTCCGTACAGCAAAGTTTGGTAGAAGGGCGGGGCAGAAACAGTAAGAGCACCCAAAAGGTACAACAAAAAAACCCAATCAGTTTCGGTGAAAAAAGGCATCCATCCCTCGATGGATGTTTACGACTCCCGGCCGGCAGTCGATCCTCTCATAAACAGAGTGCGCCGCTTCGCACACATGCGAGTTTTTTTTTTTTTCGCTGGTATTGCATGTTGTCAAATCGAGGCTCTCCGGCATCGGTTTAAAATGATGAGCGGAAGGGGACTCACTACCAACTGCCTTCATCAATTCGCCCAACACACGGTGATGGATAGGAGAAAAGTGGGACGAGCAGTTGGCAAACTGCAGCAGACAGGGAATGCATCTACCACCATCCGCCGCGCTTGTTGAGTCAGGCGAGTGATATTAGATTTTATTTTTTTGCAGCTCCCTTATGCAGCTTGATAGCGGGTGGTGGGGTGAGATTCTCCATTGAAGCCAAAATTTGTTTTGTAGAAAAATTCGTTTCAATATGCGTTTTTTTGTAGGAAGTAATATTTTTGAATTTTGCACACACACGCTTTCCTCAACGTGGAGCTGCTAAGCCATATTCAGCATATTGCATTTCATCGGTATTGAACCTAGTCAGCGCAGGCATTGGCATGTATATTTCATTCGTCGAATTATTCCATGCCAGTACCATGCCAGTGTAATATTTACCCTTCAACTTGGGGCTTGGGATGCTTGTTCATATCGAAAAATGAATCCCACCTCCACCTAATTGCGAAATTCATCACTAAAGTGGGAAACAACTGTGGCAGTGAAGGGATGTAGTTCTAGGGACGGTGGAAAAAAGGATATTAGCCAAAATATGGTGCTTGTAACGCAACACAGCCTCGTATTTTAGCTTAGGGATTTTACAGCACCAAAAAAAAAAAGGATCGTGTTTAGTAACATGTTAAAAAAGCGTATCCCAATCCTTTGTTAGGGTTACTTACAAGAGAGGCCCAACATAAAAAATGGCCTTAAAAAAAAGGTAAAGGTAAAAATGTCCACCGGAAAGCGGCATGTTATGGACGGGCGAAATAAAATCAACTCGTGTACTAAAAACTGAACGGCGGCTAATCCAAGAACTGAACATCGTTTCGGTTAGCTAGTCCCAGTTTGGGGTGGGACCCAAAAAAGAAGGCAGCATGGTCTTGTAATCCGTTCGCAATGATCCTACTACCCACACAATAGCGCGCGTGCTCCACCAAACGTCGCCGGGCTCTTTACGGGCAAAGTTTTGACGAAATCGAGGACGGAATACTAATTGGAATGGTTGGTTGGAGGGCCATATATCGACAGAACAACGATTTTTATGCACACACACACATACACACATACTACACTGGTTGGCAAATTGTATTACTTTGGAGATGACCATTTTCTGTTTGTTTCACAAACCCAACCCAAACCCAACGTAAACCGACACCGGAGCGTGCACCAAACAAACAACACACACACACACGGAACATTTTTAGTACATAATTTATTCTTCCTTCCGTTTGCTCGGGGCGAGGTTTTGGCATCGTTCCCGTAAGCTTGAGAACCGTCAGCGATCAGCACAGGAAACGGCCTGTTGACCTATTGCTCCTTTCGGTACGTACCGAATGCTTGCCTCCATGTCCTTCCGATGGCGTCGAGTTCTAGTATCAACTAGGTGGAGGGAAGGACACCATTCCTAGCACGTCGACTAGCTATTGTCGATATCTTCCGCCGGGAGGCCCGAGATTTACGCTGAAACCCGGCGATGTTCTCCAAGGACGCCAATGGGAAATGTCATCCGTCTTTAGGTCATTTCCGTTTCCGTGTACTCCGGGATGGATCTGTTAAATTCAGGGGAAACACGCCCGCCTCCACCGGCGTCGGAAATGGACGATGGTAGTAGCAATTCATTGCCCCGTGTCCGGAGATTTGTAACTTTAAGCTTTCTCCGCTTCACTTTTAACAAGCAGCTGTGGCTCCTTTACCCTGATTGGGTTTTCCACGGCATAGGGTTTTCCGCATAGGGTACCGGTACCGTGTAGAGCGGTCGCTTTGCCGTGTGCTAAATCTATTATTTAGGCGTGTATTACAAAAGGCTTTCGACGTTGCGTCCACCCCGTTGGTGTGCTGCTTTGGGTAAAAGGTGGCAGCGGTTTGCTCTGAGTCCCAGATTGCTCTGAGTCCGCAACGACCGGAAGCGTTTGGACGATTGTCGCCATTTCTCGAATCAATTCCAAACCACCACCACCGCCGCCACCATCACCGACGCCTTGGCTGCGCAACCCGATCCGTGCCCGAGTGAAGTTGATTGAGTTGGCAAGTTATTTGCTTTCGTCTGTTTTGTCGGTGCGAATTGCGCTTTGCGATAGATTAAAACGATGACGGGAGCTCTGGTTATGTGTGTGTGTGTGTTTGTGTGCCGTGAGAAGGCGTCTCGCTGTGAGTTGAATTTTAAAGTAGGATTTGAAGAAAGGCTCAAGTTTCTTGAGGTGCTTGCGGAACAATAATATGGAGCGAGCGTACAAAATCACAGATTGGATGCCTGCCGCCGGCCTCGTGGAACAGTGGTAGTGTGTTCAACTGGTGCGGTGCGGTAAGGGGAGAGAAATTGCTTGCCAAACGCTTCACAAAAGAAGTCTCTATATTTGTCCAGAATCGAGCAGCGAGACGTTTTGGCGTTGTTTGAGAACTACTTCATCGCCATCGGTTAATGTCCGTAAGCGGATTTGGCCATTTCTTTCTGTGCGTTTTGTGTCCGGCTTGCACACGATACGCGATAAGAGTGAGGAATGGTTTGGAGAGAACGGGATATCTTCTGTTTGGTAATTGATTAAAATGACTAGAAACATAGTACACACGCGAGATAGGTCGTCCGGCACAGTAGCTTTGGCTGACAGACACACAAAAAAAGGACAAAAGCATTTATATCCAACCTCACCGTTTTGTAGTGTATCGTATTTCATCGGAATTGTGATACTAGCATGATTAATTTATGACATGAATAATAACGAACTGCATGCGCCAACGCGCGCGTGTGTGTGGATGCGGTGGCATCAAATTGCAGTCGATGTAAAGCCATTCCACGCTGTGAAGAGATGCTGCATTTAAATAATTATTCTGCCTCAGTGCATCCACTCGCACCGCGTGGGCATAAATTAGCCCTTGCACCGGCACACACATACACCCACTCACATACGCTGGCAATATAACGGCAATATCTCGATTCTGCACCGGACGGACGGATGAATACAATTCATTCGCAATCCATCAAACAAGCTTGTGCATCACTCTTGGAGTGTGTGTGCGTGTGTGTGCAATAGCGCTGGTGTGCCTCGGTGAATGCGCAAGCGACCGGCGGATGCGTTCCCTGCCCGAGAACTATGTGGTTGAATTTTATTTTTCATTTAATTTAAGCTTCCCCAGCACAATACTGCCACCGACCGGATTCGAACAATCTAAAAGTACTAGCCGAACTCCGCTGTAAAGTTACCGGTTCACTATCCCTTCGCCGTGTGGTTTGTGGTTTGATTTATTCACAAACTCACACACACATTTTACAACATTTCCAAATATGCACGCCTGAACAAGGGCCATCGCCCAAGCGTGGGAGCCGTACAACTACTTTGTACCGATAGGATAGTTCGGTTTTGTATTTTTGGCAGCGTGCTTGCAGCGTCCATTCCCCTGTAACGCCGTTAGCAATAGTCTTACATTACGCTACGATTGTGCAAAATGCGTTGGGTGGTTAAGCTGCGCAACGGTACCGGTACCGCATCGCATTCGAGAGCTTTTAATATTGCGTGTGTAATCAATTTGTGCCATTCATGGAATGATTTGCAAAGTAAAATCGATCGCCCAGTTTTTGCCATTCTTGGAAGATGCATATTTCACATAATTATTAGCAAATAGCTCGTCTTTGATGCTCGCGAACGTTTGATCAGAGTTCGCCTGAAAGTTTAATTGTTTTTCTCCGCGGAAGTGCCAAACAGTGTTTGCAATTCAAAACAATATGTATGATGATGCTAAAGATTTATTAAACTTAAATTTTAAATAATACTTGAAGCTTAAGTACTTTGACACTTTTTGAATAATGCTTGTGTGTTGAGCTTTTATTTGTAGCTCTTTCATGGTCTTCATCTTCGTCATTTGTGACGTTGTTTAGGTCATTTAATCAAAAATTGTCGCAGTAGAATAACAATGATCACGTCCATTTTTAAATTTTTAATTAGTTCAAGTTCAGCCATTATCGATCTTAGCTGACGCTCGGCCGATCAAAAACGTTCGCTTGCTCTAGGGCTAGACTTTTCTTCTGAGAATCGCAAATCATCTAATGCCTAAGATGATTAATTGATAATTGATAATTGATTGAAAATTGATCATTTTTCTCCACCATTTTTCTAAAATTACTTAAGATTCAGCATGATAGGAGCGTAACAGGGACGGAACCCGTAGTATAGTCACCAACTCGTACGACTTATTAAAACGCCCGTCATGGGTTCAAGCCTCATGTGGACCGTCATCCGTAGCATGGACTTGACTATCCAGCTGTGTGATTCTAAATACAATTCTCGAAAGCTGTATAGACCGGTGTAGGTCGTTACGTTTAATATAAGAAAAAGAAGTACAGGTATTCCCCGATTTACGCTATTAATGCGTACCGAAGGCAATAGCGCATCTCGAATTTTGAGGTTTTCAGTCAAATTAAAGCTAATTTTCGTATGATTTTGCTTGAAATGGTAGGTTTTAGCTATTAAATTCGTTATTTGATCTGATTCCAACTGAAGATTAGAATTTTTGTACATTTTAAAATGGTTTTTCAAATGCGACCAAAAGGGAATTTATTTTGCATTTTACATTCGATGTGTCAAATCAGTACAATTCGCTCAAAGAACTGTCAAATTAAGAAAATAGCGTATAGCGAAATTTATATTCTATTTTATATTAGTATTAATATTTAATTTTTATAAAAGTATTAGTTTTGCACAGTAATTTATATGAATTTCTATTACTAGAAATAGTTTGAAAAAATATCGCTCCATTCGTGAAAGCTTTGCTACGTGTTTAGGCGCTTTACCTAATGAATAAGGCAACGGTAATGGTCGCCAATCTCCGAACGAATGCTTGTTTGTATGGTTGTGCTTCGTAAAGTAGATTTTTTTTTGTTGCTATCAATACTTTGCTGTGTATGTCACGTATGATTTAACATTTTGTCGTATCCGTAGTTGTATTTAGTTTTTATCATCACCACTCATCGCCATTCGCCATATCACACGCTCCAACCCTATTTTCATAATTACACGCATCACCTTTCATCAAAAGCGTGCCATTAGCTGGCACGATTACATCATAATTAGTATCATTATAGCAGCAAACAACATCTTCTACACATGTACCGCCCGATATTGCGTCCCTTTATCAGATACAGATACAAGGATTATTTTCCATTTCGGGGACGAATGGAGGCGCCTGGTGGTTTTTGTTTTGGCTCCCTTTTTGTGGAAGGCTAAATATTGTGCGGCTGCTGCTGTTGCTGCTGCTACTGCTAACACCTACGGCACAATTTTACATCAAAAACACACCAGCACAATCGCAATTATACACAGCCAAGCTATACACAGGGACTCACACGGCTGCATGAATTCAGGGAATATTTCTTTTCAACTACAACAAAAAAGAATGGTCAGCTTTTTCAGTTTCCACTTGACCATCTATATTTTATATATTTGAACCCCAACCAAACCATTCACCATCCAATTCCGCGCGTGTATTTCTTATTCCTCATCAATGCATGACCATGCATCATCATGATACAATGCTTGCGGCGCACGGTATAACGACCTCACCCATTTTTATTAGCATATGCCCCCCAATTAGGGCCAAACTGATGGAAAGGTGAAATAAAACTTCACAATCACCACGCATTTCTTCGCGAAGGGCTATGTTCGAACCGCTCGTTATATCGCCAGCACGGGCTAATCCCCTTGTTGACCGGAAATTGTGCAAACGACCGACGGTCAGGGTCTATAACGCGAAAGTAAATGAACCGTTCCCACAAATCAATCATACGCAACCAATCAATCAGCCAATCAATCGATCCATCCACGTTACCCCACAGCAGCTTCCTATAGTGGATGGAATCTAGCACGTTTTCCCTCTATCTTTCTCTCCCTCTCTCTCTCCCTTTCTCTCTCTTTGTCAAAAATAAAACGCTACTACTACTGCTTCGACAACAACAAAACAACCATAAATTCACAGATGCGGCGAGGGGCGCGTCATGTCGCCGGACGGTAAGGGTTGCATGGATCGGAACGAGTGTCTCGATCTGCCGTGCCTGAACGGGGGCATCTGCGTGAATCAGGAGCCCCGGTTGCGCTACCGGTGCGACTGTCCGGACGGATTCTGGGGCGAAAACTGTGAGCTCATCCAGGAGGGCCAAACGCTCAAGCTGAGCATGGGCGCACTGGCCGCCATTCTTGTCTGTCTGCTAATCATATTGAGTGAGCATTTGACCTGTTTTTGATAAATATCCACCTTTTGCTGCGGCAATAGTTTCGTCTCGTTTTCTTTTGTTTTGTGTTTTTGCTGTCCGTTAATAAATGTGTAGTTTGATTTTTGTAAGCCTTTCGACCACGGTGGTCTCTTGTTACTGTAGTACTATATTTAAATCTGCATGCTTTTGTTAGTACATTGCTCAAGCTTTTAGTAGTACTCATAGCTCCATCTCTCTCTCTCTCCTCATCCTCATCCCATCCCTTTCCATTATCCTCCCTAGATCTTCTTATGCTTTCGTCCATTTAAACAATCTTTTTTCTTCTGAAAACTCCGCCAAAAGATGGCGTGAGTGTTAACATAGTGTGTAGCTCAACCCTCCACCCCTAGTGAATAGATAGTTTTGTGTCCCCCCTCTCTCACTCTATCGCGCGTATTATGTCCGATTTGATGGTAATGCTAATAACAAAATGGTCACCAAAATGTGGTAAGTAACCTTTCCCCGATGTGCCGTGCTAATGTTGTTTTGTTTCGTTTCTTTCATCTTTTCATTTCATTCTATGTATGTTCCATACCACACTCACACACACGTTCCTCTCGATGTTCATGTTTATGGCACTTTGGCTTTTCAATTATGTACCCACAAATACACACACACTCCCTCGGATTCTCGTACGGATGTCGTAAATTGAACACACACACACCATTTCTTCGCTCGTTCCGTCGGATGATTTTCTCCATTTGCGTGCCATTTGAACGTGTCGCGTGTCACGTGATCTCGGAATCTCGAACCATTCAAACAAACTGGAACAATGTAACACACATCCACACATGCATAAACATACACAACACACGTCCTGCATCACTATGAAAACAAAAACAAAACAAAAAACCACACATCCCGTGTATGCGTGTCGCGAGCGCAGATGTCCTGCCGGCTATAAACCGTCCGGGATGCGATGCGTGAACGCGAACGAGTGCCTGTGGCATCCGTGCCAGAATGGGGGCCGCTGCCGGGATCACCATCCGCCGAAGGCGTATGAGTGTATCTGTCCGCTCGGATTTTCCGGTGCACACTGCGAGCTCGAGCTGCTCGCGTCCGGCATCCTGACGCCTTCCCGGGACTTCATCATTGCGCTCGTCATCTGCGTCAGTACGCTCATACGTAAGTAGCCATTACCGTTATCCGGGTGCCGTGGATCGGAAGTTCATTTGCTGACACACATACAAATACAATACACACTAACACAAACTAAGAAATTTTAAACTAAGAAACACTTACACACACACTAACCTACCTGTTAATACGTTTAACTAACACTGTTCGAGCCCAATGCGATGCGTGAAATGGTTTTGAATGGAATTGTTGAAGTGCGTTTAAACAATAGTTTGCTTGGGTCTTGTTTTTACTTTCCATCATCATGTTCGTATGCTTTCATTATAAAATGGCAATTCAAGCTGTAAGACAACTATCTACAACCTAGATCATTCTGTACAATGCTTTTGGATAACTTCATGGGGCTAATGTTACATTTGAACCAAAATAGACCCAAATTTTATCTTCAAAGGTCCAATTCATTGTTGTTGCGTCTTATTCATTCTTTTAACTCATTCTCTTAAATTGTTAAACAACTATTTTTTTTTTGCAAAACTTTAAATATTATAGTGAATCCTTCAATTATTGGTTTCACTGGATTAGTTTTGTAATGTTTCGTTACACCATATCCTTCTTCTTTCTCTAACTAAGCCCCTCTTAAAGGCTAACTGTTACTAGATATAATATAGATATAATAATTTTTGAAACGTTTAAGCACTTAAACATGAAACTACTTAAACGAGCACTAAAATAGACACACCTTAATGAATTTGCGATGATATTTGTGTGGCATTATTTTGTCGTTTTGTGGTAAAATTTTCTATCTATTGTTTACTAGGAGCAAAACATTGTCAAATTTTGAATCTATTTCCCTATGTCCAAAACATAGAGTTTCATTTCTAAATCATCTAGACTTTAAATTTAAAAAATCAGACAAAAAAATCAACAAATATATGTTTTTTTATATTGAAACGGCGTTCTCTCACACGTTTATCTACTGATACATGTCAACATTTCTCAAAAACTTGAGCTTTTTGAAGCAATAACTTTTACTTTTCCTGAAAAAAACAGTTTCTGTGAAATGTTCGTACAAATCCATCATAAATCATTGCATACGATTTGGTGTAACACATTTCCATGCAACACAATGCAGTGCAATTCCATGCTTAAAGCGATTCCACACACTCGAAATGAAGCAAATATCCAAATAACCAATCCATGGCAATCGAAATCGAAATGGCAATCAAATTCCATTCAATTTCGCCCCTCGCCCAACTTTGTCGTACAACCAAAGGATTGGGTAGGCGGCAAAGGGAGAGAGAGAGAGAGAGAGAGAGAGAGAGAGAGAGAGAGAGAGAGAGAGAATGAGGTGTTAGAAATCTCTTTTCAAAATTCGTGCCAATTGTTGTGACAATATCGCGCATTCAATTTGAAACAAAAATATCATCCATTTGGAAATATCGGTATATCTTGTTGAAAAAACGGACGACGGAGAACTCTCTCTCACTGGGAATGGCAAAGTTGAAAGAGCTTTCAGCGAAAGCTTTCAATTTCACAGTTTTGCTTTCTTTTCTATCTTTTCTCCCGGTTGTTGTACCCCTACAATCGGAGCGGGGGATCAACAATAGATTTTTTGCATGTGTGTGCGTGTGTGCGTGTGCTAAGGGAGAGTTTTAAATATACCATGGATGGGGTATTGTACCTTCACGACTGTATGCCCACACATTCCCACGCACGCACACTCACACGGAAACACGTCCACAGCACATTCCAATGCGGCTGCCATCATTGACAAGAGGGTAAGGGGCACGTGGGTAGAACCATTCTAAAACCTCCCCTGTGAGCGCACATTTGGCGGCACTTTTTTTTCTCAACATTTTGTCAATTGAAAGTGAACTTAAAAACAAACAACAAAAAAGACCCTAAATCCCACTCGCGAATGGATTTCCCACGCCCCATTTTTGGTGGACTCTTTTTCTTCACAACACACACACACACACGAAAGGAGCACTTTTTACCTTACTTTGTTATCATCATAAGCTTTATGTGTGACAGCTTAGTCTGGCGTCCGCCCGGGGCCCGCCCTTTGCTGCTGTACACTTTCGCGTTCGCGTTACAGGACTTTTCAATCTATCACCACTCGGGTATATTGCCATTTTCACCACGCGTTTTACGTTCGTTTGTTCACATTCGTTTCGTCCGCTTGTTCGTTACACTCCCTTCGGCGCCCCATCACCACAGTACACCACTGGCAAAAAGGAGGAGGGAGCACAGTGGCGTACATGGGGTTTGTATAATGCACACTCACTGTACACCGTAATGCTCGTCGTCTAACTCTTACTAGCCCTTACTACTAAACCCTTACTAGCTGCTACCACCACTTTAAACTTCACTGTTTGCGTCTAGCGCACCATTTTATACGACAATAGTTTAGCAATTGTGTGTGTGTATTCTATTTTTTTTTTGTAAAATCTATGTTTCTTTACTCACTATATACGTACGTCAATTACTTACACTCTCAGACACTCACTACGCGCAAGGGGCTTTTGTGGATTCTATCGAACAGTGTAGTCGATTCGCTTCATGCCATGTACCCGCTTTAAAAGCTTTCCCACCATCGTGACTGCGGGGATGCGTAATGCGTTTCGAGGCGACGATTGCACTAGTGTTACTTTTGCGATAAATCCACATCGGCCGCGAGTACAGATGAGAGTGTTTGTCTGTCCTGTCCTGTCCTGTCCCGTCTGTCTGTGTGCATGTGTCATTACCAACGAGAAGTGACAGAACGACAGAACCTTGGGAAAAGGAACATCTTTTTCTTTTCCCAGGCGAGTACTTTCGTTCTTAAACTGCTCACAATGTGGCACACACACGCACACATACACTGGCTAGCGGAAACGTGACCATTATCTATGGCGCATTGTGTATGTGTGTGTCTGCTCGGTGTGTTCCTAGCATCCTGTGCGGTTCCGGATTCTGATTCAATATTCCTTTTCACCACGATCTCGCGGTCACTCGGCAGCATGAAACGTGTGCCTCGGGGGTCAAATTCCAGTCTATGTTAACAGAAGAAAAGTAGCACAAAATCACTTCAACCAAACCACCACTGCGAGGGTGGTGGGTGATGGTAATAAAAATCCAAGATGCAATGGTCATTTCGGTCCATTTAGCTCATGTTCTAGAGGTGGAGGTTGTTCTACTATCTTTGGTCCGATTTTTTTTGTTTCTTCTATTCTTCTATACCGTCCACTCTTTCACACAATCCGTGACCCCTTTTCGGAGTGAAACAAAAACTAGGATTATGCAAGCTGGCAGGCCAACCACCATACAAATGGAGGAGGACCTTGTGTGAGTGTGAGAAAACCGCCAAAACAGACCCATGTGACAAGCGACGGTGAAGTGAGTGCAATAAGAAACCCTTTCCAACTGACCACCACTACAATGGTGAAGGGTGAATTCGAATCGAACGGAAATGAGCCTGGACCTTGGACCTTTTCGGTAGTCGATACTGGGAGGGCAGGACTTTGCCCAACCAGCATAGCGCCGTACATGCGGGAACACACCGAGCGCACACATTAGCTAGAGAATAGAGAAAAGCACGGACAGAGGCTAGCTGACTGGCAGACTGTGTCTTTCTCCATTTTTAATGCACCGAAATTGAAACCTCTACTAAACTCCGTGTACCCTTCGTGCCCGTCCGGTTGCCTTTTCCCCGGGGTCTTTTTTTTTTCTTCCTCCCATCTCCCATCTGAGCAGTACTGGTGCTGGTGTTTGTGGTGTACAACCGAAGGCGAGAGTCGCACATCAAATATCCGGGCCCGGATGATGACGTCCGGGAGAACATCATCAACTACGACGATGAAGGGGGCGGCGAGGACGATATGACCGCTTACGACATTACGCCGCTGCAGATCCCGATCGGACCGATGCCGGAGCTGACGCAATGCAAGATGCCGCCGTTGATGTGTAAGTGTGCGAGCGTACGACGCTGGTCTTATCGGACGAACATGTTTTAATCCGTACGTTTGTTTCTTCTTCTTCATTACAGATCCGGTCATGACAATGGGACCGGGACACGAGCCCAACGTGGGCATGTTCATCGAGGAGCACAAGAAGCGGGCCGACAGTGACCCGAATGCGCCACCGTTCGACGATCTGCGCAACTACGCGTACGAAGGAGGCGGCAGTACGGCCGGTTCGCTCAGTTCGCTACAGTCAGGTTAGTATCGACTTTACACTTACCAACTCATTTTTTTATTGGTTTTAGTTAGCCCTCCCACCCTCCCCTTTAGGGCTTGAATAAATAGCAATTTTTAAAAATCAATTACGCTCATGCTGTATTACGGCGATAAAAAGCAGACAAAGTGGGGACAGAGAATTTTTCGCTGAAAGCTCGCCTCGTTGTACGTTGTACCTAGAATTTATGATTGCACATTAGCATCAATTAAGCTGCACAAATAAACTGTTTCAATATTGAGAAACGTCGTGTGCGCGCGCCCCATTTGCCGCTCCGAGTGGGTAAATTATGCTAAAGCCCGGTTCCCATCTCGGAGGATTCGCATGAAATCGGTGGTTCATGATTCATGATCTCACCTTTATCTACGTTTCGCACGTTCATATCACACGGTGAAAAGTATGTGCACAAGCACACGTGCACACGACAAGCTTTTATCACGATTTTACTGATCCATCAAATAAACAAAGCTACCGGCCAAAAGTCGACTATCATAAATAGTGGCATTTTTTTTTCTTTTGTTTTGCCACCACTGAACAAAAAACGGTATAAACCAAAAACGAAATTGAAGTCAGGGGAGGGAAGGGTGTATAGGCGGCGAGCCTTTAATTTGCTCTAGGCGAAACGGGTACCATCGGCGCCAAAAGCCACATTATCGTCAATAATGTTTTCCCAAAAGCCTACCGGGGTACATATTAACATACCGGTTTGGATGACAATATTGAATTATCAATTCAATATTCTTCTCAGTGTTTACCTACCACCCGTTTCGTCCATCATCCACCCCTTTTTTTTTGATGTGCCCACGAGCGTGCGTGCTTCCAGTGCTGCAAAGGGAGGATGCAATTAAAAATTAAGCATATCTGTTGTGGCACGCAATTTGTTTTTGGTACGTGGAGAAATTAATTTTTAAACATCTGCTCTATGTTTTTATTTATTTATTTATGAATTTTATTCGATTTTGATTCGAAAATGAAAAATTTAAGAATGATCGTCCCAAATTTTGATTTTTTAAATAAATCAATCTATTCTTTGGATTTTTTTATTGGCATACACTTCTTGCTAGATGTATATTACTCTTAAGTCTTCAAACATGTCCCAATGAAACAAACATTAGACTTTCTGTTCATCAATCAACGTGTCGGATCATAATTTTCTTTATTTTTCTGATTTGGCGCAACCACCTTAATTGGCCAGGTCTAAGACCTGCAAATAAGCCACTTATGAGCTTCTGTGCTATCTATGTAACATATTGGTGGACATCTATACCAGGATATCTTATTCTGTGTATAGGAGGGTTCTCGGAACATACGATCCCATTGCGGGAATATTTGTTAGGTGCTATGACTTTGTGAACGTACCACGAGACATACTAAACTATCATTTGACAAGCAATCTATTTATATCGAATATTTGTAATGTCCGTGCTCAATTGTTTAAGCTTGTCAAATTGTCTTGTGTGTCAGCTCAGTGTTTTAGAAACTAAAATGCACCACTAACTGTAATACAGGGCTCTTCAGTTGTTTTCATAATTTTGGAACACTTTTTAGACTCTTTCTCGTGTGAAAATGAACATGATGTGATGCGAATTGGACTGTAAATTACCCTTTTTTAGAAATCCGCATTTGGAATTCCTATTGGATTTCAATTAGAAAGGATATTGAATTGTGGAGAAAAATATCACACAGAACATGTTTGAACCTAGCTGAATAGATTCAACAGAATGCAATGCAACAGATTGAATACCTCAAATTGAATACCCAAATCGAGTAGAAGAAAATATTCTTGACCTTTAATCTCCTTTAAATTTGTTCGCAACATTAGCAAATTAGGAGTTGATTGAGCAAAATGAGACAAGGTAATACACCAATTGTCCTACGCATTTTTCAATACGGCTCTCTATATTCACTGACGTATTTACTGTGGCTTTCATAAGCATTCCCCTACCCCATTGTCATCTCGGTGGGTTGTTGTAGCAGCGAAAGGAAAAGCTAGATTTAAATCAACGGTGACACTGGCGATGATACGCTATCGCTATCAGCATCATCCAGTGTGCTCCAACGCTGCTGTACCATTTTCAGGGTCAAACAGGGCCAACTGCTTTTGCGTCTGTATCCCCAGAATAACAACCGCCCAATAGAAGCGTGCATAAGCTGCTTATGCGTAATACATATTTCAATTTCGTTTTTGTTTTCTCTTTCACCCCTCCCACATTTCTTCCCGAACGCCACGAAACCAGGCACGGATGACGAGGTGCAGGAGTTCGACTACCTGGACGCCTGGGGCCCCCGGTTCGACAAGCTGGCCAACATGTACGGCGATCATCATCCGACCGAGCTTGATGATTTAAATTAAATCCTAGCTCGCTCGATCGATGGCACCACCAACACCGGCATGGCGTATGGCTCTCCCTGCGCCCGCGCCGGTCGGTTTTGGGAAGCAACAAAAAAGAAGCACGAGCCCAGAAGGATGTAGCAAGAAGAAAACCAAAGGCAAACTGGAAAAAACGATGCACACAACACAAGCAAGGGCTGAATGAAGGGAAAGATAAGCGAAAAGCGACAACACGAAAACCGAATCACAGGTTCGAAGATAAGACACAACAACAACCCCGCGCAACAGGCTGGCAGGTTGACCGAAATTCAGATTCAGTCCGTCAGTCTCCACCATCCTTTCCCGGGCACAAAGCAAGCGAAACATTGGGACAGAGTCAAAGAAACCCCAAACAGACGACTGAAAGGAATCAGCCTCTGGGAGATTCGTTGCCAATAAGCAACCGACTTGGTGGTGCACGGAGTTGTGCGTTTTTATGAGTATAATTTACTTATAAAATAAAAACCCCCATTGCGAAGTAGTCGGCGGGTCTGAAGACAGCGCAGGCACACAGTCCTCAGTCATTCAGTCATCATCACCAGCTCATCTTCGTCGTCAACAACAGCAGCTGCCCATACAAAAAACACACAAACACCGTTTTCATTTTCCAAACGTCCAGTTCATCCTGCGCGGGAAGGGAAGAAAACCGTAGAACTGCCATTATACTACCCAGCTCGGATACCCGTCGGATAGTGTAGCCGCACCGGGGTTGGGAACTTATTTTTCTAAGTCACTCAAACACACACACACACACAGAAGCCACAAAACAATCGGTTTGGCCTAAGCGGAGACGACTACTACTGGAGCAGCAGCAGCAGCAGCAGCAACAGGCCGGGACAGTGCGAGGTGAGTGGGCTGCATGGTTAGCAGAGCCGGGCGATCCGCGGCCATATACAGGTTTTACAGTAACTATATGAAGTGCTTTGGAAACAAATAGAGCGGAGTGGTATCGAGTTCCATTTTCGGTTCTTTTTGTTCTAACTCATGCCGCAAGAGAAGCGAAAAAGGCAACTACAATCTCTAATCTCGATGAGGAGTAACCGTTTGTGTGTTCTTGATCCCCATTTGTTTCTTTCTCGATTGATGCCGATACAGGCTTGGTAGGGTTTTAATTGTTCCGAATGAAAACGAGTGGAAAAAGGTTTCCGGTCATGGTGGCATAGATGCCGGCTGTCCTTGGAAAAAGAAAGAAATGCAAGGATAGCAAAATAGCGACTGAGATGGGTGAATGTTTAACACAGTATATAAGAGAGAGAGGAAGAGAAAAAAGCTGACGAAACAGTAATAATAATGGAGGTATTAAAGAAGCAAGCATAAGAGACAGAGAAAGGAAAAGCATACTTTAAACCAAAGTTTAATTATAATCATTGTTGAGATTACGGTTAAGGTTACGGTTAAGCGCGCACGTCTGTGCGTTTTGAAGGTTTGCAGGCTTCCTCCCCATCGGTGGGAAGAGAAGTGTTTGTATGTGCGTGTGTTTAATACTGTTCAGGGAAATCGCCATAGCAAGCGAGACGTGTCGATTGACGTTCAGAGACGATTGGAAAAAACGGCAAACGAAAAGCCCAGTGAGAGCGAAATGATCCGTGGGGAGAGTTGGGAAAACTTGGGAAGCAAAAATGGTATGAATTATCGCTAAAGAAGATCAACGAAAAAATGAAGAAAGTCCCCCCAGAAAGGCCGATACACCATTTCGACAGAGTGGCCAAATTTCGACTCAAGAAATGATAGGGGAGGATGCGTGTTAAGGCACCCACACCCTCCGTAAGCGAAGGAACACTTCCAAACGAGCGAGCGAGCACATTTCTTCACATTTTCTTGTCATTTTCCCTCTTTTGTAGGGGTCTCTGTTGTCGCCCACAATTTTTGAACAAAACGGCCATGAAAATGATGATGATGATGGTGGTATAGTAATAGCTCCGGTCCTTCGGGTTCCGTTCGGGCGTTTTGTGATGGTTTGGAGATGGTGGCAGACAATATTTCTTTCCACCCGCCACGCAGCAGCGTGTGTCGCCCCAACAGACGAATGAGAAAGTGCTGAAGCGTGAAAAATTGAAATGATCACACCCTCTGAAGGGGGGGGCTCTCCCCAACATTACTTTCTTCAGTGAGAATTGGGAACCAACGATCTACGGATATATCAACAAAAGCGCTGACATTCCTCGCACGCTGGACGATGTAAAACTTGGATTGGATTGGAGAGACGTGGAGGGATTTTTGTTTTTTTGTAAGATTGTTCACTGTATGTGTGCCTCGAGCCATATCGGACAAATTGTTGAACTTGCTGGGCACCGTCCCAGTCTCGCCTATCACCAAGGGGACAATCTTTTGGAAGGCAAACTTCCAGCGCGCACCGTACCGTGGAGCAATATTATCATCCCTACGTAAATGACTTTCTTGTCCGTGTGGCGCACCAGTTTGCCTGTTTCTTCTAAAAGCTTACATGCAGAAGAATAGCTTTGCACCTCATTTCTAACATCACGTTTCACCCGCAAGCCAGCGAGCTTGGAATGAAAGCTATGACAGATTTGTGAGAAATTGAAGAATTTGGAAAGGAAAGTATTCAATTTTTCCCCGTAGTGGAATCTCGACCTCAAAACCGGCAGTGTTCCTTTCGTATTACGGAAATTTGGGATTGTGTGCTACACCCACAAGCCATTGAACGATGGTTCGTTTCTTCCTCCCCTCACCCTCGCGTCAAACGGCAAGCCGGAGCGGTTTCAACGAGAGATAAATTATGATACAATTTAATTTTCGTTTCTTCCATACTCTCGTGTTGAGTTGTCAGTTACGGTCAACTGTTACGAGTGTGTGTTTATTGGTGCCACAGTATTTGTGTTGTTTTGTGGTTTTGTTATTCGCATTGTTCGCAACCGCCTATTCACTTTTTAAGGAGAATGGCTGACTTTTATGTATATTACGTTGCCTTGTATGTTGTACCTCTCTACGTAACGTTTACCTTATCTTCTTTTTAGTAGCAATAGACTGTTTTTTTCTTATTGAACTTGTTTTTTTTTACAAAATATACAATATTAATACATCCAAATACAACCACATACACACAAACAGCAGCAGGGACAGAGTATCAGGGGAGGGCAAGAGAAAGGGCAGAAAAACTCGCCCGAAAAGTACACTTAAAACATGTTTTTTAATCTTTGTACATAAACATACAGGCAATAAATGGGGATGTGCGGTACGGTAGAAATGATTTTTACAAACGCCATTACAATACTTTTACACATCTACTACATTACACATACAGGGCGACTAATATAATAGACAAAATCGACTCAAACTCGAATGGTACTACATTCAATACATCGGTCACTAAATATTAAACTTTTAGTGCGATAACTTTACGTTAAGCCCCGGAAACCACACGTGCTGGTTTTTTTTTTTAAATGAATATCCAAAAATACGCCATTCATCCACACCGCTGTATCGAGCGAATAACAGCATTACAACCACTAATTGCATTACACGAGCCGCTCTCGCTAGCGGCAGAGCTAAAAAAGCGACCTTCGTAAAACGAACGCCATCGCTTTTTATGTTTTTGATTGAAAAATCAATACTACAAACACGAGATTTTTGAAGGTTGTTTGGTGTTTTCTTCAATGGCCAACAACCGCGTTTGTGGCATCACTCAAAATTGTTTGGGGTTTTTTTTATTATTATTGAAAACAAGTAAACTCGTGTTCGATTCACCGGAAGAGTGACCTTTCGGAGTGTGTGTTTTTAGCTCGTCTCTTTTGAATGTTTACTTTCACGCTTAAGCGGTTCCGGGAACGAGCGTGGACTACTAGTCTACTCTATCTATTTTCCACTAAACGGGACAGCAAACATATGCGACCAGCTTTGACTGTGAACGAGCATCGATGTGGTCATACAAGCACACACATATGGCCATTGAGTTTTGTTTTTTTTTTGCTCTTATTGAGCTGTCAATTTCTATTTCTATTTCAAACCACAAAAAAAAACGTTCCCACTACTTGTTGTGGTCCGATCGGGGAAGCATGGAACGGATGACCGCGCCGGAACCTGGAACATTCGAACCACACACACACACACTTCCTCTGCCTCGTGCGCTGTTGTGTGTTGGGTGGTTCCTTCCTTCGCTCTTTCGCGAACTCACATCGACTTGTGCAAAACCCAGCACTCACCCAGTCAGTCAGGAAAAAGCTTCATCAAAACGAACGCGCGGAAGAAAGGGAACCAAACGCCCCGGAGCGGAGTTGTAAAGTTTCCCACTTTTTGTTGTACAGTACACACAGTTGATGGGTGTGTGTGTGTTTTGGTTTTAGTTTGTTTTCCTTTTTTAAAATAAGATAAACAACAACAACAGCAACAGCAACAGTAGCTAATAAGGCGACAGCCCGGCTAAGTAGAGTGAAGAAGTGGGAAAGTTTTGTAAAGAGTTTTGTTTTGTTTTGCGCTTGTTTTTGTTTTCCATTTTTATGTGTTGTTTCCACAATCTTTGTATTGGTTTTTGGCTACAAACAATACAAAAACACACAACTACACACCCATACACACAACGAAACCTAGGGGAGGCAAATGGACGAGGAACCATATGTTAGAATGATTGTTTTTATAAAACATTGAAAAAGGAACGCAAGAGCGGGCTAGCGGGAACATTTGGCTCGAGCTGACCTCCATTATTTGTGAGACATTATTTGTGCGATCTCCTCAATTTCGCACAGAACCTTGTTGATTGAGGTTTGAGCGTTTGCTCTCCATGAAGTGAAAGATATATCGGTGTGGACTATTTTTGTGTCGCTCTGAATGCCTCTGAATGATAGTAAAACTGGCCATGCCAGTACAGCTTGGAACACATTTGGTGGAAGGAATGGAAACGTACACGATTTTAATACAATATCACACTCAATGCAAGCAAACATCAACCTTTTTAGACGTAAGGAGTCGTTTGTAGTGTGGCCAGCATGGTGTGTACGGCAGTGTATTAGTACATCTCACCATTCCCGTCGGTCTTGAATGTTTTGAGAAAGCTCTTTAGCGTAAGTAAATCAAATATACAACAAACACACAAAAACTCCTAAAAGATGATGATGAGGCCGTTGCACCGAATGTAACGTTGCACCGAAAGTGTAGTGTTGTAGCTTTCCCATCGCCAACATTCTACATTCCGAAGCAAACTCATACACATCGTCATAAGCGCAAACGAGCAGCACCTAACTCTGCTAGTGGTGTAGGCTACTGTATTTTAAAGTGCTACATATGTAAATGACTTTGTGAAGTCTTTTTCTATAAAAAGATTTTTCGCAGAAAAATCCCACTCATTAGGAACAGGGGATATTGGCGGAGAGTAGCGACAGGGAGCTATCTCACTCTCACCTATACTACGAGTATTCAAAACATTAACACACAAACCCGTATTATAAACACTGCTCCAGTTTTTTTTTTTAAATGACGGATCATAAAAAAGCATGTGTGTGCGGCCGTAACATAACTATGTCATAAGTAACAATTTATTTAACGAATAAGATAATGTATTAACTTGTAATAGGTAAAAAGAGAGGAACAAAACGAAGAACAAAAACGAGCGCAAAACGAAACAAAACTGATATTTTACACACAAACACACAGACACATAAACACGTATCCAATGACTGTATAAAAAAACGTATTACTTAAGTAAGTAATTATTTTAAGTTTCGTTTTACCACTGCTCGTGCTGCTCCGTTGTTGAGTAAGAAATTATGTAATAGTATTTTAATTTAACGATAATTTAGCGACCCATCAAGTTTCCAACAGAAAAAAAAGGAAACTGGTTTTTAATAAGATATTCATAGTTGTGGTGTACAGTGCGGTATAAAAACGCACGCGAAGAGAAAAGATATGCTTTTCTTCTTTAAATTGCCATATTCTTATTTTTACTCCTCCTTTCAACAAGTGAGTTGTTTTTTTGTTTGTGTAAAATCGATTAGTCTGGCATTTATATTCACAGAAAGTGTGTTACCCTTTTCAAGCAGCCTGAAAAGGGGAGAGGAAATAGGGAACCGTCTCTGCTGGGGAGTAGTATCGAGTGAGGTCAACGCAGTAGAGCGGTCAGTGCACAGTCTGGGCGTTTAATTATGCGACAAGTAATGGAATGAAAGTTTAAGCAAACTTTCCATAATGGCGATAATAGCTGTATTATGTTGATTCTCGGGGATTGTCCCAGATTGTCCGTTTTGCTATGCATGTGCAATGCATTCGATTCCCAACGCTTTTGTGTATTCCCTCGACACCCTCCCTCCTAGCACTTCGGAATGTTTTTTTTGTGTGTGTTTTTCAAAACCCTCCTCCTTTAAAATATTAACTAACCTCTCCACGCTCACACACATACACAACGTGGTAGAATTAATTTTAAATTAAACGTAACTGTATGATATTGTCGTGCGCTGTAGGTGGTGGCGCCCGCCTAGGGGGAGAAACGCTCAAACCGATCATTGAAGAAACGAACTTCAATGCGTTGGCGAGTGTGTGGGATCTTGTTCTTTTTTTGGTGGAGATAATTTTTAAACCAATGCAAGGAACAACAAAAAAGTATTCATTAAAAACACACACACACACATATTAAACACATCGGGTAGAATATTTAGTAGAAAAAGCAAACACGAACAAAAAAAAAAGGAAATTCATTGCGGGAAGAACATCCCACTCCTTTCCATCACACCGAGCAGCAAAACACTAGACTAAATCGGCATACTCATTAGCTAAATCGAACCGCGGAGACATAATTAGCAAAATTCGTAGTATTTGTAAAACGGAAGGCAAACAAACTCAACAACAAACTCCGATTAAAAGACACGAACCCTAATCACCCTTTCAATTACAATTTCTTCGTTTAGCTATGTGTGCGTGTGTGTTGCACCTTTAATACCATCGCGACATATAACCATTTGCACATTCCTTTTCTTCTTCCCACTTGTGCTGGGATGCAGAGTTTTGTGTTTACTCTATTGTTCACTAAACTACGGCACGAAATAACGCATAACATAATGAAAAAAAAAAACGAAAAACATATGCTCAGCCATTTCATATGGTAGTAATTTATACACAACACACACATACGCGATGATGTAAATTAAAAATAAAATTATTAAACTGAGAGAATGAGTTGCTCGAGAAAAGAAGGTAATAAACACTTACACAACATGACTGTACTTTGGGTAGAAACAGTGAACAAGAAAATGAGAGCAGAAAACGAAACTGACACAGCAAAACGCACATGAAAAAAAAAGATAACAAAGCAAACGTTTCTGTATCCTAAAACAAAAATGATAAACACTAAGAAGAAAACCATGTTAGATTTATAGAGTAACGAAAAACTACACACACACACACCTTCATAGAAATAATAAAAAAAACAACCCCAAAAACAACAGAAAGAGACTAAAAGCGAGCCGAATGAAGGTATCCTAAGCACAACACACACACAAAAAAAACACAATAGGTTTGGGGAGAACGCAGCAAGAGTCAACTCCTCTCAGACAAACAATTCCCATCCTTTCTTCATAATAACACTCACTCACACTCACCCACATACACATACTCCTTTTTGCGAGATCGTTAGTTAATTGAGTGAAAAACGATATATACACTATTATATATATAAATATTAGTGACTTTTTAAAAGAAGAAAGAAGGAAACAAACAATACCAGAACAAGAAACCCGCAAAACGAAAATAGACTAAAAACTACACTGAATAGAGAATAGCGACCGCGAGATAGCTACAGAAGGGTAAAACACATACACACACACACACTAAACAAGTCACGTTTATAGTAAATAAAACGCGCGAAAACGAAGAAAAAGCACCCTGCAAGGAGACAGAGAGAGAGAACCGCGGGCAGCTAAGTACTTAGTTGCATTGCAACTGTGTATGTTGAAAAGGCGCCACAGTTGAACGAAGTTTTCCTCTTGTTTTTTTGTACTTGTTTATCCACTGGAAGAGGAAGTACATTGAAGAGTTCATCAGCCGGCTCTCCCCATAAACCTCTTCCGCATCAGAAAGTGAAGTGAAGTGAAAACATTTAAAACAATAAAAACAAAGGCTATCATACACCGAATAGAAAGAAAAAAGTTCGAGAACGGAAATGAAACAGAACGAACGAAGATAAAGAGAAATTAACAAAAAAAAAATACTGTAAACATGGCGAACGAAAGTGGTGTGGTGTTCGTTCCTTTGGAAAAAGAACTCCAACTTCTAGCCAAGTGCTAAACGTGGAGGTGGAGAAGCAACGCAGCAACGGAGCAGTAAATATTATTAATATAGCGATACCAAAAGTCCTAGTTGTAAATATAGTGAAATGATATTAACAAAAAAAAACAATGAAAACAAACAAAAACTACTCACAGCTCCTACCACAGCCACGCTCCGGCCCATGGGCTCAAGTCATCGAGGCCATGTGGCGAGCGTGTGCCGTCTTGGGGGCGAATGTGGTGAATGTGAAACATTATTTTTTTCCCATTGCAAGTAATATCTTCAACACATACCACGAACGGGATAACTCCAACAAACACAACAAACACTCAATGACACACACACTAAATATAAACATCATTCCCGGAATTACAAGAAAATACTCACAGTTGTTCGACGGACAGTTCGAGGACAACATGAATCAATCCTCCCGTTCGAAATTCTCGTGCGCGAGAAGAAATCCGTTAAATTTGCCGATATTTATATATGGAAACACTCCTCCCCACATTATCAGCGTGAAATAGAAAAGTCTTTCCTTGGGTAACATTTTTGTAAAAGGATGAACCAGAACGTAATAAGTCCAGTTTCTATCGATCCTCATCAAATACATCATCCCTCTTTCTCTCTATCTCTCTCCATTGCTCGTTCGTACATCTGCGCGACCAGTTTGAGAGTGGAAAGCAGGGAAGAACAATATTCTAACCATACGTAGCGAGAAGAGCGAAAGATGTAAACAACTCAAAACGAACACTAGAACACCGAAAAAAGCAGCGTAAAATAGATAAGTGTAACAGAAGTACTATTAAAAGGAAGTGAAACAACATCTTAATGTTTAACATCCAAACACACACACACACAAACATCATCATCATCACTAACATCAACCAAATCAATGACCGTGTTATCGCATTTTGTGAAAATATTACACACCTACACGGGGAACCGAAACTAAACTATTGTCTCGAAATAGAGAGAAGAAGAGAGACTTTACAGAAATGAAATTAATGGTTGGACGCATCAAATGAAGCGCGAAAAGTGCATTGAAGTAACAACATGAAAGGAAAGAAGAAAAATAGAAGAAGAAACACACATAAAAAAACCATAATACATTCACAAACACTGAAACACAAAAGCACGCAAGTGAAAAGTAAAATCGAAATCGTTCAATTATGGAAAAAAATTATACAAGAAAACATGGAAAGACAAACACACGAACAGAACAGGAAGGGATTAAAAGAGAGAAGAGAAAGGAAATGGTAGCGAGAGACAGAGAAAAAAAACATAGTGGAGTAAGAAAAACTAAGCAAGAAAACTGAAATAAATTGCTACAATGGGAAAGTAACTGTCATAAACTGGAAAATTAAGCGTTTATTAGCTCAAGTGCCATTCAAATCCGAACTCTTAACAAGGAAAGGTAAGTTCGTCGTGAGATCATTGCGTTGTTTTCGAAATGTGGTAAGTTTTTTTGTCCTTTTATTATGCTACTATCGTTTACTATTCATTCTAAATTATATGTAATGCTTGAGATGTTGAGAAATTATATGTAATACTTCAGATAAGATGTTGTGAGACTTTTGTTTTGCGCATGTTTTTATTGTTGAATTTAACTAATTATTTGCTGAATCCATGAATTTTTTTAATGATGTACAGGATTTTCCAATGGTTTTGGTTGTTTCCTATATTTTTTTTATGTGTTCTTACGATTTTTTCATCGTTTTCCAGAATTTGTTGGTTCAATTGTATTGATGTCCAATGGGACGATATCAATGAATTGTGACAACAAACCCAAAATCTACGGGAAACGATGAATAAATCGTGAGACAAGCCTAAACAATTACGGGAACCAACCAATTAATCGTGAGAAACCCTGTAACTGTAACTGTAACGAAACCCTGTAAATTTTATGTCCACATGTCTTTTAGATCTCTTCTTTATTGTTGAAAATACAGTTTTTCGTCACGTTACGCGAATAATGCGCGTTCCGGAGACATTCGTAGCTCGATGTACAGCGCAAGTCTAACATCACGTTTTCAGCCAAAATATAGTTGATAAATAGCTGTTTATGATTAAATTTAGTGCTTTTATGTAATTAAATACCTATTTAATACAATTCGGGTAATTATAACTTTTTAGTGATTTCAAAATATTAGCAAAAATTTAATTAAATGTAAAATGTAATTTGCATCTTAACATTTGTTGGAGAAAATTGTACTGAATTGACAAAAGAGCTGTCAAAATTCAAAATTTTAGCAACTCAAATTCACATAGCTCGAGGATCGCGTAACTCGGGGAACTATAGCAGTTGATAAAGTATAACTGATACTTTCCCCTGTTTTTACCACGTAACTTGAACAGATGATTTGTTCAGTCTTATTTCCTGTGAAACCCTGAGTCCAAATCTTCAAGAATAGGTAGGTACCATTCCCTGTTATCATGCTTGGGATATGTCTCTCTAGTAGTTTTCAGCTCCAATCAGGTTTCAGCTTTAAAGCGCCAAAGGAGAGTAATAGTTAATAATTCTCACCTTTTACATAATAATTTTTACAAAACATACTTGTTTTTACTGCAGTCTAATACGTATCGAGCATTTTTATTCGCGCAGAACTACTGAAGTTGCCGTTTTGTAGGCTACATGAGGCAATGAGTGTAGCATCTTATTTCAAGATTATAGATAGCATTATTTTTTTCATTTTTTCTTTCAAATTTGTCTAAGTACTTGAGCTACGACAACGTATTGAACTGTCTTAAATTTAAAATTCAAACATAGTCCCACTTCAACGACTATTATCACCGGAATTGAAAACTAATAAAAAGGCACGTCTTATATGAAGCTGTTTTAGATGAATCTGAATTATATGAAAATCTTCAACGGCAATAAGTGAAAAGGTAAGATTCCACAACACGATTGTTTAAATGCGAATATTTCCCTTTTCATCGACAAAAAACAAACCTTTTCGCCATTGCAAAACACAATTGTGGATTCGCAAAAAGCAATTTTACGTAAGTACACGCACATACCTTTACTGCTAAGAAATTGCTAAACACATTTAATCGCCAGTTCTTGTTCATTCAATTTTCGCAAAATTTTGTTTATAAATATCTAAATACACCGCACGCCGCAGCACGTTGCAAAAAGATTATAATTAATGGTGTTATAAAAAATAAAAAAATAAATAGAATAAAATTATGTACAATTATCTTTGTTTAGCTTTTCGGAGCTAAACTATTTGACTTTAAAGTGGTAAAATATAAAAAAAAACACACTCACCATTGTTGCTGTCTCTTACAATCAGGATACCTTTTCTGTTTTGTGTTTGTTCACATCCTTTCTTCTCGTAAATTGCTCCTTCTTCCGGCAATGCTACGAGTGCGTTGCATCCAAAGGAAAGCCAGACCACCACGATAGCATGCAGCCAGCTACTAAATGACAAAATTATTCACCGCGACCAAAAGCGTGTCACCGGCAACGGAGACCCGTCTACCAAAGCTGCCAGCCAAAAACCCGCCCCGTCTTCCAATCGGGAGTCTCCACAAGACGGAAAGCCGGTGAGCTTTTAAAGCTGAACTACTTGCCCAAAAGCTGGCTGTCTAGTGTTGCCGCACACTGCTGCACTGTTGAGTAATGTCGAGTAATGGTGGGTGTGTGCTTCGTGCTTTTTCCGGTACACACAAACTGGGTGTTTTTTCGGGGGGAGGGAAGCAGGACGAACGCGTGCGAAACGTGTGAGAAATACAAGTTTGTTTTTACGATTATCACTTGGCATCATTTGAGTTATGTTGAGCCATTTATTTTGGTAGCGGTGCCCCCTTTTTCCCCTCTTTGCTCTATTCGGGTTTGTTGTCGGTGTTCCGTATACACATGGACAAGAGGAGGGCAACATTTATTCAAAGAAACGTTCGCTTCTTTCCATCCGACCTCGGTACATTGAAGATGCACAGTGAGTGTGGTGCACAGTGAAAGAAGACAAACCACCGTATAAAATGCATCTGCCAAACAAGTGCAGCGGCCCGAGGAAAGCCCGCCCCTGCCAGCATTCGTACGAGCAGAAGCTGTTGCAGCATTATTGACTTCTTGCCCTTTTACATCCTCAAAGGCGTGAATAACTCCATAAGACGTTTAGTAATAATAGAAGGGCTTAGACTCGGTTGGATCGCTTTAAGATAATTGCATTTGATTTTTTATAAACCTCTATGAATCGCTTGCATTACACTAGGAAAGCCTAATGAAGTGCGTCAAGAAAGGAATTTTATTCCAGCAGAGATTGAATTTAATATCCATTCTGCTGTAAAGCATCGCAGTGCATCGCCTTGGAACTGCATATAACATCTCATCATCATAGCTTATCGTTTTGGGGAAGAAAAAGGCAATCCTTCCTTTGCTTATACGAAGCTCCCCAACGCTCCCCAATCCAACTTCCACAGAAAGAAAAATGGAAATCCCTCCCAAAAAGGAGAAATACACAGCACGACTTCATAATAAACCCGTCGCTTCTTACACATTTGCATTGTTTTATCTATCCGGACTGGGAGATGGTGCTCACACTTTTGGGACACACACTCCCAATGAGGAGGCAGCACCCGATGGCACACATAAATAATCCCCGGGCTTCATAAACACACATACGCTGGCTCTTCTTCTTTGCGTGCGCTTACCATCGAGCAGTGCACAAGCTCACATTTGTACTGATTTCAGTTCCGGCAGGCTGATCATCCCCTACTCTGGCCTCTCTTCCCCAGTCTCCTCCAGAGGGTGATTTTGCTAAATGAGCGCACCGGATGATGAACCACACCCGTGTGCGGGGTGACGGTTTTTAGCAAAACCTAGAACGTTTTCTCTTCTTCCTGCTTGCCGTTCTGCATTGTTGTGCGGTGAAAATTTGCACCAATGGATGACGTGTGCACGTACGAGACTTATGCTTGAATTTACGATGGGGGTTTGGTGTATTTAAAAGCGTAATCTGAACCGCCCCATCCTCGTGAGATGTGCTGAAACTGATATGCTTTCTTTCTCTTTTTTTTTTGTGCATATGCGTTTGCATACCCAAATGAATGCGGTGTGGGTGTTTGGGTGGGTGGTGGGGGTGTTTGGGTGGGTTCAACCTCAGAAAGGTGCTCTGTTTGTATGATGATATGTTGTTGATGAAGTGCAAAAGATGTATGTGCACGGATGAGAGGAAAGCATTAGTTAATAATGCTCTCTTATTTCTGAGGGAAATGCAATAAATCATCGTTCGATTTATGATATGAGTTATAAATCACAAAACTGACACTGGATGTCTTGTTGCACGAGGTCAACGCAATGTGTCACATGAGTTAATAGCTAATGGACGACAAAATTTAAGACTCTAAATTAGTGAGCACATAAGCAACAATTCACCGGTATGTATAAAATAAACAAAACAGCAAACAATAATACTACAAACAAATGTGTATGCACTGAAAAGATTAAACAATATCCCTGACAGGTGTGATGTTGAAATAATAGCATTATTAGACTTGTGAGTAGAGAACAGCAAACAATGTTTCAAATAGGCTACAATTTTATGTTTTGTTAAATATTAACTGTCGCCTGGTACAGAGGCCACTATTTCTTAAAAGTATTTTGAAGTATATTTACAAAATGTCAACTTCCTTGCAATAAACGCTTGCGATCGATCGATCGATCTGAGAAGGTGAGTGAGAGTTGTTACATGTATTTTACATGCAAGTACATCTCACATATTTTCAGATGGAGCATTAGAAAATGTCGGTATCTTTTTATTAATTGTTTCAATAGAACAATCATATCTTTTCAGCTAAAATAAATGTAGTAATTTTAATTCTATTCTTATAACTATTTTTACTTTGAATTTTTGTTAGTGTCTCTTATAAATTATTGCATTATATTCCACGATGATTTTGATCAACATATATCATTATTTTTCATATGACCAAAGTGGTTAGTTATTGCTGCTGTAACATGTATGCCGATACATTTTTGCTCGCAAAAGTAGCAAAATTTACCAACGACTGGTCATTTCTGAACTCTTTTAAAAGCTGTAGCATTGCACAACATCCTAACAGAACTTCCAATTAGCTAGATGTGATAACTAACTACTTAATGAACCAAAGAAATCTAGTATAAAAAACACTTCTTTTTGTGATGGAAACAATGCCGGTGGAGCTGGCATTCAACCCAAACAGTTTGTTTGCACCATACAAATCATGGAGAAATTTTCTTTTGTTTTGTTTTAGAACTAGCGTAATTTTGACAATCATAATTTTCATAGGAATTCCTAAGTTGTCGTTGGTAAATTTCCAACAAGTTCGGAGACTCTTGTAGAATCAGTAAAAGCTGGAGCTGTAAACAAATGACTATGCTAATATTGTCCATCGCTCTATCCCTAAATTATTTGTAGCTTGTTTCATTTGAATTGAATTGAACTATTTTCCTATCCTTGAATTGTTGCCATCGACGACTTCAAAATTTGTTACAGGGTTTCGAATCATATAAGGGAATAGTTCAATCACTTAGGGGAATGTTGCAAATCGGTAGGGGAATATTGCATGCAAGCTGTGGATGTTTGCAATCACTTAGGGGAGTTTTGCAATCGATTAGGGGAATGTTGCAAGCGTACTGTGGAGCTGTCATCAGACTGTGGGTACCGCTGTAAATACCTTAAAATATTTTCGTCAATCTTACTAACTTATCATGTTTAATTATGGCTCTGCAGCAGGATTTCTTTAGTTTATCATATGTACAGCAGAATCCCACACGAAAACAACTCCAAACGATGTTTTATAAAAAAACATCATCGGTACCAATTCGTTGCTTTTACATCGGCACCCACAGTCTGATGACAGCTTCACAGTACGATTGCAACATTCCCCTAATCGATTGCAAAACTCCCCTAAGTGATTGCAAACATCCACAGCTTGCTTGCAACATTCCCCTACCGATTTGCAACATTCCCCTAAGTGATTGAACTATTCCCTTATATGATTCGAAACCCTGTATTGGTAGATTGTTTCGTTTATTATTATTATTATATTTTCGAATTAATTAGAACACAGTTTTTGCGTGTTTCGACATTATTGTTTTTCAACGCTGTATTTGGTTTGTTGGCCTCAAAAGTACTTTATTATAAAAGTTTATTCGTTGAAACAGTCCCACTTAGGTGGGAATTTGTTTGGGATACTGGTGGTTCCATTAGCAATTTGGTATTTGCCATGATTTGTTGCAACCTGTGATTTTCTATCACTTTCTCCCTTAGAATGTTTTATGTAGAAAAACGAACCACAGGCCAATGATGTCTATTTATCGGCATATACCTGGATGAAGGCTAACTTATGAAGGTCGAGGTCTACACTCTCAGGTCATGGATAGCCTTCTTCAGCAGCAGGTTAAATAGGAGATTGGTGATCCCATCCATATGGTCCAAACCATGCTTGGTTGGTATTTTCGTCTCTACTTGTATATTGTTAATGCGATGGCGAAAGAGCAACATGAATAATCATCAAAATTCAAATTATCTACGAAATTAAATTAATTGACATTGAATTAAAAACTGCCAAAGTAATTTGAGACTTGACATCGAAGTAGAAACTATTGCTTCTTATTGGCATCCTATTGGAAATAAGAATCAATTGGCAATCTCACATTTAAACGCTCCACTCCACAAAACCACACACAAAACTAGCCGGCAATTTTCAGTCTAGATTATTCTAGCCTCAAAGCTAGAATTAGATTCGAGTACCTTCTCGAAAAATTGCAAAACAAGGTGATGTTTACATTTATCCCAACGTGCATTATAGATATCTGGTGATGGAATCTAGAATCAAAGTGTATGTAGTCCAGGTGGTCTCATAGCATGTTTTTTATAACCAAATTTGAATATCACTTTTTGACAGGATGAGAGATACATTTTTTTCAAACAAGCTTTCTGAATGCTTGACGAATACACAAAACATTCTTACAATTTTCATTCAGAAGCAGAAGCGATAAAAATCAGCCCTCTAAATTCATAAATTCTGTTTATGTATTATACCCACTTAGATAGCTGCTCGAAAACTGCTATACAATGCGAACAGCTGAAAGGCTGAAATTCCAGCCTACCAACTTTAAACGGAAAGGACCCCATTTACTGAATAATCAACATAAAAAATTAAAATGAATCCAACAAATCGAGTTGGAAAATTAACTAGAAGTTTTCCTAAGAAGAAAACTAGCGCAAATCGAAACTTCTAGACGCGCCACAAAGTTTTTGTATCTTAGAAAGGTTTCAAACATAGTGCATATAACTTTTAAAAATCTTCAAACGGAGCGAAGCTGCAAACAATCCTCTAACAAATGATCAAATTATCGAAATGGTCAAAATCCTTTAAAACGAACCAGAAACACGTTACTTAAATTTTGTTTTGTTTCTACACTGCTTATTAGACGATGTTCTGTTTTTGATCAACAAATTGACTATTTTTAGGCGTTTAAAGAGTAAAAGGTCAAGAAACATGACTTCATCGAAGTGTTCAGACAATTAAGCCAATCTATCTAATCGAAAATATTGAATAATGATTCTTTTTCAAAGTTTCAGCCAGCCGCTACACTAGCTTCCCTCAGCAATCGCTTACAAAGTTGATCAAGCTCGAAGCCGTTCACCATTAAAACGCGCTTCAATGCCTGTACCTCCTGCATGCGGCGAAGGAGAGGAACGGTACCTTTTTCGCACCCAAACCCCACCTGAAAAACGGATTATTAATTACACCCCGACACAGGTTGCAAGGTTGTATCGAGAGAGGAAGCGCAAAAGCGTGCGTATCGTTTTGATGAGCAAACGGCCGGCACCTGACAGGGGTTTTAATTAAAACGGGTCAGGCCTGCTTAATTTTGCTTTACCGGTGGTGTGCTGGGACACGTCCACTGGTAACATCCACTGGCCATTGGGTTTTATGTGGAACGGTTTAAAGCGCTGATTGTTATTAGCCATGCAGGATCGGTGCGTATCGGTTCTAAAGGTCCCAAAAAACGATGAATTTATCTAGGGTAGAATTCAATGTAAAACGCGTTTTCAACAAGCCGCTCTTTAAAGGATCAAAATATCATAGAAATCATAAAAAAGGCGAGATTTAAATAGCTGAATCTATTTCATGAGCTTCAAAGCACTAAAACCTCAAACATAATTTCCATTTAACATAGGGGCGGTATACAACTAATACCGCCAGCTATAGTGATATGGCAAAATCTCACCACCACTGCGGGTCACCATAACTTAAGCAACGAATGCTGATGCCCCAGTGTACCAATGTAATCCACTCTGTGCTAGTCCACTCTATCTCTTATCAATTAGTGGGCCCGATGCGGTTTGTGGTGCGTTATTTATGCACCAAGTACAGTACAATACTCACTCCCCATACATTACCCTTCCCACCACTCTTTCTTTCCTTCCCCATGCCACAATTAATAGATAAAAAAGAATGGTAATAATTTTCACTGTAATAAAAATCAACATTTGTTTTTTCGCTTTATTGCAATAATTAATAATTAGTTACATCTGTGCATGCTGTCTGCACACAGCGCACACCTGGTGACTGTCCCCGGGCCCGTTTGTGTGTGTGTGTGTGGATGTGTGAGAGTTGGTGTTTTAATTTGCCCGTTCGATTGATCGTAATGTTTTGTTAATGTTGCCCATTAACGCAACATCCGGGGACGATCCCACCGCCACATCTCTCGGCGGCATTCGGGAAAGAGGCGCCATTGTGTTATCCTTTCCTATGTGTATCGACTACAGTACGTTTTACCATTTGATCGATAATGCATCAACACACCGCATATATCACGAGACACACGGACGGTGCTTCTCGCACGCTGTGTGCCTGCCTGTTGCTCGATTTTAGTTAAATTTCATTATCCTTTACGCATTCTTTCCTCATCTTCGTCCCACCTGCTTTAAATTCAATTAGTAATGCTGCGCGTTTAATTATTAATGCATAATTGATTGTAATAATACGGTTTGCCATACACAAAACATGTCTTTGCGTATGTGTTTCTGGGTGTGTATGTGTGTGTGTGTATATGTTTATTTTACGACCTTATTAGGGCTCTCTTTCTCTTTCACATTAACTTATAGCTTGCTTCTATTTTTTGCTTCGCGAATACAAGGCATTAAAGCGTTCAAGCACGAAGCCAACCATAGAGAACAAAGAGAAGGCAAATAACAGACACGATAATTGAATTAAATTCACAACTATTAACCTATAAAACGAAGCATATATAGCGACATTTTACTGCCTAATTGTTACCGGCCATTTTTTGCACATTTTTTTCATTCTTTTTGTTTGCTGTTAGTTTTATCTTCTTTCACTCTAAATAGTATCACCTTTAGTTCGCTTGCTATACACACGTTTCCTTCTTTACTTCTGTTTTATTTACTCTTTTTCGTCAATCATACTTATTTTACTGATTTTTAGTTTTCTTTTTATCTATTTTATTACTTCATTTTCATGTTTATCTTTTTTTCCTCTAGTTCCTCTCTTTAGTGACTTTCATGCTTTAAAAAAGCTTTTTTTGTTTTTTTTCTTCTTTTCTAACTCCTTCACTGAATTCGCTTCGCAGCGGGAGGGCACTTATGCAGAGAACGGGATAGAGAAGGACGACCTTAGAGGTGAAATATAAATAGATGAAGAGAGTAGTGGTTTTTATTACTTTTGCTGCATAATAAACATTGCGTATGCTTAGCTTAACCTAAAGCAGAATTGCGATAAGATTTTGTTATCCGATTAGTTTAAAAGATCCAATTACATCATAACTTGAAAGCTATCAAGAGACAAAACCTTTAGGGCACACCACCACGGGGAATAGAAGGAGAGTACAGTGGGGGGTATATCATTTCGTTGTAAAGTAAAATAAGAAAAAAAAAACAATAAATCACTCTGGAATGCACTATATAACTCCGTGGGAGATGAGAAAGCGAACCAATCGAACAATCTCATTTCCCTGACAAAAGAAAAAATAACCCGCTGCGCTGTTGCAGTAAGCCATGATAAAAGAGAAAGCAAATCCATAGCCCAGTTGTGCGATTCATTATCCAAGTCACAGTAGGCTGTTATAAAATAAGAGATGTTCATGTTTCTGCTTAAAAACATGTTTTAAAACACCCCATGTCGTCGATAAAAAAACAACGAACAAGACACAGATTCCTCACCACCGGAACAATCCATCGTAATTAGCGTTATAGCGAGTAACGCTTGCAAAAACAAAACAAAAACATCCACCAACACCCTTTACCGCCAACTGTTCCCTATCCGATGAAGGAAAGAGTTGGCGGCAAGAAGAGAGAGAGACGGCGGTTTGCCACATTGACACACAGTTGATATACTGTGTTACCTCGGCGCTCGTCGGCCCTTTTCACATCAATAACGTGGCACCTACTGGTACTGGCCACTAATACGCCGCAGTGAATTTTCCACCCAAGGGAAAGAATGGTGACGATGCGTTGTTCTCTCCCATCCGCCCCGGTATTGCACACACACACACACTCACAATTCCATCACATGTTTCAAACAATTCACTGTATGATCATCATGCCCGATCATGTCACAATCGTTGCACTTACTGGACACAAAGAAACAAAAAAACTCCCCTACGTACCAGCTTAAAAGCATAATGATGTGTACTGACGCTGCAATCGGGGTGAGAAACACACCGGACAACCTAGCTTCCTTTCCGCCAGTTGAACACGGCGCAACACTGCTTTTCACCAAAACCACCAAAACCGATTCTTCTTTCGCGTTTGTTTGCGGTTTATTACGGGCACGTTTTATCTACGGACACTGCCAGTTCCGGCACCGACAGGTGTGTGTGTATGTGTGTTCCGGTCGCGGTTTAAAAATCTGCACTGCACACAGCAACACGAACGTGAAAAATCTCAATGCACACAGTGCCCACTAGATTCGTGTGCAGAGGGCGGTGGTTGGTTAGCAACCGTTCGCTTATTCTTGGCAGCGCCCTTCTTTTTTTTTTTGCATCAACACAAGCCCTCCACCAACCACTAAAATGGAGTAACAAATTTTAATGAATATTGATGATGATTTTGTTTAAATGCTAATTACTCGGCAGTGACGAACCGCCACCAAAAACCGGAGGGAACCCGGACGCGGTGTGCGCGAGCCGGATGTGATACCTTCCACCGCTCTTCAACTGTCCAGCAAATAGGGACGGGAGCACACGTTCGCGCGCTCGAAAAGGGTGATAAAAACGACGCTCTCTTGCGCGCACACACACACACAAATCCATCGCATGTGTCCGGCTTTATCAACTGCCCGCGTATGCTTTGAAATTTTGGCAACTGAAATTGTTGGGACTTGTTTTTTTTCCTACCTCGCTCGTGTGTGCGCCCCAAAAAAGGGGGATTATGCGGCATAGCAGTATAGCGCACACATCACTCTTCCGGTGCATTTCATATGAGATCGAAATTAGTTCCTGCGTTCCGCAGTAATTCGCAACCAAAACCGCACATGACGCGCGAACGGGTTGATGAAATTTGAACGTAGTATTGCCCGCGCGCCTGCACTACACTCCTGCCGATGCCTCATGTTCCCCATATGCGCGGCAAAGCTTGTGAGGCTTGTGTTACAACCCACGTTCCTGGCATGTGGGCAGGTAATTTCATCGCACAGCATTTTTTATAGTTGTTTTTGTATAAACCCTGCTTCAGTGTAAAGTAGATAGGTGGGGGAGCGCATTTGATTGTGATGTAAATTATGGACACTTTTGGTTCCGGGTTCTGATGGGAAAACAGGAAGATTATCGCTAAACCGCGCGCTGCTGCACCGTAGCGCGGAGGGCGAGCTTCGCGGTTAGCTCGATGTGTAATCAACAATACTGATTTTGATTTGAAGCTTTTGCCACTTGCACAGTACTATAAAATGCATTTATATATAGAGCGCTCGGTTCGCGATGTACATTGCCGCAAGCAAAGTTAATGCACTGGAATTTACAAAGCTTAGGTTGATAATTTAAGTTGCTGTTGCTGATGTCGCGTCCACAATTTAGTTTAAATGTGAACTGTTTCAAACAAGCAGTTGGTTGTTGATATGTTGAGGTGTGTATGTTTTTGATTCCATTCCTGTTCCAGTTTCTGTTTTGCCTTTTTAAATGTATCTATCATATGTTTGTAATCTTTTCTATCATAACCGTTTAAACGTTCTCTTTGTAGAGTTTTTCGCGAACTCTCTTGATATTTCAATATTCATCATAAACACATTCTACACATTCCTTCGTCGAACAACCTTAGTTCCATTCGAACCCTTTTTGTCCTGTGGTAGCTAAATTAAACTAGGAACTCAGCGGCGTACAATGCATTCCCACAAAACTACGTCAATTTAACACATAACCATATTTCGATTCCTTCCCAGAGGTAATGCCAGTAAAAAAGTTCGAATCGTTTTGTAGCTATTGCACGATTTCAATAACAAGCTTCCGTTGCACACACTTCCAGCATCGTCCTTGACGTGGCCTCTGTGGCCTTTCCTTGAATAATAAAAAAATCCCCTATTTTGCCAATTTTAAAAACAAATTCACTTTAGCAGTTCAGCGGCAGTCTCTTGAAAGTCATCGCTTTTGTTAGTAGCGGTCTGCGAGCGCGTCCAAAGCAAGGATTCGGGTGTGTAAATCTTTCTCCATTTTTCATGGTCAGCACTGAGATTGACCGGGTTTCTCTCGAACAGCACTGTTTTCTGCACGCTGTCTTGTAAGCGCGTGCACCGAAGTGTTGTTTTGGTCATTTTTCCTATCATGTTACTTTTTGCGTTTTGCTTTGCGCCAAATAAGAAAGACTGTTCTTAGTTAAAACACGCTCGCGCGCTACACTTTCATTAGTTCCTGTCCGTTTTCTTGTTCGATTTCTTACGCGACTTTCTTTTTTTCGGCTGCTGGCCGTAAAATTCAATTTCCGTCCCGGGGAACGATAAATCGCGAATGCACGGAGCACAAACACACACACACACACACATGCGCACTAACACACCCATACTGCAACTGCACGCAGAGCGCGCTTGGCCATTAATCAAATGGTCCGCCGGCGTAAGCGTAAAAGAAAGAATGGCGACCGTAGTGAAAATTGTAACGTCTTCCACATGGTTGGTTGCTTTAACATCACCCGAATGCCCGGAATATACACGTTCCGTGTAAGTTACTTTTTCCCGTACTTTTATCTATTAGAAGCTGAATCGCTTTGCCAGAGGAAAAAAAAAAGCTGGAAGGACAGGAAAGTATAAAACCTTTTCCGAGAAAACTTTGTCCAATTATCGCTTTTTGGGTCCGATGAAAAAAACAAAAGAAAGAATTTCCTGAACCTTCATTTCCGTGCGGCCGTTATTTCGTGACAAACAAACTGATGGCCTTTTCTCTGGGAAGTGCACAATATGGAATGTGTACTGGAGGAAAAGCGTACAATTAATGCTGATACGTAACAACAATTAAGCTATTTCACAAGAAATGGATAATCTCTTTCAGTCGACTGCTGTTTTTTTCGTTCTTCTGGTGTCGTGATGTATGATTTACAGAATTGCGATGAACTTGGTCGCACAATTAAATTTTTCAGTGCATGCAACGTCATAGTTCAAGTGTTTTTTTTTGTTTTCGCTGTGAAAATTCAATTCGCACGTACATATGATGTTCAGAAAAGATTGCTTGCAAAAGTGAAGCAAAACGAATGTACGGAGGGTACTTCGAAAACCCTGCACTAATTTACTATCGCTTCCTTTCATTCATTTTACGCTGTCGTTTCGAGCTATTGTTTCCCTTTCTCTAATTTAACTATCGTAATCACAACATTTCACTAGTTTCACCCCTCCCATTCAACGTTAAATGGTAAATAAAACGCAACGTATAGCAACATTGCTGCAACGGAAACCAAATATTGTCCTACATTGCTAACGAAACTGAAAGAAACGAAACGGCGTGTGCAGTCCTAATAACAAAGAACAGAGCTTAGCAACATTTTTTTTTGGTAGTTAGTTAAGAGGAAGAAAAGAAGAATATATAGCGATTGTGACCACTGGGTGCGCGCCGCGCCGAACCCTTTTACGGCCGCTTAGCGAATTCGGTGTGCATCATCGGCGGCGCCGGGGCTTCACCGGGGCCGTATTCTAAATCAACACCTCCCCGAACTGTTATAAATCGGTCGAGTCGGACGATTTTGGCCGCCCGACCGGCGGTGGCGGTGCCGGGACCTGAGGCCGCTTGATCTTCGGATCGATGCCGCGCGGCGACTGTGGAACGTGCTGCAGACTAGTGGTGGTGGTTGTAGAGCTACTGCTAGTAGTATTCGCAGTAGCAGTAGAGCTGGCATTGTTGACGTAGTTCCCGCTCGGTGGCAGCGGATTGACCGGCGACTGTACGTCACTGCCGAGCGATCCCGTTGATTCCATCATTGCGAGAGGCGGTGTGCCCTGAGGAACTGTTGCCGAAACGGAGGAGGACGCCAGCGTGTCCACGTGATTCACCGCCACGGGTTCCGGTTTGTCCTTGCGCGTACTCGAATGCTTTGGCTTGGTGGTGATGGTGGTGGTGGTGCTACCCGATCCCTGATCCTCGTCCGATGATCGCTCTACCACATCGATGAATGCAACCTGCTGCTTGTCAATGTTGTAGATCTGCGTCCGCTCCAGCGTGCCCCGCTCCAGGTCGGAGGAGATCGGTTTTTCCGACGCCCCTATCCGGTTGCCACCGGTCGTCGTTTCACCGCGGAAGCTTTGCGCCTTCTTTAGCGAGCTGGCGGACGTCAGACCGCTGATGATGGTGTTGGTACCTTCGCTAACCTTAGATATTTCCGGAATGGAACCCTTGAAGCTCATCGGGCGCATTAGCGTGGCGGGCCGTTCGGGTATTACCGGTTTCTCCCGTATCACAACCCCTCCTACTCCGCCGCCAGCGGTCGATCCACCCGTCCCGGCACCGGTATCTCCACCGTCGTCGTTATTGTTGTTCCCATTCGACGCACTGCCGGCAGATCTCGCGGACGAACCGAGAATCGTGGTCCTCGGCAGGGCAACAGGCTTCAGCGGGGGAAAGACAGAGGACGACGACGATGCTGCTGCCGCCCGGTTGTTGTTTTCCTTGTTCTCCTTACTACTACTACTGCTAATTGTATCACAATTGGGAGCATTTGGTTGCTTGTTTTGGTGCTGCTGCTGCTGCTGCTGCTGCTGGATGCTGTTTGCTACACTGGCCTTGATTTTGCCCAGCACCTGACTGTCCACGCTGACGGCGGCCGGCCGCGGCGGCGGGATCTTATCGGTCGACTTCAGCTTCAGCAGATTGTCGTGGCTCTCGGCCCGCAGCATCGGCTGCCGGTCGTATTCGGCCTGCGCCTGTTTGTACGCGTGATGCTGTAGCGACGCGAAACCATCGTCCCCCGCTCCGTCTCCGTTGTGACTGTGCCCGCTCGCCGAGCTGCAGCCCGTGACGCCCGAACCGCTCAGCTGCTTGAAGTAGTGCGTAGACTGCAGCTTATTATTCACCTCCCGCTGGCCGCGGCCGTGGTGCTGGTGGTGATTGTCCGGCGGGGTCGGTGCTACCTGCTTGTTGTGCTTTCGTCGAATTGGCAGCTTCGGGCTGTACTCTTGCGGCGGGCTGGAATGATCCGACAGCGAACTGTTCGACTGGCTGCGATACTTCAGCTGGTCTGTACTGCCGCCGCCACCACCACCACTGTTACCGCCGTTGTTGCCGCTGTTGTGATTGCTATGACTATTGATTAGAATAAGACTAGTATCGTGGCTGCTGCTGCGGGAATGTGACACTCCGCCTCCTCCTCCACCGCCGCCCTCTCCTCGGCCGATGCGCAGCTCGTCCTGGCTGCTGCCACCGGTCAGCGTCACGGCAACGGTCGGCTGCCCCCGATCGGTCGACGATGTGACAAACATCGACCGCGACATCATATCGCCTCCGGGCGCGCTAGGAACGCTGCGGACGTGCTGATCCTTGTCGACCGGGAACCCCCCATTGTCCGGGAATAGTGCGTCCCGGGTCATGCTGACGTAAAAGTTCACCTCGCCATCGAAGAAGAACGCCCAGTCGGCGACGAGCGCCTCGACGATCGTGTTCACTGTCGCGGTACTGTTCACCTGGTCCATATAGTTTTCGTTCTCGTTCGGCGACCACAGCAGGTTCGGTGACATCACGATCGCAATGTTTTGCGGGGACATTTTGTTCTCCTGGTTTTTCTCCGCCAGGTAGGACAGGAACTTCGTCAGGTAGCGCAGGTTGTCGTAGTTTTCCCTCGGCAGCTGGTTCACGATATCGAGGATGGCGGCCTTCCGCTGCGCATCGCTTGGCTTCTGCGCCGCCTGCACAAAGTCCGGATAGAACTCGAAGGTCAGCAGCGGGTCGGGCAGGCTGCGGAGGTACTTTTTCAGTACGCCCGCTACGACGTGCGGATCGCAGTACTTGTCGGCGAGCGGTGGTGACACGTAGTTTGCGTTGATCGCCGAAATCATGCGTCGCAGTTTGGAGGAAGCTACAAGTAGAGGGAAAGAAAGAAAAATGTCATTACCAATTTTGTTTTATCAAACATAAAACGTGCAGTGGCTTCAATTCTTTTCAATAAATCATCCTACAACTAATCAAAAGACAGCACAAATCAAACGATCTCATCTATATTGCTTTTATCGCTCCATTTGCCCCCTTCATTTGAAAACATAGGGAAAATTTCAATAAACAATCGGCAATAAATCTAACTTTGCTTCGATCACGTTCGTGAGTCGCGAGATTGCATATCAAGCGTCATGACTTTTCAAGCTTCAAGAAACAAATCAAATCAAATAAACAACCGAAGAAACGATGCTCCCGGCCGACGTCCCGCAGCCATGGGGCAGCAATTGCTTCGAGGTTAAACCGAATTGAAGCCGGCTGTGCTCATCTTCACGTGGCGCATCTTGCACACACGCGCGCCCCAACTTACCGCACCCGACGCGCAGCAGCCCTTCCTCGTACAGGCCCTTCTCGAGCAGGCAGCAAACACACAGCTCGATCACGTAAGCAATTTTACGATCCGTCGCCTTCAGATGATCCCGCAGGGGCGTGTTGAAGATTTGCTTGTTATTGCGACCTGGGAAAAAGGAAAGGGAGGATAGCAAAAAAGACGGTGGCCCATGAATAAAACGAAGCTGTGTCTCAACCCGTCGTCGCTGGAAGCAGAGAGCAAACTGCAAACTTACGGAACAACCCATCCATACTGCGCATCGTGTGCTGTATCTCGCGCAGGACGGAGGTGAAGTACAGCTCCTGGTGCTTCACGTACTCTTTAACGAACAGGGCAATGTTTTCCTCCTCCGCCAGCAGCTCGTACATGTACGACTCGTACAGATCGCGCTCCTTCTCCAGCTTGGTGTGCAGCTCCTCCTGGTCATCCTTCAACTGGGTGATCTTTGCTTGATTTCCCGCCTGATCGCTGTTCCGCTGGGCCGACTGAGGAGCGAAGGGTGCAAGGAAAAGAAACGCAAAATGGCAAGAACCATAAGCAAATGTTAGAAGCAAGAACCGAACAAGCAGAAGCGCATGAAATGGATGAAAAATTGTTCCTAATGGCAAGTAAAATTGGTCGCTTCACAGTTCAAAGAACTTACACAGCCAGCCCAAGTAACACGCGCGCGCGTTGGATCATTGCCAACGATAAAAGCGAATCAGTCTTCTTTTTTTGCACTTCTGTAGCGTACAGTGCAAAACGGGAACGAAAACAACGACGCAAGCAAATGCATCACCGCGAAGGCAACAACGAACGCCGATGAATCATAACTGTGCAACGGTGGCACCAAGGGAGACGGCACTGTACTGGGTGGAGGGGGAGGACAGCAGCCAACAGCTCAACATTCCATCCGCCGCTTCTCGTCGTTACTTGGGGTGGTGGTGTGCTTGTAAGCGACCGATCGCACCGAGATGATACCCCAAGTGCTCCAAGTGCAGCCCAGTGGGCTTTGCACGCTTTGCATGTTTGCATTTGCACACAGCACGCATCTATACGGATAGGGAGGAGTGGGAAGCCCTCTCTATCTGTATGCGTTAAGCTACACCGCGATTGGAAAGTAAACTATGCCGAGGAACGGGGGGGAAAGGAGGTTGGGAGTGGGCCGGATGAGTCAAGCCGATGAGTCGCCGCTCGGGCACACTTACATCATACTTTTGCCGGGAGGTCTCATACTCCTGGTGGCACTTGGTGACGACGCGCTTCTGCTTCTGGATCGTGGACAAGTGGCGCTCGATGATGTCGTTGAGGTTTTTGCTGACGGAGTTCTCCACGTTCACCTCGTTGTTCACTATCTCCGTCGCTATCCGCTTCTCGACGCGTGCTAAAAAGAATGCGAGACGAAAAAGAGAAAACAGGATCGTAACGATTTTGATTAAATAATCATCCAACAGCCCCATCATTTACTTGGCCGATGCGACCCCGCCGCGCCGCCAACCTACCGCACGTGTCCAGCACATCCTTCAGCAGACCGGTCGGCAGATCCTTGACCGATTCCTCCATCAGCTGGCCGAGCTGGAACTCGGGCACCTTCTTGCAGCGTTTCTCCCGCGCGACCGCATCCTGTGGCTGGCCGGCGGACACGTTCGTCGCTATCCGCTTGTTCAGGTTCTGCAGTATGTCTTTGTACCGGTCGACCTCACGCTCGATTTCCTGCAGCCCGTCCGCATTCTTCTCCGCCTTGCTGGACCTAGGTTGTATGTATGTGTTTGTGTATGTGAGAGAGAAGGGAGGAAAGAAGAATGAAGCATTAATTGCCAGCAATTCATGAAGGTTACGCATCGTCCGGTGCAGTGCACTGCTGCACCCGTGCGGCTCAATGTAAACTTCGCATGTAAATGGTCATCCTTTACTGTCATTAACCACTTTGTGCGGCTCTCCCCATTCCAATTCTTATTGCTCGCCGTCTTCATTGCCGAGGCATTGGAGGGTTCAAGAAATCATTCGCACATTCCACATGCAACGCAACGACTAGCAGTACGCAGAGGCAGAGAGAGAGAGAGAGAGAGAGACAGGCAACCAACCGGGGGTTCGTCATCATTGAGTAGCGCAAATGATACAATGTTCTAAAAATGGCCAATGATATCGAACGTGCCGACACACGATTCAACACGATCCAACAAATGCTGTGAATTGTTTACAAAGAAAAAAAAACACACACACACACCCTGAGACGAAGGTCAGCTGTTTGGTGTGTGCATTTTAAAATCACATATTTATTGGTCGATAAAATGCCCATTTAATCATTCAACGGGATGGGACGTTAGACGTCATTCATAACCATAAATATTTTATGCAATAGGCGCTCGCTCATTCGATTTAATTGATTATTTTGGATTTTTAAAGATTTTATTAGAGAAACGCTTAAAATATCTCGATTTATTCTTTTCCAGTTGGCTCGAAACTCAAGGCGAAAAGCAAACGTTTTTCAGTTGTTTCGAGTTAAGTATCAATTTTCCCTTACAACAACGACACAATAGAAGTATTATTGTGTTCCGAATTGTCTCTAATGCTGTTGTGTTTCCTTTTTACAACTATAACGTTTTGATTTGGTGTATAGCTCCACACAACCTCAAACACAGCCGAACCGAAAAGCATCTTTTCTCCAATTGAAACAATTATCCCCCGCACTCTCCTGGGACACACAGCCACACACACCGAGAGAAGAGGGAAGGGAATGTCGAATGCAAGCGAAGACGACAAAACAACCGTTCCCGTTCGGATCGAAAAGGGTAGACTTTAGTAATTGCACTAAACAGTACGGCGGACCACAGCACAACAATTAAAACCCACATAACCGACAACTAAAGCGATCGTTTCTCTTCCAGACAGGCAACAAAGACACGACACACAAAGTCGAACGAAATGAAGTGCATCTTGACTCTGGACGACGACGACCACACGGCCACACAGGGAGGATTGTGCTGGGTGCAGTTTGACGCGGAGCGGTCTATTGCTGGTTTTTGTCTTTCGACTGCAGCAAATCACAACACCACCGTGACTCGTGAGAACGTCATTAGTTTCGACAGCTTTTTTCCTTCCTGCCGGGAGACAAGGGGACACACATGCACGCACACACACAAACACAACATATGTGTGAAAAACGATCACTCGGCACGCTGTCACCGGTGGTAAAAGGAAGCGCGCGACCACCAATTGTTGTGGATCTCTTTTTTATTATTGCTGCAATGAGCTGGAAAGTTGTGTGGTGTAAAAATAATTTGTCTGAACTTTTTTGCTGCTTCTCTTGTTTAGCGATTTAAAATAGAATTGTGAGAAAAGAGTACTTAAATGCTACAAGCTTTTTGTTTGATTAACTGTGCTCAAAAACTCCACCCAGGAGATTAGTGATGGGTAAAGTTGGCAAAAATCAGGAGTCGACTCCGATCCAACTCCGATAATTTCGGAATCGCGTCCGCAAGGTAGGCCCGCCGCCCAGCATTTTCCAGTGTCGCCCGGAATCATCCAGAGTCATCCGGAGTCGTTTGGAGTCATCCGGAGTGGTTCGGAGTCGTTTGGAGTCGTTCGGAGTTGTTGGGAGTCGTTAGAAGTCATCCGGAATCAGTTGGAGTCGGTCTTCGAAACAAAGGCCTGCACACGAAGTGCTCGTGTATAGTGAAGGACAAAAAATACAACGAAATGATATGCCTGATCACAAGCCCATTGCACCGCACGGCTTCTGTTGACTCCGATCGACTCCGCTTCAGGTCGACTGCGAATGACCCTAACTCCGGACGACTCCGAACGACTCCAAACGACTCCGAATGATTCCGAACGATTCCAGACGACTCCTGACGACTCCGGACGACTCCGACTCCGGGTGAAACTAATGGTTTCGATTTGCTCGGAGTCGGAATCGGACTACCAATAGCCGGATTCGGATCAAAGTCATAGGTGCGCTCTAAAGAGTACATCACTACAGCAGATCATATGGAAACGAAACTGCGGGATCACGCTAACATATTGCAAAACCCATGAAGAAGAATAATGAAGTTAAATGTGAGGGGTAATGCATTTATATCATTAATTTTTACAACCATTTTGGCACCTACATATTGAAATTAACTTTGACGGACAAGCTAGCATAAAAATTGCACCACCATGTTTTCAAATTTTAGATGGAAAAGATAACGTGCGCATAAGTGTCTGTAATAAATAAGGCTTTTTACCCACAAAATCAAATTAAACCTCTTCCATTAGCCTGTGGCAATCGAAAACAAAACAAATTCCTATCTGTAAAACGTCAAAAATCCCATAGAACACAAAACCCTCTGCCTCTGGGCCTCTGCCCCTCCATTATTGATTGCAAAACAGCTCATTAGAGGGAAAGAGGCTCCATATTCTGTGTGTCTCAAGTTTCCCGCACGTGCATAGAAGCTGTTGGCGTTTGTATTTTTTTTTTTTGCCTATTTTGTTTAACTCGGTCAACGAGAAATATCACACAAACCTACTAGGCAAGCAATCACCAGAAGGCATGAATACCACACTTTAGCTAAAATGAAGCAAAAAACGAAGGTAAATATTTAGCAAGCATAAATTTCACACGAACTGCACAAAACAATAAAAAAAACAGTGAACCAAACGAGAAGAGAGTGAATGAAAACAAAACAGCAGAGAGCAAACAACAACAACAAAATCAGGGCCATTTATATGCTCTTGCGGGCCGCAACAATAAAGGGTGTGAATTGGAAAGACAAAACCGCATCCCATACCTCAACCACCCAAAGCAACTCTCCCGCCGCGGATCTATGCATGAACACCCCACGGCATGATGATCGTGCAACTGATCGCAGCATACGCGAATGTGTGTGATAGTGTTTGTGAGGTTGCATTCATTCTCTCTGATCAGGGCGCTGTGGGAGCTATCCGATGCAACAGGCTCGTTCTTCTCCCATCGCACCCGTGTGTACGGGAAGTGCGGAAAGGAAGTGCGTTATTATATCGGAACAAGAAAACAAGAAATACTTAGCCGAAAAAAGCACTCCCATTGTGGTGTGGCGTGGTGCAAGCGGGGCGTTACGAACGAACGCGCAACAAACTAGAGAATACAACACTTGAAACAGCTCCGATTAGAAAAACGCAAAACCCCCAACTGGATCAAGCGCCGTGCGGGGCATGCTGTTCCGCCGCCGATTACATCAGTGGGTGGGTGGGTGGCGCGCCCCTCGAACGAACGAGCAGCATAAGGAAGTGCGCGATCGATCGACTAAAAAAGATGAAAAAGAGGGGAAGGAAAAAACAGCAACTAACAGTGCGCAGCTGAGCATAATCTTCCTCCAAACTGAACGGCTTTTCATCGAAGCAAGAGCCAAGTCCAGGGCGGATGGGGGGATTTTAAGCGGTGGAATCAAATCGACACCCAACTGAAGACTTTATTCGAAGCGCAGACGCTATACACACAGCATTCGCTTCCCAACGAAACGGAACGAAACGCGATCGATGCGGATCGTCCCATCATCACCAACCCAGGCCCAGTGGGATCGACACGAACAGCTGTTAAGACGGCGCGCAAAGAGCACACAAACACACCAGACCCCACAGACACTGGGCAGGGGCAAAACGAAGGGTAAAGCGAAGCAAAGCGAACGGGCCCCTGGACATAGAAAATATGTAACAACATTGCGAGCGAATGATCGAGCGCCGGCGGTTAACAATTCGATTGCAGCACGCTGCCGTGTGGCTTGCTTTCCGGTTGAGGAAGCGATAATGTTGGTTGTTTTCTTACGCGCCTTTTCCTTCCTCTCGAAACCACTCCCCTTTGGAGATACACCGCCCCGAAAAACCCACCAATCCAATTTGAATCTTGTGCATATCGAAGAAGATCATTGATCTATGAGGAGGATCGAGTTTTTTTTACCTCCATCTTTTGGCGAGTTACTTCCGCAAAGAGGGAAAAAAGCAGACGCAACCAATCCCTCCCTTACTAGCGCAATCGAGTCGAACAGTCATGCAATTATTGCTGGACGAGACGAACAGCCACCATCATCATCATCATCATCATGTGGTTGTACTTTTAGAGAGATACAACACTGTTCGTCGAGTTTAACTGATTTGAATTGTCGAATCGATAGTGGTTCGGCGGGCTTTGTTTATTTAGGAATGATATTGGTTTGTGTATTTTCCCAAAAAACTTTCTATTGCTTTTGCTTTCTATCTGCATCTTCTGTTACATAAAATTCATTTACGTCTGCTAGTCGTGGAGATATATACCCGGGCACACTTTGGCTTGAATGAAAAGGTCATTGAAATTATTAGCATTCAATTTCAAATCCCGTCGTGAGGTGTGATGAGAACATGTAAATCTAATTTCATTGCAGCTTTGCACAAAAGTTGAGCTAAAATTAGTCATTCATTTGAGCCGTTTGTCCCCTCGTCCGTCCTAATCCGTCAATCAGACACGGAACGCACACAGCCCGAAGGGTTCACAGTATCATCGATCGAACCCGGATGACATACATGTGTGTAACATGGTAGGCTAATTTAGCTAATTGAGCAAACATTCAGGCTGATGTTTGCCCTACATCAGAGCCCAAATGACCCGTCGACGACCGGTGCAACCGCCATGTTCCTTCAGTCTCGTCCATCTCCCATGTTTGTCTGCTCCGTGTTGGCACATTATTGGACCGACCTATAAAACTCGTTCCGTTCCGTATTCGGCGACCTGCACTGGGTGAGTTGGTCTTTTGGTTCTGGTGCTGCTGCTATTGAGGTTTAATGCGTCTGCCAACGGACCAAAATACGTTGGCAAACTGCCAGTAATATAACGCAGACTTCCAACGAGAAAATTCCATTCCAGCTCTAAACAGAGCAAGTTTCCAACGCAAATCGATTGTTTGGAATTCTGGTCATTCTTTGGCCCATTCTCGGTATATTTCATGGAAATTGCCACTTACAGCCCGACCGAGCAATTCCACATCGGCTCTACATCGCCCTAAAAATAGTACATAAATCTTATGCCCAAACGGTTCAGGGGGTTTTTGGCTTTAACGACGGCCCGGAGCGTGATAATTAAATAAAGTCACAATCGAAATGATTAATGCATCTGCACTGAGCTAATCCACGGGATGAGCAATGACTAGAAAGCGGGTAACAGCAAATCACACTTGAAATTACACAAATAGCATTCAAATGGCGATTGCAAGCCAGCAAAAGCGAGAAGCAACAATGTGAGATCACTTGTAAAGTGTGTAACATCTGCCAACAGCATTAGTTATTAAAGATCGAATAATTCGCTTTTCCCCTGCACAACATTGTTGGTGAGGTTGGTGCTATGAATAAATATTCATAACCATTATGCCCCTCCATTGCAGCATTCTGACAAGCAGCTTAAATGATGACACGGCCATCGCATTAAATAACTTAATCATCTTTTTCAGCACAGCCTCATCACATAGCCCAAAAACATCACCTTTAATGAGCGTCGCCGGCGCAGTCACCCGAAACCGGTTGACAAATTCACACACTAAAAATAATGAAAACGAAAGTCTCAGCCATACTTCTTTAGCCTTTCCGGATGGGTTCCGCGCTCTTCGACACACACACACACCCTTCGCAAACCCTTCTACCCCTACACATTCGAGCAGCATTGTGTTGTTCCACCATTTCTATTTTACAGAACGACCAGACAACACACAAAAGTGCACAAAACCATCATCATCATCATCATCACCATCACCAGCAGAGTGGATGTCGCCTCTTCGTTGACGTCGTCATACCGAGAAGGCTTCCGGTTCGTGACTAATCCTGCTGCTTTGCGCTTCACTTCTCCTTCTTCCCGCTCCTTCACGGGGGTCGGGTCTAAAACTGAAAAGTAAAGGTCTCTGGCCAACCCACACCATCCAGCCAGCCAGCCAGCCAGCCAGTGAGTGAGCACAGCAAAACGTCAGCGACCTTTTCCGTTTTTGCCATCATTCGCGAACGGCGTACGCCCGGTCGCATAAATGCAAGCGATTTCTACGGCTTACTCATACCCAACCCGCCCGGCCGCTTTTGTGTCTGTGTGTAGGGAGTGGAAATTTACAAGATTACCCGATTTTGGACCACGCAAACGGAACCCAAACCCCGAAACGTTCCTCTACTTTAACACTGTCTGCCTGACAGCGTCGTGTGCAAGTAATAGTAATGTGCGTTGATTTAAAATAAATCACTTCAGCTAGACACAGACACGCCGCCGATTCAGCGTACGTAGAGAGGGCTGGTTAGAAGGTAATTCTTTTCAGTTTTAAAGACCTCCAGCACCGTATACCGTAACTGGAATGTGTCACACCCGTGCGTCTGTCATCGCAGTACACCCGGGAAAGCTAGACTTTCTGCTGCCGAAAAACGTTGCTGCTACATATATTTGCATTGAACGTGGTAATAGACCCGATTTTCCATCTTACCCAGCCTGTGTGTCTGTTGCCGGCTCTTTGTTGGGGAGTTAGAGTGTTGAAGTTCTAATAATAATACCGCAATGAAATATTATTAGTCTCTACCATGTGTTCCAGTCGATCACATGGCAGAGTCTAGTACTGAACCGACCTCGACCGAAACAAGGGGCTTCCTGTTGGCTTTCGAATTTGTCTACTTACTGCCATGCTTCTGCAAATAGAACAGTGCACAACCAACTTGGTACAATCTCGGACGGATCTTAACGAGCATGAAGATGCTAAAAAGGCAATTACTAGCAAAAAAAGAGCAGTTTTTTTACATAAAAAGAACCCTCAAAAAGGAACATTCTCTTGTAGGCGCTGTTTCCAATGCTTCAACGGATGTAACCGTCCACAACACGCCCGGGATCCACGTCCTTCCGGTTTAAATTAACCTCTATTCTCCAGCCGCCCATGCCGTACAATAATGGAAAGGGTTGTCCAGATCGAAACGCAAACAAAAAACACGAAAAAAAGATCTCAAGATATTCCAACGGAAGTCTCATTTACATGTTTGCCTTTTTTCGTGAAATGTGTTCAAAGAAAATTGGAGCACGGAGAACTGATCAAACCCCATAATGCCCTGCGGGATACTCTACTGGCCATTTTCTTGCTCCCTCCCTCCTTTCTCCTTCTCGCCCTCTCGCAAACATGGTAACTCTTTAAGGGCACTCCCGGTAATGGGGACGTCCCAATGCAAGAGAGTGAGCGAGATTCGACACCGGCCACCAGTAAATCGAGAAAGTTTTCCGATCCAATTCTTCGCCACCTCATTTCGTCATCCGATTGCCGTTTTAAGCTCCACCAACAAACCCGTGGGGCTTGGTGGTGTGGTTGGCGTTTGGTGTTACCCGGGGAGGGGCAGCCGGTGTGTGAGACGATTTAGTAGATCGTCATACCGCCCCACTCTCCATGTTAATTTTGGAGCTTTGTGCTTAAGTGGGAGGGTTTGATTTTTTGGGAGACGAAAGCTTGAAAAATGCATCATATTAAATGGTACGTTTAATGCTCCATTTGATGGTTTTGCTGGCTAGCGCTGGACCATAAATTGTAATCGCCCGGCGGCGTCAACGGCACCAGCTGGTGGTAACCACCCCGCGATAAATGGGTCCCATTCAATTTTCTGCGCTACACAAACCATCCCTATCGAACGACTTTCAGGGCCATTTCCCACTCTCTTAACCGGTCACCTCTTTGGCAAACAACTACACTTAAGCACCTATACAACTACAAGCACACACATACATACAACTGCCGTTTGGAAAGGCTACAGCGGTCACAGGGACGGCGTTTGAGTCATGGCCGCTTATCAGACACACTCCAAAACGGCAATGTAGAGCTGATAAGATTTCCATCTGCGCACATCGTAACACCACACCGACGGAGACATGACTTGGATCGATTCCTGGACCCGTTATCAGACAACACACAACAGTGAGCTCGTTGTACCTTTATGCTCGGAACAAGGTAAAAAAGTGTTCATTTGCGAGATTCTTCTTTCGGACAAGCATAACAAAAACGGTATGGCTTCGTTTCATTGTTGGGGAAAAGCTACAAAATGGCAAATTAATTTTATTTTCATTATTTGGAACGATCAACCACAACCATCTTAGAGGTTGTGTCTGTTTAATTAGCCGATAAGAGTAGCAAAAGCGAGAAACGTACAAGACGGTTCAAAACCTTGAAGATTATTCAATCACTTCAAAGCTTCTTAAAATTGTGGTCATGCTTCGTGGGGCAAGCTCTTTGCATGACCACAATTTTAAAACCGAATGTTAGTTAAGTTGAGGTCTGCAATGTATTTCATTTTGTTTGTCTAAATTGAAAATAATGTTGGAGTAGTAATTATCCTAATCCAATTCGTTCAACTGTTTTGTTAGTGCTTCCCAGCTATTATTTAGCTTTTTGAAATATGAAACATAATGATTAGTTTATGTTCATCTAGACAATATTTCTAATTTATACCATTTTCTTCTAATAGTTAATTACCTTCATGCATGATTCGCATTCATGCCTTTAAACGTACTTTATATACGGTTTGCCATTGTATGAAATGAAAAAAGCATTATTTTTGTTTTGATTTGTTTCATACATTTTGAATCTAAAACTATCAAAAAAATTAGGGAACTTTTTACCAGATGTTTTATTATTTTTACTGCATGTCTCCACGATCTACTACATTACTAATGATGAATACTGATAAGATCATCAAAAGATCCTTGTAATCTTTCATGATCCTCCTTATAATCAGATCCTGATCAGATTCATGATCAGATCCTTGTAATCTTTCATGAGTCTTCGTTTCATGAAAGTATACAAGGAAAAATGATTATTTTTTTTTAGATTTAAATTTCATACGTTTCGTAAGTTAATAACATCGTAAATGAAAAATTTAATCTAATCGCTGTATTTTTTTCAATCATCTTGGGGTTGCTCAATGATTAGATGTTGTGTTGTACAAAAGCAATTTGGATAAACGAAACCGGGGGATCTTCAAAAATTAAACCATAAAATATGTGTGGGTTGTTTGCCATGTATTTCACCACTCCGAAGTGATATCATCTGCTTAAGATGCCTTAATCTAGATACTGGCCGACTCGCCTATACATTCCACATGTTTGTGATGATGAATATGACATGTTTAATGAATCTTTTGAACCAATGAGATCAATATTTAAACGGACGAGGGGGGTTTGTAAGTCCACCAAAGACTAATATATAGATTCATTAGATTCATTCCTGTATCTCTATCGATTCTTATTTAGAAAGAAGTTATTACATTGTTTATTTTCGTTACACCACCAAACCAATTTGCAGCGAAAATTTGACTCTCATTCGCTTCTCTGCATTACATGCCTGATAAATGTGTTTGCATGCCAACCACAACCTATTGCGATAGATTACGCTTGTTAACGCATCTTCCATCAATGTATGTGCGCATGTGTTTGTCCCGAGGTATCACACAACCCCCGAGAGCTCACATCAAAGTCCAGGAGGTACTACTTCGATCCGATTGCTGCCCATCTCCCGAAGCGAGAGACAACCAGATTTGCCGGTCAGTGCAACATAACCGGCTTGCGCGGCAACCCGTTGTAGTGGCCGTCGGTCGTTGTGGGCAGCAACAGCAACAGGTTACACACACACATTGGGTTGCGGCGACTGGCCAGTGCTAGATTTCCCACAACTGATTTGCAAACGGGATGGGAAGAGGGTGCCGGTCGATGCTGCACGCATATTATCACATAACCACAATCAACAGCAGTCACCGACGTCTCCGATGTGTGACGAAGTTGAAGTAGCAGCTGTGTGAGGTAATCAAAACAAATATGGCCACAAACGTCGTCCACTCGCACGGGCACCACCTTCTCTCCCCTACTCGCTCCAGAGGCAGTAAAAGTTTCGGCGAGCTGAGCGTGAAAACGAAGAAATCATACACCCCGCGTGCAACGCTGTCAGCGACGTCTCTCCCCTTCCGTAGGGCAATAAAACGTTTCGTTCCAGTCGCCGGGCGTGCCGCGGCCGTTTGGGAAGGCAGGGTCACCTCGTTTAGTGATTGTTTTATGATACACAAACGGATGGTAACTGCGCACCTGATTGAGGGGGTCATCATCGTGCTGGTCTGCTTTGGTCAATACACGTCCCTTATTTCCTCTTCGCCAAAAACGAGCCGTAAACGATGGCCGTGAAAAGTTCAATACTCGTTGGTTCCGCTTTTCCCACCGCTCTTCCTCCTCGCATATGGACCATGATGATGATGATGATGATGATGCATGAAGTGATACATTTTTCATACCCTCCTAATTCAACAGCAACACAAAACACTTCTCTTGTCGCTTCGAGCCGACTGCAGAAACGATTGAGCGCAAACCCAAATTGATTGAGGCAGCCACTCTTCTTGCGCTTACCGCCGCAAGTGGATAAACGCCCTCATTTGCATTTTTGAACGGTCAATCGGTGGGAGAGGGCTCTCTTTCCGGTCCAGGGAAAGAAAGCATCGAAAAAAAGGAGGAAGAAAATCCCCTACTACGGAGGAAATCACGACGGCTCGGGAGAAAGAAGGTTGCGCTGTGCGGGGCTTGCGGATATTTTGCCAAATTGTGATTCAAATGAGGTAAAAGCCGTTTAATATGCGAACGGAACGAAAATGTAATACACCAAACAAGAGACCCACTCGTAGGAGGTAGGGAGCTCTGCTTTGGGTGCGCCATTCCCTTGTGCTCTTGTGTTGCTTAGGGTGCCAAAAAGCATGTTTCGCGCAACGTGAAGTGTTCGCATAATCCGTTCGCCGTCCGTATACTGATTGCCAATTGACATGTTTTCGTGCAGTGTAGGTCGAGATTGATACAGAATTCATCTCTTCTCTTCTCTGCTCGATGTACAATTGTACTATTACTACTGTACTACTAGTACAAGTACGTTATAGCTACGTAGATCAGGTTTAATGTTACGATAAGATATATACGATGAATTTCCGAAAAAAAACTGTCGAAAACTGCGGAATCATTTGCAGGATCGAAGTAGGTACCACACAGCTCCCTGGACCGGTACAGATTCGCGATCTATGTCATTACTGCGCTAGATCTAGCTATATTTTTTACTAGTACTAGCGCTAGTTTAAAAAAGGGAGTACTTTGAGGACCAGTTTGAGTTCAGTACAAGTTCGATAAATGTTTTAATTACATTTTTAACTCCAGATATCAATTCAACACGGTATTACGTGAAGAAAAATCTAACGTACTTAGTTCCAGAATCGATATAAATTGAAGACATTACTGAGCTAGTATCAGATCAGAAACATTTCCGATATATAGATCGCTTCATGATCAGTTATAAGACCGGTTGGATAATTTTTAGGGCAGATATAAATTTGGGATCAGTTTCAGAATCGGTGTAAGAGTTCAGGATCAGTTCCACTTCCGTTATGAGTTCAGACTAAGTCACATGACCTTTAATAAGGTTTAGGAACGGGTTTTCACATTAAGAATCAGTATCTCTTGATATGCTTCGATAGCAATTAAGTGCACAGGACATGGCAGCCTTAAATCCAAAACTTACCGGGATAGGTTCGATTTGAGTTCCTCTTTGAACTTTTCCAGCTGCCGCTTCATGTTTCTATTCATTCAGGTGCACACGTTCCCGGGAATTGCGTCCTTCACTAGATGCATTTAATCTGCTTCTACCCGCTTATTATTTGCACAACACTATTTCGCACTGGTGTTAAAAAAATTCGGCCTTATCAATTAACACTATTGCTTCGTTCTAGCATTCACGCTTTCCTACTGCTGCCTGCAACAACAAAAGAGGGAGCAAACACAGACTCGTGTTACAATTACAAGAACAATTTTAAGGATTTTGGTTTTTTCGTAGCAGCCTATGGCGCAGACGTAATCTGGTTGAGCAGAACGTAACCCGGAACCGGACCCGTCTGTAATCTCGCGTCTTGAGTGGTGCTGCGCACTTACAACGTAATGGACACCACACCACCAACACTCAAACCGCACCAAAACCACACCCTGTGCACACTGCGACCGAGGACGACGGCAAGGTTGATAATTCCCAAACCAGGAACCGGACAACAACATCAACAACAACAACAACACGGTGGTTGGTGTATCTCTGCCACGAAGCAGGCCGCGGGCGTGAATCACACGGGCAGTGATGAGAGAGCGACACGGAAAATTGCACGAACACGCTACCCGTGCGCACAACCGCACACACATACACTGCTGGAAGTTTGGAGAAGCGCCTGCACACAGTGCACACTGGGATTCGGAGAGGGTTCGGTGGTTGTTATCTGTTTGGGTGGGCCGCTGTGTATTTTTTTTCCTTTCTTTTAGTTACCATTCCCATCAGGCATTGCGATTGATAACAATAAAGCTTCAAATTCCGCTCCCTCTTGCTGCCATTTTGTGGGCAGTATCGCGCGGACCACAGCCACGGGACAGAGATAAACAAAACTGACAGCCCCAGCGAAGTGGTGAGGGCAGATGTCAGATAAGAAATCAATATAAGAAAATCCCCCCCAGTCCAGGCACGATAAGTGGGAGCTTGAAATTGATCCCCCCGTCCACGGGTACTCCCGTAATGTGACACAAGAAATAGAAAGGGGTAAAGAAAAGAGCAAAATACATTTATAGTAGGCCATATTCCGCCAACACACGCAGGCGATTTCGCGCGATTGTGTGTGCTTCCCCCAAAAAAGTATGAGATCATCGAACGGTGTGTGCCCCAAAACAACACTCACGGTGTGGCCGCACGAACATCCACCTTCCACCCCCTCACGAACACAAACAGACACACACACACATTTACACTACGCGCTGTGATGACGCGTTCTCGCGCAGCCGCTGGTTACAGCTCTCTTTCACGCACGATTCATCCCGTTTCTACTTCCATCAATTTTTATCACGCACGGCGGCGGCGAACGCCCTTCACAACTCTGACCGTGCGTGTGTCTGCGTGTGTGTGTGGGGGTATGTGTGTAAGTATATTGACACTGCTATACGTTACACGCCCTTGAAAATCGATATCGGGTCGGCCCTTGTTCATTTGTGTGTATGTAAACATAGCACAGCACTCCGTCGTCTGTTCGTGCATAGGTTAAAGCGAGAGAGAGAGCATTCCTTCGCACACGCACACACGCGCATGAAGCGCCAGAAGATCATCACAGGCTGAGTGTTGTTGTTGTTCTTGCTGACCATGGTGAAGATGAAACCCGCACTTGAAGGTTGCTTTGGTCCAGGATCTTAGCAATCCGTCGCCATTGCTAAACGAATGTGCAACACAAACACACACGCACACACAACACGCACAGCAAAGTTGCACCCGACAGGCGAGAACACGTTCCTATACACAGGCACACACACACACACATATATATTCATGCAACGGGAGGGCGACAGAATCGGCACGAAAATACAAGCGCTGATATATAATTAAATTATTACCATTGGTACATATTTTCGTGGCTGCGTCCACCGAAAATAGAATGCTCACAGTACAGAACTAACCCTAGCCAACTAGAGTCTCCCTTACCGCACTGTCCCTACCGATCGTCACTGAAACCACGACACACTGCACTGTGTGTCATCTTTTCAACCAAAACACACCAATACACGAGATGGGCGCTGCGGGAACAGAACATTCAACAGAAACATGCCCCTCCAGACTCGTCCGTTCCAGGCAATATGCCCCCCTCCCTCTAGCACACCTTCTGGAACATGCGCGGCACGGGATGACGGCACACACCGCAAGCACCACCTCCCATACTCCGAATTACATTCCCTCACACACACACACACAATTCGATATTTGGTGCAAATCTCGCGCTTTGGCAATTCTTTTTGTTCACTTTCGGCCGCACTGGATCGGATTTCCAGCACAGCTACTCTACGGGCCAGCACACAGAAAAAGGCTCCCCTATACCCCGGATTGCGCACAACTCGCCCGCACAATCCATACACGCTGGGCAAATTCCACCACCGAAAAAATGTACAAACGATACAGGCAACGCGCGGACATTTACCATTTAGAATAACATTTTACAGTTGAGCGCAAGAAGCTGCAGAACATTCACACACACGCTTACAGAGGTACAACGATTAGGCTTTTCGCTTCACGGCACACGCGAAAACACTCGCCATACACACAACCGTACGCAACAACGAACAGGAAAACAATAAAGGAGGGTTTTGCCCGTGTTTATGAATGATGACTTCCAGCCACTGACGTTTTGCTTCACGGTCAAGCGATGCATGCATGTGTGTGTGCATGTGTCTATTTTGTACGATTTTTATAACTAGTGTATGGAAATACATACCACACATACTTTCTTTAGCCAGGAGCATTTAACAACAATTATTACAATACTTCGTGACAAAAGAAATGCATAATTCTGAGAATATTCTGTTTCGGTACGCCATCTGCCATAACGCAACTGGACAACTGTCAAAACTACAGTAGTTGACAGATAACATAACGCCGACCGCAGGTTCCTGCATTTTAAGCTGTGACGTTCATCATACTTCAGCACCGTAAGCACAAATCGAGCAATAAAATCAATGAAAAATTAACTACACTCCGAAAAGATATGCTTCTTACGACATTTAACCATCAGCACGAAATGTAGAAAAGCAATTTATGTAATTTATTTTTCCATCGCTACCTTCCTTTATCGTTAGTGTTGTTTGTTACGTACTGTAAAATAGCTGTCAAACCATCATCGTCAGAGCTGATGGACGCGGCTACACATGCTATAAAACCCAATTGACGAACTAGCCAACCATCTAGTTAAGCCATTAACCCTGTCACTGGCAACCAAAAAAAAACATTAACCGTCGTCTCAATGACCAAATTTACCAAATTTACCAACGGCCAACGGCAAAATTCAAATTTAAATGATTTTCTTTAACGAGCAATTCTCGGAATCCACACAACTGAAATTTTCTACTCTATAATGAACATTAATTTTTAACGTATAAGATTTTGAATTTAAAACGCATGTAGCATTTTTCAAGTGCCAGGCAAACAAACGTGCATCAGCGCGATAAGTAACAAACGAGGATAGCGATCCTTGAAACCCCAAGTGCCACAAATCCTCTAAACGACTACTAAACGGGTTCTAAACGACTCAAGCTCTCTACCTATACGGATTATAGAAAGGCTTCGTTTAGCAGACGGTAAACGACTGATCTAAAAATAGTTAAAAGGTGATGGCGCCATCTGTTTGTGGAATATCCAACCAGTGAAGCGCTTTCCTCGCTTTGAGAGCTTTCTCCTTCCATCTGTACTGTTGTATGGTTTATTTAGTTTATTCTGTATGGTAGAACGGCGATACGATTGTTTAAATATATGACCATTCATATAGATTTTTGCTCGGAAAGTTAAAAGGCTATATAGGTCATGATTAGATGAAGCTTGTCGAGACACATTGCAAGAAAAGGACAGCAATATAATTAAGAGTGAAGCTCCATTGTTTTCATTTTTTTCTATAGATATTTGATTTTCCAGTCGTTTGAGCTTAATCTGTGGCGCTTGGGAACCTCAAACTATTTTTTTATAATCGTTAAACTATGAAAATCATCAAATAATCGGAATATGAACAAAAAAAGCGTTTGACAGCACGTGCGATAAAATTGTATGCGACGAAGCATAGACAGGGCCCTAAAGAAAATAAGACTAATGTCCGTATCTGTGTATCAAATTTGAAATTTTAATTTTCAATACAACAAAAGTTATTGAAGTTTTAGTTTAAAAGAGAATAACTTCCTTTACAAAATGTATGGGATACTCGGATATGCCGGTCGTAGAGATAAGAGGTACAAAAAGAAAATATTTTCATAAAAATAAATAGAAATGTTGATAAAAAAAGTTCATCGTGTGTCCTTTACAGAAATTGAATTTCCTAAAGAAACATTAAATAATCAAATAGCTACCATTTTTCAATAAAAAGTTATATCAGTTTGCAATTGAAAATTATACCCATAGCAGAATTAAATATCAATGCCCTACCACTTTTGATGGCAAAATCTGCTTCGTGAATGTAATAACACACTTGGAATTACGGAACGGAATTCTAAGTACAATAAATCTTTCTATTTAAAATTATAGTTTAAAATTGTTTTACAAAAACACGTTCAGATCAACTTTATGAGTTTCTTTCTTTAAAAAACACCATTTCCCAACCGCCACAGATTAAGCTTAAACGACTGGAAAATGGAATATCCATAGAAAAAAAAACGAAAGCTCCATCCCAAATAGCCAGCTCGTACTTTATAGCTGATTTAGGGCTGTTTAACGAAAAATCGGTCCGATGTCGTACTTTGTGGCTGATTAAGAGATAGACGGTACTTTGCGGAACTATGGAGCTTTTTAACAGGCACATGGTACTCTTTGAAACTTTGCGGCTGATTAGCACTATGTGTAGGGTTCATGATAGAACCTTTAGGCTTATTAAGAGTGTGTACCGAACTTGGTGGAACTTTATAGCTTTTTAATGCATGACATCGGTACAAGGTTCCTCTTGTCAAAGTGTCAAAGACGGACGCCGGCAATAATCTCATTGCTGCTGCACAAGTTAGATTCGTTAATTGGAGAATGAATATTGAGTGAAGTGATTGTGAATTATCAGTAAATTGTGTAAAATTTTGTGTAATTCATCAATACAAAGGATTTAAAAATATACATATGTGTTTAAACGAAACAAATCTTGTTGTTTATTTCATTGATGACGCTTGCTTGAAAATAAAACACAAAGAAAAATAATCCCTGGCATCGTGGCATAAGGAAGCTGCTTAGGCGCTGTTTGAAAGACCCACATAGAACTTTGATGCTGTTTATCTACTGCAAAAGGCGAATTAGAGCAGCGATCTTTAGCGTGCCAAAATGAGCTGCTTAAGCAATTCTGGCTATTTGGGATAGCTTCATTGGTTTGCTCAATAGACGGCGTATTACACTTACTTACTTATCCGGCGCTACAACCGCTTTGCGGTCTTGGCCTGCCTCAGGAGTGTCCGAAACCGCTCACGGTCTCGCGCCTTCGTCTGCCAGTCCGTTATCCCGGCCTTAATGGCGGACGCCTCCACGCCATATTGCCACCTCAATTTGGGCCTACCACGCCTCCTCTGTCCTTGTGGACGGCCTAAAAAGACTTTACGGGCTGGGTCGTCCGTTTCCATGCGTACAACCAGCCTACCGGAGCCTGGCGAGCTTGATACGCTGTACGACAGTGAGGTCGCCGTACATTTCGTATAGCTCGTCATTATAGCGGCTCCTCTATTGTCATTCCACACATACGGGGCCAAGTATCCTTCTGAGCATCTTCCTCTCGAACGCGGCTAAGAGGGTTTCGTCAGATTTGGACAGTGTCCATGTCTCAGAGGCGTTTGTGAGTATTGGTACTATATAGGTACTATATAGTCCCAGCTCGTTCGGCGCGACAGGTTCTTTGAGGTGAACTGCTTTTTCAGGCTGTAGAATGACCGGTTGGCAGCCAGCATCCTTGCGCGCAACTCAGCTTCCATGCTATTGTCGTTGCTGACCTTTGACCCAAGATAGGTGAATTGTGGGACGACTTCAAAAGTGCGTTCACCTATCTGCACGTCACGCCTACGTAGATTCTGATTATTTGTTGGTGGGCCCGCTGATGTTGCCACCATCAGTTTGGTCTTTGCCTCGTTTATCTGCAATCCGAGGTTCTCTGCCGCCTGCTCGATCCCTTGGTAGGCTTCTGCTACATAGGAGAGCCGCAGACCAATGATGTCTATATCATCAGCGTATGCCAGGATCTGGGTTGACTTATAGAAGATGGTTCCCGTAGTCTCCACCCTCCAGTCGCGGATGACCCTCTCTAGTGCCAGGTTGAATAGGAGATAGGCAAGCCCGTCTCCCTGGCGCAGACCTTTGGTGGTAGCAAAAGGTCCTGAGAGTTTTCCATCCACCCTCACCTGGCATGTGACGTTGGTCATAGTCATTCTAACTAGCCTTATCAGTTTGGCCGGGATTCCAAATGAGCTCATAGCGTCGTACAGTTTTACCCTGGCTATGCTATCATACGCGGCTTTAAAGTCTATGAAGAGATGGTATGTGTCGTTTCTGTATTCAGCCATCTTCTCCAAGATCTACCGCATGGTGAAGATCTGATCAGTGGTTGATTTTCCGTTTCGGAATCCTCTTTGATAGTTTCCGACTATCTCTTCGACGTGCGGGACAAGGCGATCCTGGAGGATCAGGGAGAATATTTTATAGGCGGTATTCAACACCGTAATACCCCTGTAGTTGTTGCAGTCCAACCTATCTCCCTTCTTGTATATGGGGTAGATGATGCCGAGATTCCAGTCACAAGGCATCGATTCGCTATCCCAGGTCACTTCAGTAACAATTTGATGAATCTCGTTTTCTAGTCGTGCTCCTCCATTCTTGACCAGTACGGCTGCAATTCCGTCGGTTCCGGGTGCCTTGTTATTTTTCAGCCGACGGATAGCCTTTCGTGTTTCTTCTATGCTAGGTGGCAGTAGCATGACACTATCTGCTAGTGGCGCTTCTAGCTGTTCGCTAAACTGGCACGCTAGACGGCGTATTGCAACTCATCATTATATTGCTGTCCTTTTTTTTACAATGTGTTTCGACAAGTTTCATCTAATCATGACCTATATAGCCTTCTAACTTTCTGAGTTAAAATCTATATGAATGGTCGTGTGGTCAGATACGTGGGTATCAACACCAACGACCATTACTCAAATCTCACTTGCTTCAGTGCTGGTGGTTTCCATTGGAGTTTACTATTTAAACAATCGTATCGCTGTTCTAGTTCTAGCGATGCATAACTTCAGTACAAAACCATACAACAGTATGGCTATCTGGCTATCCTACCATCAGATGGCGTCAGTAGATTTTTTTGATTTTTTTAATACTGCAAGAGTCGTTTGCTGTCTGCTAAAAGAAGACTTTTTAGATTCCTTTAGGCTGTGCCGTTTAGAACCCGTTTAGTGATCGTTTAGTGGATTGGTGCCACTTAAGTACAACCCTGTCCACTCATGAGCGACGAATGGTTTTTGACGAACGAGTTCTCCGGTACGGTTGATTCTCAGATTATGAATTCTGCGACAATCGCAGATATTACATTCTGCACTAATGGATTGACGACTCCAACGGGCCCCAACGATCATCAGGCCCTATTGAAATAATTGCTGTGAAGCAATACGGCCATTTTGGATCGATACTTCTGAATAAAAAAAAATTGTTGTGCGGGAGGGGGGGGGGAGGTTAGGGGAGGAGGTGTAAATAATACGCCATCCTCGGAGCCCCAATATCCAATCTTTCTTGGGCCCTAGTAACTAGTGCTTTGTCTACTATTATACACACGGCACACTACAGACTAGCGATCTACGGGGCCTCAACATCGGCGGGGCTCCAGGCGACCGCCTAGTCCGCCTACCGTTAGAGCTACCGTTGGTTGAATACTAAATGTTTTATATCTTTCTAGCCTGTATGAACTTTACATTAACTTTCAACCTTTCTAATTTGTGAACCCATTATGTTTGACAGTCCCTTTGGCTTTCAAATAAGAGAGAGTTGACTGCATTGACAAAGAAGAAACAAAAAAAAACACAATTACTCTGATATATGAAATCATTTTTATCAATGTACATATCGTTATTATGTATAGGTCGTTACAATTTTTATGGAATCTGCTTGATCGTTTGGCTAAAACAATTCACTGCATAAAAATGTCGATTGATAGCTACTGGCAAATGCGTTTTCTTTATACATGCTCTTAAAAACGCACCATGATGCGTGATGATTTGAGTGAATAATGGAACCCTTTGAACGAGTTCCAGCACATTGATATTGCGTATTGTGTCGTTGGACCTTTCGTGTACTTGCCATTCAGGTTCGATAGATGACAGTTGTCGTACCACCAACCTCCAAAGTACAGCAGGGCACAATTGCTACCCGATGTATCGTTATCCATATCGCGCGTAGTAAACTTAGACCCCACATTACGCGACAGCGAATCTCCCGCAGTTCCACTAAATGACCCTAAACTTTTCAGGGAATACATTTCGGCTTTATTGCCTAGCTTAAACGTGGCATAGCGGGCTACTGCTTTGTTGTTTTCGAAGTCCTCCATCAGAAAGGCTATCTCACGAGGCTTTTCTGCAGTAAGCTAGAAATGACAATGGAAAAGGATTAGTTTATTGATGACGAAGGATTTGAATAGTACCTTCAAGCGTACCTGATATATTTTTTCATTTCCCAGCCAAAACTCTCCGTCGAGTGTTCCAAATCCGCTTTCGTAGTCTGTCCAGTTGCGGAAGAAATCTTCCGAACCATTGAAACGGTACTGAATCACAACCCAACCACCTTTATCGTATTCTGCATCGCACAATACATCCGTTGAAACGTTAGACGGCAGTTTTAAACTGTAGATTCCCGTTTTCGGTGCCTCAGAGCATGAAGATATTTGATCTGTGAAATGGTGTAAAGCTAATGACTCATAAGCTAAACGGTTGAGAACATGTACCTGTTTTGGTGAGCTTTTCGGCTGTTTGCGGTAACGGTTCTGTGACGGGCGGTGCTGCTTTAATTTCAATCAACACATTCCCTTTAAATTGATCCTGAAGAAGCTGCTGCAAACTGCAAGAACTAGTCGATGAGACAGCGTTTGAAGAAGTCCCCGGAGACGGGCCAGCAATAGCTGAGGCTTGTGCAGCTGCAGAGGCTGCCAAAGCTGCTGAAGCTGCAGTGGAGGTGGTCATAGGTTCTGTAGCTTTCACTGTTGTGAGCCCTGATGCAGCTGTCTGTCGAAAAGATTCCATTTCCATCTTCATTATACGAAGCCGCATTTCCATTTGCATTGCATTCCACATGACTTCTTTTGTGAAGGAAGAAAATTCTCCAATACTGAAATCAAAACAGTGATTTGCAGTCCTTTATAAACAATTTTATTTTCACCCTAACCTTTTCTTCATATTTTCAATCTCAGCATCCAGCTTCGACAAGAAGCTCTCACTACGTCTTAAACAACTCTCATCACAAAGCACCGGAGTTAGCAAAACGCACAAAAAACACAATCCCACCCTTAGCTCCATGTTCGGTCTAAATAATACGAACAGAACCGGATCCCTGCACGACTGGTAATGAACTGATCGCTCAGCTAACGTTGAAGATCAGTTTTATTTGTGAACAAGAATTGGAATTCCCTCACTGGCAATAATCTGCAATAAGAAAGAAAACAGTTCCGTTGACCTTGGAGCAGGGAGGTTAACACGGGTTATGCTTGCTTCTTTAGGTCAGTCACACGCACCGTCTCAACATTTTGGTCACATCAAGAGGTTTGCAACTCTTTTTTTGTTTGCACGAGCGAGCGCTGCGCTTGAGTTGCAGGCTAATCAGTAAACGCTTAGAATGAATCAGTTTCAGCGTATCAACCACGAACTTGGCATTAATTGTATTTACTTGATGCATGTGTACTTATGAAATTTTAGTTCGCTAATGATTAAACAGGGATCAATAATTTTGATTGCAATTTACCAAGAAGTGCTATTTTACATGTTTACAAAGAGCGTGTAAATGAAAGTTTATATAAGATGAGATATAAAGTAGTGAAAGATATTATCAACACATGTTTCTTGTTCGATAACATATACTAAATATAGTATTTCTAGATTCTGCGTTGAGAAGAAATCGATCAATCGGACATACTATCTTATATCGCACGTGTTTTTCTCTTATAAATGGATACACTTGAAAATTGAAATAGTTAAATTATTCGTAATTGCATCTCATCAGTGTAAGATCTTTGATGCACCAATTGATCAGCATTCGTCAAACTCAGATGCTCTGATCATCGTCGAACATTATGGTAGCCAATAACTCTATTTGAATTGACTCATAATATAGAACAAAGCGTAAGAACATTTGAGAATAGAACATACAGAGGCGGATTTATCCATCTCGGGGCCCTAAGCGGGGGATAGAATTGGGGCCCCTAGTTTCCTTAAAAGTCCAGAAAATTATATCACATTTTTTTAATATCTTGTTACGAATACCAAACATGTCATCCTGATTTCGTTAGGGATTAACTTTCTTCTGTCGTTTTTTATGGTAGTTAGTTAATTATTTTAATAGCAACTATCTTTTTCCTTATTGGCATAACAACTGTTGTCGGTCAAGGCCTGCCTGTACCCACTAGTGAAGTGGGCTCGATTTTCAGTGACTTTTTGTTACCGTAGCAGGATAGTCAGTCCTACGTATGGAGGCATGGTCTATTCGGGACTTTAACCCATGACGGGCATGTTGTTACGTCGTACGATTTGACGACTGTACCACCAGACCGGCCCAAATAGCATCTATAGCCTTCGTGTAATCAAGCTAACATATTTTGCATATTTTTAGGATGTGCATCATCGTTATTTCCGGTAGTGCAAAAATAAAAACTATATTCACATACTAGCTATACTAGTGTTACTAGTGTTTGGTGTAAAGAAGCATTTCATTATATGTAGTAGTTTTTCAACACAAGAACGCATAAGGTTGTTTTACTAAGCTAAGAGTCTTTTATATTGGAATGAATCAATGAACAATGAAATGATAAACTGTAGTTATAAAAACTCCAGATTTCCGAATTTCAGTACAGATCTAGGCATATCTAGATAATGGCATATCTGGAAAACCTGACAAAAAATCTGAATTTTACTTCTTATACTTTTGTATTTTTAGAGCAGAGTTTGCAATACATTTGTTTGCTCATTCATGTACATGAGCCACTAAACAAAACTTGTGTGATTTCCTGTTTCACAGATAAATAAAATGTGCCTGAAATCCAAGCGTCCGACAATGATTATCCTGCACGTATTTTTAGTCTTTTCGTCCTTCAGTAGATCAGGAGATGATGTATTGTTTTTCATATGGAAGAGAGCAAAAGTATGTAAAATATGTTTTGGCCTTCAAAAATTATCTCCAAAGTTCGTAACAACTTTTAATTGCTATAAACGTTATCAACACACTTACTTGTAAGAATGTACTACTTTGAGAATGATTTAGTTTTCCGTCCATTTGTGCATAAATAATAAAAAATCAATCGCTTATAAAAGTGAACTAACATGAGGAGGTTTAGCTCTGGGCCCCCTTTAGGCCGGGGCCCCCCGCGGCCGCTCAGTCCGCTTTTAGGAAAATCCGCCTCTGAGAACATATATTAGGATAAAGGATTTATTAGACGGAGGAAAATACTGTCATTCGATTTTGGAATCTATTCTTCAAACAGTGTTGGACAGATAGATGCCAGTCGGAAAATCGGAATTCGGCATGCTCATTTCCGATTTGCTCCCGAGTTGTTTTTTTTTTCTATCAATATCTACAGAGCGAAATGAGTTTCATTATGATGATGATTAAAAAAAAGGGAAACAACGTAAGAATCGAAAGAATCATTTTCGGATAAAACCAAAATATCACATGAATTAAATAATTAATGTGAAAGGTGACAGAACAATGCTCTTACTTTATTACACGTAAGAGAGACAATTTTTTGCCAAAGCCTTAGTTTGACAGATAAATGCCAATCAAGAAATGACAGTATTTTCCTCTGTCTAATAAGGCCTTAAGAGTAAATACCATTGCCTGCGTGCAAAACACAAGAATGCAGTATGATAATTAACTATATTTTGTTTGATTTATTTTGATAAACAACTATTGAAGTACTCAAATAAGTTGCCTTCAAGCATAAAATAAAAAAAAATTAAATAATAGCAGCCTACAAAGAATTTAATATTCTCCACTACTCTTTGGATTTCCTTTTAAAAATTTGCACGAATTCTGTAGTTTTACTGTTCTGAACTAGAAGCTTCCTTTTTTTCTCAGCTCCATTAGTTATTTATAATGTACAGAAGATAAAGAATAGGAGGTAGCCAGAGAACAGTTATCCCGAAACAAATTAGAGCCAATTGATGCCGAATAAACTAAATGTCCAAGATTAGGAAAGAGCTGATCTTTGAGCCATTTTAGTCAGGAACAGTAATGAGTCAGGAAGTGAGGAGAGAATAGGAATCTTAATTGTGTACGTAACTGTTGATAGATAATTCCTTGCGTACAACATGAAGTTTATTTATACCCCAGTTATCTTTTGTTAATTTTTATCTGTTATTAATACTCTAAATTCAACTGATTACATGTGGCTCCCTTGTAGCGTTGTAACAAAACAAAAGCGTAATCAGTTATTGATGTAGTGGAATGGTCAGAATGGTACCATTCAGGATCCATCGCGTCTATTCAAAGAACCAATCGTCCTGGTTTGTTTACCATTGCTTAACTAGTTTTATTCCAGTTGTGATTTGTAATTGTACTTCTCTCGTGACCCATTCACGTTTTAGCACATCGTGCTGAAATGGTTAAATTTCCAAACGTTGTCAATCCATGGCTGAATCTTTCCATGTTTTTTTGCACCCTAAGGCTCGCATCTTCACCTATACTATGACCACGAGTCGATCAAACCCTCCATCTGGGTGAAGAAGGAATCCGTCATCTTCCACACATACTCCAATCATCGTGTAATGCAACATGTTTTAAAGTAACCTACACTATGATCTACAATGCAACCCCGCACCTATATTTCAAAAATATGGATTATGTTATTATAATTTAGAAACGTTACAAATGAATCAAGCAAACTGCTTAGCTAACATAAAAAATCCTATTTTTATATTCTTTACATTTTTACTATGAATTCATTTTTCAAATCAAAGTCAAATCAGAGCAGGATCATGACAGATTAGAATATTAAAGTGCTTAATATATGTAGTGTTATAATTTGTGGTAACATTGGCTTTTAAGTGACCTGTACACATACCAAGCAACATGATTTGAGTTCGTTCAAATTATAACATGAACAAGATTTCAATATTTCAGGAAATGTAATGCACCTGGTACACAACGAACGAACGATAAAACTAACGAACATTTGAGCATAGATCATAAATCTATACCTAAATATTATCTCTAAATATTACACAACAAGGTGTTCTTGGTTTGAGAAATTTACGATTTGTAAACAGTGTGTCTCCCATCACCAAAATTAGAGAGCAAGCAGTAAAAAAAACGAAATTTGTGTTCCTGATTGGTGAACCATACGGATGAGCCTCATGCAAAAAAGCAACATAAACAGACACATCCAGAATTATATCACTCCGGCAGGAGCAAATCGATGTCGCCGCTCACATTGCCAACCACAAGCCCGAAACGCAGCCCCGAGTCCTGTCACATGTGCACACAACTATTTGCGCGTATAGCACATTGCAACGCAGAGGCAAATCAATCCAATAATTAAACACACCCTTTGTACTGCACTCGCATGCATTGCATTGCTGTCTGCGAGCGCGAGTGTGTGTGTGTACGATTTGTGGATGCAATTGCATAACGCCATTGTTTATCCTACCGCGATCCGCACCATTACTTGAATGGGAATTAGGGAGGGCAGAACGGGTTGGGCGCATAAAAGTTCAGTAGGTGAATGCCACCTACCAAGTGGCCGCATAACTGGCGCTTCTCCACACTTCCCTCTTTCCTTCGTTGTTTTTTTCTAAATATCACGCGTCAAAAGCATGTCGGACAGGCCCCGATCACCACTTCAGCGAATGGTATTGATGGATTCCTTCCTATATCCTTCCAATTTTTTCTTCTTGCCTCTACTATGCTGCTTGCTGTTTTGGTACAAGAAATGTCACTTCGAGGCCAGTTTAAGTGTAACTTTCCACGAGCAGTTTCCCGCCGCAAGAGGAAGGAGAAAGCTGATCAGCGCACTGAAGGCGGGACCGTACCGTGGGCGATACGCGGTACGGAGCAAGCATCACTTTTAAAAACGATTCTTGCGGTTTGTTCATTAATCGCCTGTCAACAGGTGTCCTTGCGGGCGTCAAAATCGTAGCAATGATCGTTGTAATAAAATCCCTCCCACCACGTCGGTAAGGCTGTCGGCCAGGCGTCGCAAGTGGTCAGTTCTGGTACGCGCGTATCAAAACTCCAACGAGCCGTTAGACCAACCGGCGCACGTTTTTTTCCAGAACCCTAAAGAAACATGCCAACCCTCTTTCTCGACTCGGTACGCCCGCTCCTTGAATCCGCTAAACGAGCATTTTATGCAAAAATCATGTGCATTTATATAACGATACAGTACGGCACACGGGGGAAAAACGGGTCGGAAAAGTGGCGAGAGTGGATGATGCTGTGCGAAGCGGAGAGTATTTACAAGAAAGGCGCACTCCGGGCGGTCCTTTCGGGCGTGCTCGTTGTCGCACTCGGTCGCGCAAACTATATAAAAGCACATGGCCGGCGGCAAGCATTTTCAGTCAGCAAAGTTCCGGCACGGCTCAAGCACGCAGCTGCTTAGCTTGTTTCCGTAAGAGGATTTCCCTTTAGATAGTGAACGATTTCGACTGATCCTGTGAGATTGTGAATTTGAAAAAAGGAACAAAACACACACACACCCGTTCTGTGGAAACTCACATGTGCTGGCGTGCTTTTTGTTAGTGATCGCACGAGGTAACCCATACGTTAGGTGAACAGTGTACCTGGTGCGTCGAACGTACTGTATCGTTTCGCTGAACCTGACAAATTGGAACCGCAAGTCTAAGCGCGTGAGTGAATTTTGCCGTGTAAGTAAAGTGATGGAAGAAAACGTGCTTTCGGTGCACATGGTTTTGGAGGGGTTTTGCAACGGGAGCGGGAGCTGAAAGCTGAACCAAAATGAACCATTCCCAGTACGCGTCTGCTTAAGACAATATCTGGTCGGGACTGGGATGGGGCGATTGTCTTGCAACAGGATATTAAATTGTGGCTATGAAATGTGATTCTGTGAACGCATTTTCGTGCGCTTATTTCCTCCTGCGTTTGCTTCAGACTGAGAACGTTTCAACGGCTATGTTTATCAATTTTAAAAGCTTTTTTTTTTCGTTGTGTCCCAAAACCCATCCAGGATTTGTAATTGATGTAGAAAACATTACCCCCGAAAACCCCGGTAACGATGTGTTCTCTAACACAAAAATCGCAACCCTTCGGGACAGGAGTCGGCACAGCTTTCCCTACACGTTAATGCAATTGAAAATGCGCAGCGGGAAGTGAGTGCACAGTTTTTCGCACTTTACCCATAACGCAGCATGAAAACGGCTTGTTCCAGTTTTCGCTGCGTCCCGTTTTGCCCCCTGCCCAGACAGGAGCGTGTCCAAGACAGATGCCCTTTTCCTCTTTCCCTTGGTTTCGGACAAACGTCTGAAGCCATATACAAGGGTAGAAGGTAGATGTGGAAGTATGGGGGAAGCTTCGGGATTTCGTAACACCACAATAGGAAAAGGATTTATCTTTAAAAGACGTGTTGGTCTTATCAAATCGTCCCACTCACAGTGCATCTGTCGAGCGGCTCGGTACGGAAGCCATGCAACACTCGGTCAAGGTTAAGGGGCTCGTAATCGTGGCAGTTTCGATTAATTAAAGCTGGGAGCATTCGGAAAAGTTAAAAGGGGGATGATGGTATCGTTGAAAGGACACTGATTACACTTGACAATGGTATAATTGCAGATCTTCAAAAGGCTTCAGCAGTGCACAGGATGACTCACAGAACTGCGGCCAAGCTGCTGCTGGCAGTTGTATCGCTCTTCTGCGTACTTCAGATGCTGGAATGCGGTGTAGTAGATAGAGTAAGTACAAACGATGATTTCATTAAAAAAAAAAACAGATTTTAATGCGAAAAACTTTCTAATCTTCCATGTAGCAACCTCGGGCCTACAAACAGTACAACACGGAACCACAGAAGAGACCGTTCTGCAACGCCTTTACCGGTTGTGGTAAGAAGCGATCGTCTGCCTCGAGTCCACCGACGGCCGCAGCCGCCGCTGCCGCCGCCGCCATGCTACAGCGACACCTGCAAACCATGGACCCAGGGCGGAAGGACCGTATGGGCAGTGATTTTGACCCGAACGAGGAATCGATAAGCAGCCTGCTCGATCTCAACACGGAACCGGCGGTCGAGGATCTGCTCCGACAGATCATGTCCGAGGCAAAGCTGTGGGAAGCGATCCAGGAAGCGAACCGGGAGATTTATCTGCAAAAATCGGGCATGAAGGACCAGCGCAATGATTTCCCGCTGACATTCAGCACGCAGTAAACTGCACATGGCTGATACCTTCAGTGCAACAACTAACTAAAAAGGCAACCAACAACTCTAAACTTCTCGGTGTATTAACACACATACACACATTTGCACCAGCGCACCACGGATGATCCACGTTTTACACACAATACTGTGGCTAGGGAAACGGATACACAGACTCCACGGTTGAACACACTGTTACTACTCCTACTAATGTGTAAGAATGCCAGGCTCTCGCGCACGGTTAATCAATACCCGGCCTCCCATAAGGACACGGGAACCACCCTATTTTTCTCTTATGATGTAGATCGTTACTAGTCTTAAGGAAAGCGAATCAAAAGGACGGAAACGCAACAAACAAACTCCTAAAACGGTGTGCCCTCATTCCATGAGAGCTCAGCGAGGTAATTTTTACGTTAAAGTTCTACAATGCAATAAAATACGCGAAAGTAAAGCTGAAGCTAATGCGATCCACTTGGTTACGAGCATTTGCAAGGGGATAGACTTTATTGGGGAAAAGGTGTGTGTGTGTGAGCTTAGCGGGACCAACAAACTGGCTAACAAATGAGGCAAACGTTAACCTACTTTCGAGTAACGGTGTGCACTTGTGCACTAGTATAACAATCAGCAATCAGCAACACTTAGAACTCTTCCACATATCCTTCCACGATAATGCCCGGTACTATTTCCTCGCTGATAAAGCCTCCGGTCAGGCTGTTCTGGTTCATGTCTTGCGGTGTGGTGGAGCGGCTACGTGACGGTCCCGCCTTCTGCTCGTTCATCATAATCGTGTCCTGCGAGAGGGAAAGCTTCCGCTGGTTGGGCGAGGCACTGTTGCTACGGTTGCCATTCTCCGCGCCCTGGCAGGATTTCGGCCGTTCGGTCGGTTTACTCTGGTACACCACATTGGCGGCGTCTCTGCGCTTGGCGTCCGCATTGGCAGTGGGATAGTAGCTGTTGCCGTTGGTGTTGTTGTTGTTGTTGTTTGCGTCGTCGTAATCGATGCTTGTTGTGGTCATCGAAAGCCCTTCCGAGTTGCGCTTCATCGAGGCACGGTTGTAGTTTGTCTTGCGCAACATACCCTGGAAGTTGAACGGGGGCTCATCGTCCGAGTTGTCATTCTAAAACAAAGTTAATCAGTGTTAGTGCTTTAGCAAGCATACTTTTACGGTCTTCCTACCTCGTCGGTGTTTTTCTTGCCAATCAGCTCCATTTCCTTGATCGGATTGATTTTGGTCGGTGTGATCGGTCGCACCTGCGGCTGAGGGGCAGGCCGCTTTTTAACGCCTTTCTGCGGAAACTCAGCCGCAATCGGTACTTCCGGCTCGGCCATAGGGGCCCGTGGTGCCTGTCGTTTTTTGTAAATGGCCGTCTTGCCTGTACCGACAGAGCCCGTCTCGTCGAAGCTGGTGGCACTGAACTTGTTGCGAATGTCGTCCACACTTTGCCGGGCATACGGGATGGGCGAATAGACCGAGGACATTGGAGCGGCCGATTGAATTGGTGACCGGGGACGGTTCACAGCGTACGGCTCCACCACATGGTGTGGTGAAAGGCTGCAAATATAAAACAACAAACATAAACATTATTCACACACGAAGCCTTCTTCTCATTGCAAACACATCGTACCGTTTGATCGGTAAGCTTGGATCCCGATGGAACGGTTCGTTGGCGAGTGAATGCTGCCCAACGTCACCGGGCCCATCCATCCGGTAGCCCTTCTGGGCGGATTTGGTAATCTCCGAGGACAGGTTTTTCCTGCGCCGCAGCGGGGCGTCCCAGTCTTCCGTGTCCGAATCGTTGCCGGTGTAGACGTAGGAGGCGGACGACGGATCACACATGTACGTCGTGTCGAAGAAGGGAATATCGTCGAATCGGAATCGCAACTTCCATACAGCTGGGCGCTGTGGGCCGAGCAGGGCCGGATTGCGCTGGTTCGGATCGATTTTGTCCAGCATAATGCAGTTGCTGCTGGTGGCGAATCCGGCAACGAGCCGCTGGTTGTAAATGTGAACCTACGAAGGAAAAAATGAAGTAATGCGTTACAGTACGTTACTTTGATTCGTTACGCCTGAAGCTATGCAATGCGCATCACAGGGGTTCAGGTAACGCTTACAGTGCGTGTCTTTTTTATTGTGTTATTTTTCCATGTTCCGGGCTTTTGATCAGAAATAATTAAAAATTTAGTGTAATAGAATGGTTTTGGGGTATAAGTGATAAACGTGAAATGATTTTCATAAAATATAGGATAGTAGAAAGCTTCATTGTGTTTCTTTTTAGAAATAAAAAAGGGAATTAAATTATATAAAATAAATAATATTTGAATAACATAAAGCTTGGTTTAAAACTAAATATTAGTAAACGAACCTGTTGCGATAGGTTCACCAGATCCTGATATCGTGCTGCACGATACTGCAGAAGCACCTGATACATGGACTTTTTTCTCCAGCGATAGACAAACGGCTTCATAAACTCGGCCGTCTCTGCATCCAGCTTGCCCGTGCGGTCGTTAATCAGCGGTCGATACTTCTTGCGAGCCATATGGCCACGATAGGCTGACTGAATTTTAAGTGCCGCTTCATCCTGACTATCCTGACTGACCATTTGTCGCTTTCGAACTGAAGCAATACAAATAATGTTATTATAAATTCCACAAATACCACAAAGAGAGTTTATTCCTAGCAAAACTCACTCGATTCACGATGGACCTGTTTTAGCTTGGTCGCAACGGTACGCTTCGCCAGGAAGGCACGCATCATCGCTTGAATTTTAACAATCTTCTTCACTTGCGTCTCGTACAGCCGCTGCAGATACTCCACGTTGTAGTACTTCAGAAACACCTTCGTCTTCCCGATCACCCAACCCTCGAGCTTCAAGCGCAGCAGCAACAGCCGACAATTATCGCGCGTCATCTCCACATTCTCGTCGAAATCGAATGCCAGAAACTGATACCGTCGCAAAAACTCCTGGAACGGAATTCGATGGGAGAAGCCCTTCTGCCGACCCCGGGCCGTATCCAGTACGGCCATGGCACGCAATTGCTGCCGCACCATTTCCGGTGCAAATCCCTTCGGTCTGTACTCAAGATCCGAGCGAATGCAGCGAACAAAGTGCGTACCGCCACTGTTCGGGCCGATCGAGAGTGTTTTGAACAGTTCCAGGCTGGTCGCCCGGAAAACCCCTGCAATCGTGCGCATCTTGTGCACCTGCGAGTACATACCCTTCGACAGGGTATTCATCTTTTTGGCCTTGTTTTTCTCCGCGACCAGTGCCGCTCCCCAGCGTTTCTTCTTGGTCGGTTTGTCCACCTGCAAGCCTAGCGCGTCCTCGGCCGCCATGGTAAGATTGCCGGTGCGAGACAGTTGATTGGAAAACATGATCTTGATGATGGGCTCACCAGATGCGCGTAACGTTTCCACCATTTCGGGTGGAATAAAGTCCCGGTTCTTGTCGGGCATATCGCGCGCATCGTACGTAATGCGGCCGGTGTAGTGCGCCACGGTAAACTCGTGCCCGCTGGCACGCTTGATGAACGGGCTTTTGTTCGTGTGGATTGAATCGATGATGTAATTCTGGCCGTGGCGTCCTCGGCTAGCGTCATCGATGAAGCTAAACACTCCCTTCGGTTTGGTGAGGATGTGGTCAACCGCCAGCTTGTTGTCGTAGTAGTGAAGGGGAGTTACAGGAACTTGTTCCTCTTCCTGTGCGTGAGAGGAAATCAAACCCGTTTAGGATCATGTTCATAGTACCTATCACTATTTATAATTACCATTTCGATCATTTCAAACACAAAGATGCGCTGGTTGTACAAGTACTGCATCTGTTCGTTGAGCGCATTCACAACCAACTGATCGATGTGGTTCCGGTGGAAGCACTCAAATCCAAAATGATCCGTAACTGTTACGGAATGTTTATCTCCACTGCAAATAAAAATTGGTTAATACTATCTCTCCTTGCTCTGCCAAACATCGAAACATCGAATTACTCACTAAATAGCTCTACCAAAGGCAAGCTTTTGATTGATGGTGTTCGTAATCCAATCGACCAGCCGGGAGTAGATGGTCGCCGCCAAAACATCTCGTGCATCGCGCGCCTCATCGGCCGTGTGACGTCGGCGTTCGGCCGATCCGCGCACTATCACGCAATAGTTCAGCAAAGCCCACTGGAACTTTTTCTCGTCCAGCTGCAGCAGCGTGGCGATCTTGCTGATCACCTCAAAGCTCTCCAGCTCAGTCATGCCGTCCGTTTCCTTGAAGCGCACTTCGCCCAGCAGCAGAATTGCGGCCAGCGTCCGGTAGATGGTTTCCAGAATGTCCTGCGATATTTCGAGCGCTAACAGTTGCTCCTCAAACTCTTTGAAGGCCCGCACATTGCCAGAAATATCATCTCGGCAGTACTTAAGCTTGTCCGAGCTCATGCCGTCGGATATACGCAGATAGCGATAGTTACGCCCCCCCTCGAGCGAAAAGTCCAGCAACCGTTCCTCGGCATCCATCGTGTCGTAAAAGTAGTAGAAGATGTGGAAATTCGATTGGTTCCTGCAATGCGAAATGCACGATTTACTATACGATCTTTTGAATTGTTGCTATAACTATGACCTACATGTTAGTTGACGAGATGCGAAGCTTTTCCAGCAGATACACCCAAAAGATAGCACCGGACAGTTTACCAGTCGAACCGAATGTAAGCTGCGCCTGTACGATACTTCGGGTGGAGTTCGGATTCAACGGTGTTCCGGCATTGGTAAGTGCGCTGAGAGCTTTGTATCCGTTTACGATACGCTCGTACACACCGGGATTACCCTCACCGAGCACACCGAGATGTTTCATAAGCAGCTTCAGGTTGGTCGTTTTTCCCGAGTAACTTTCACCGGCCAGTATAATGTGTTGTGGTTCCTCGTGGTGCAGCATGTCCTGGTAGGCGCTGTCCGCGATTGCAAAGACGTGTGGTGCATTATCCGAGCGAGATTTGAACATGTACTTGGAATGGAACTAAGTGAGAAAAAAGATGAAATGTTATTCAAGATGCCATTGAATTTTTGATCGTTTTTTAATCCTTTACTTACACCACGCACATACTCCGGAATAGTTTCGTTAGGATTCAGTGAGATCAACACATCGCCGACGAACGTGTATGTGTTACCGTTTTTATATCGCTGCGTGATCTCTTCCAGTATCGTTTCCTCGGACAGCTGCTCCAGTGCTGCCAGATCTTCGACGTGCAGCTTCTCCGGGCGTGCTTCGGCTGACTTTAGCAAGCCACGAACGACCGCCACTTCCTCCTTTTTCGGTAGCTGTGTGCTCTGCACCGATTCGGCCAACATTTTCAGCTCTTGACTCAGCTGAAAGTAGAATAGTTGAGCGCGTTATTCAATAGGGTAGAGTTCCCCCGCGTAGAGCACACCTACATGGTAGTCGTTCTCAGGCACTTGGGTCAGAAAAGGATGCTCGATAACTTCCATAATGAACGGCCGGTGGTCCGGATTCTTCTCGAGACATTCGGCAATGAAATCGTTATACTCCTGCGACCAGTTCGATTGACGGTAAAGCGTTGGTGGAGGATTGCGCACGATCTGGAACATGGCACGGGTGGCGTGCATGTCCGCGAACGGTGGCTTACCATCGCCCAGCTCAATCGCCGTAATGCCCAAAGCCCACACGTCCGACCGATTATCGTAGACATCTTTGTCTGTGGAGTTGGGAGATATCTTTCCATTGGCTTTGTATCTTATATACAGTCATATCCTAGCGAATTCTTACCACTCTTGGAGCTAGTGACAACTTCCGGAGCCATCCAGCAGGGTGATCCGATGCAGGTGCCTCGCTTTCCCAGCGTGGACTTCGTATCGCGTGCCAGTCCATAATCGCACAGCTTGACCTCGCCGTCCTTCGTGAGCAGTATGTTGCTACCACGCACATCCCGATGAACGATATGGTGTTCGTGCAGGTACACCAGCGCTCGCGAGACTTCACGCAGAATGTACGCAAGCTGCAGCTCACTAGCGCGCCGATTGTTAACAAACAGTTTTCGGACGACATCCACTGCCGGACCGTAGTCGCAGTACTGTAACGAGGGGTTTCTCACTCATGAGTGTGATGTTACGACCTAAATGTATCGTTCACATCGTACTCACCTCCAGCACGAACCAAATCTCGTCGCACTCCCCAGCCGGACACTTCTTCCGATAGATGCCGTAGAAGTCGATCAGGTTCGCATGCTTGGAGTGGTCGCGCAAAATGCGAAACTCCTCCTGGATGGCGGTTTTGGTTTCACCTTCAAACTTTTGCACCTTTATCGCCACATTCTTGTTGCCGGCCTGCGTATCAATAGCCCGGTACACCTTTGCACACACACCGCTGCCGATTAGCTCGCCGAGCTTGTACCGGTTGCCCGGATCGGGAAGCGTTTCGATCTTAAGATTAGCCATGAACGTTGTCGGTTTAGGTTTAGATGGTAGAGCTTTGTTTTAGCTATTATTTGGATCTATTTGTTCATGAGATGTTGTGGAACTATTCAAAATAAAAATAAAGGATGTTAAGTCACAATTGAATCACTCCTATCAATGCGCTTAGAATGCTATAAAAACACATGGCCTACTTTTTACTTAAACATGATTTCCCATCGTTTTCATTCTTCACACAAACACATTCCTACTTTTCTGCTGAAGATCATCTTGATCGATCGATCGATCTACGGCGATAAAACTTGGGTGACAAAAACCACGAAGATCTACAATCAAGATTGATTGAGGAGCAGGAATTCCACTCATTTTCATTGCCTTTGCAATGGTTTGAGTGAGTTATTTTCCCCTTACGCCCCTTTGATTCCCCAGCCGAGCTGTACTATTTGCCGTACCACTACGTTTGTGGTTTTACATTCCGATCGACGCTAACCGATCGACGCACTGATGATGGAGGTCGTAATAGTTAACGCAGGAATGTGTCAAGGTCTTAATGGGAGCGCTTTGAAGAATCCTTCAACAAACTAACTGCTGCAAAAAATGAATCAACCTCATTTTACTCGCTGCTGGTTGTAAATAATTGAATGCTCATCGGGGTGCTAAATTAACTAGAAATACTCGAATAGATGAGCACATTCCACTTTAATTAACTTTATAAAGAAAGAGAAAGCGTTTTTTATAACTCTTCCATGGATGAGCTACGGGCAACTGGTTAATTGGTGGTACGAAATGTAGTTAAAATTTCAATGCGGAAACAACTGGCATGCGGAATGAAGGCAAACCACAGTTACGTAAACCAGCAGTTTAGAAACCAACACAAGAAACCTTGCACAGCCTGTGTGGGCTTTCACTGGGACGTCGTATTGTTGCACTAATCCTGTTAGGCAAGCACTTGAAACACTTCCGGCGCCAGTAAAGTCGCCTAATTCACTTAACATGATTGAACATTTTGAGCATTTATTCACATGTAGGCAAGTTTTTCAACTAACAGTAAGGATACACTATACACTATACAACAGAATTGAATTAATAAACATTGGTTTACCAGTGAATATAATAACCAATATCTTCGTTGATAACACTTCCCCAAACTCCCGTTTCTTTTATAGTATCGTCTTGTTTTCTCACTTGGCACTAGAAACTACCAATTGTAAAAACACTTTCGCTTTTAATGTTCCAACCAATTCTGCAGCTATTATGAGACACAGCGAAACAATGAGGTTTGCTTCTTCTCGACAACTTGACAACGACACTGGTGGCCTGCGGTTGCTCCTGCTCAGCTCGACTGCTTGCCGCGAATTCTAACCATCTACTAACTGTTGGCCACCGTCAATGGTCACCGGGAAAGCGATCCCCGGGATGTTACGTCGTCCCCCGGGAAGCCTCAAAAGTGAGCTCCAACTGTTTCACTAATTCAATTGTACGCCTCCCTGTTACACCCATACATAGGCTAGTCCTGGGTTTCACGGTTACGCCAACGGTAAATGATAGTTCCAGCTGGAACACAACCGAATTCTAAACTCCTTCCGTCTGAGCCACGGTTCCGATACCGATTGCTTGTACGATTGCTGTAACCGTTGGTGGGCACGTTTTTCACTCGCGGTCATCCGTTAGAAAGGCGGCAGCAACTAGTTGAATTCGAACCAAACGGGTGTTGAGTATGGTGTTGCGCTCTAATTGAAATGCAAAAATCATCGAGGTTTTCCGCGTGATCCTATGCGTCTAGGTGTTTTGGGTGACACCATATGGGGCTGAGTTTGTGCTAATGCAACACCTTGGTTGCGTTTTAGGGCTGTCACGTGAAAGCCAATACGGTCTGCAGGGATTCAAATTTCAGAGTAATAGGGAGAGGGTTCTAAATAGAGGGAATGGAATTAACAAAGCGATTGATATGATTTAATTCTCTCTATGCACGATAATGTGCCAGGAATCAGTTACATTGATAAACAAAACAGATCTCTTTTAATGTAATTTGCAAGAAAGTAATGGGTACTAGCTTTCACAAACAAGTCCAACATAAGCTTGTTAGTTGTTTTAGCTTTTTTTCAAACGTCCAGCTACATAATCTGATTTTTTATCATCTTTTTTTTACTATTCTCAAATCGGGCAGATCACAAAGAAAGATAGTTAAGCTTAAACTGAGCCACATAATAGTTCCTGGGAGGCTATCTCGCATCAGCGTTTTGTTAACTTTTGATGAGCAAAGAAAGAACAACATACAACCACTCGCCCTCCTAATAGCCCTTAAATGCTGCAAAACCACTCAGGCGCATAATTCGATGATCAGATTAGGCCCGCAGCAAAAACACAATTGCATCCCAGGGTTTTTGCCGGTGAATGATCCGCACCGGTCGGGTACGGCGTGACTTCGGAACTGTAGTGAATTTCACCCGCGTGCCATTATTACGTGTCCTTGTGCATCCAAGGGCCCTCCGAACGGCAAAGATCAAAGTCCCGGCTGGCTGTAAGGTGTGTGCTGAAAATAAACAAAGAAGCTATCATCCTCCTGCAGTCTTCTTGTTGTGCTCCTCCAATTGGTCCTTTTTCCGACCGGAACGCCGAGCAATGATTAAAAGGGCCAGGCGGCCGTCGGATCCTAGGCGAGAGTTTTCGCCCGAGGGAATTCTTATGAAGGGCGCATGATGATCTTGCATTTCCGCTAAACCGGGTGCAGCAGTGCCATTGCAGCAGTATTAAGAGATTTATCAATGGGACATAAAGCTGCCTACTCAGTGCAAAACAGAGCGCCCAACAATGATTATGGTAGTGATGAGCTGAAGAAGTAATTATCCTGTATTGCATGTTTTTTGCGCTCTTTTTGCTTTCCTCTGATACAATCACTTCAAAGTGCGATCGCTGTGCTGAATGGACGTCCATTTTGACGTTCGCCTGAATTCCGTTGGGATTGATACAGTTATTGGTCTTCGGATATTTTTGAATGGAACTATTAACAGAAAAGAAAGAGTCCTAGGAGTATATATGCTTTCACGGTTAAGACGGCTCTTCAACGAATCGATACGGATCGCTGCAAGTCATAAGGCGCACCTATTGGCTGAACTTTAACCCACGAAATATCAGCTCAATGGGATCCTTTCGTTGCGTTATGTCGCATTGTTTGGGGAGAAAAGGATCAAAATGTCGGACTTCAGCTAGCATTATGAGCTTTTATTCGCACATACGTACGTTGCTTTATGGCAGATGTTTTATCGCTCGCACTCAATGGCGTCTTGGGTTTTATGCTTTAAATTTTATTAACAACATCACCATAATCATGATCGATCGAGATCCATCTCAAACAAATGTTTAGTCTGTCTCCATTAAAAAAATCAATTCCAAATATTACCTGTATTGACTGACATAATTTATTATCACGAATCCATTCGCTACATTTACTTGTCGCGTCGCTAAAGCTGGTTTCACTACACCTCTTGTCGTTCTACGCTTCCACGTGTTTCTATACGCGTTCCAGCGCCAATCTCCCTTCAATCAATTCCGCCCCGTCGATGGCACCCGCGCAGTCCCTCCATGTAACGGCATAATGTTGTGCGCGATGACGTGTGACGCCACGGGCAGGCAGAACTCGACTGTATCGTGTGCGGTACATTATGACACTAAGGGGTGTGTAATAGCTCTTACTGGGTTAGAATTAATTTAAACGCAAAACGCACATTCGAATAAATAACACGGTCCTTAGCGGCTACAATTGAAATCACTGTTCAAAGGGGGATGTGGGAAAGAAAAGTACAGAGAGTGAGCGAAATGGCTAGTAATGGTTTAGTAAGAAAGAAAGAGCAAAGATTACATTGAAGGCTCGCCTAACGATTGCCACTTAACACACACATAAACAAACAAACAAAAAAATGGTACACTGTATTTGTACAGAAACGGTCCTAGCCTAACTGGATTTTACACCATCCGATGGGGCAACTTCTCGTACATTCCGTAATACTGCTTAGTTGTGTCCACTACATCACGCTTCCGAACGCTTCTCCCACCTCTGGCTGCCCTCGCTCCTTGGACAGATGTTTCAGTTCTGGGAGCGGAGCAAACAAGCGGGGTGTTTTAATTAGTTGGCCTCCGACCGTCCTCCGCGTCCTTTCGCTGGTGGGCCCCTAGCGGGAAACAATCGAACCGGTGGGCCACCGAACGTGAGCAGCATCGCTCAGTTGCACACGCTAATCCACTCCTCGATTTCACAATCGTCACATTCCACGAAGCAGCACCAGTGAAACTTACAGTTGCACCGATCGATGCGCTTTTCGCGGATCAGATTATAGCCCCGACCGCAACACATCGAGGCGCAACCCTCGCTCCCACTGCTCGTCCGATTGCAGCGCCGTCCGATGGTACCTGTTTCGGGGGGAGCGAGGAAAGGTAAAATGTGCGTGCGTGCACATGAAAGTAAAAACAAAAGGTCGAAAGCGAAAGTCCTGCTGTGCGCGACTTACCCGGTATGTCGGAGATCTGATCGCGCTCGCAAAAGTTCGGTGATCTTTGGTAGTAGAAGAGCGCATTCTCCAGCTTCCGGTTGGTGGAGCCACCGAGCCGATTGCCGACCGGGGCGAGCTGCTGCTCGCGCGGTTGCCTTCGCGGTGGGCGCAGATTCGGCACGTGCTTGCGTTTCTTTGGCTTGCGGTAGACGATCATCGGCGGCCCGTTGCCAAGGTTGGACTGGTCGACGAGTATCGCCCGGCGGTACTGCTGCTTCAGGACGCGACCGACCACGCGAAAGTCGGGCGCCGACTTCCAGCACGTCTTCAGCTGGCAGCTGCCGGACATGCCGTGGCATTTGCACCGTACCTGCATGTTGTTCGAGACGGCCTGCAGAGAATGGGTCCATTCGTTCTATAGGTTCACTTTCTTAGCTCACGGGGGTGAGGTGGTGTCATTTCAACTTACCCTCCGTCCGGCCCGGTTGTTGTGCAGGTTTATCTGGGACTGTATGTCTGCTCCCTTTTCACGCGAGTCCAGAAACAGCTCGGAAAATTCCACCCCGAACGCCATGTTGTGCGAGCAGCCGCCCCACTTCCAACGGCTCGCCTGTTTCGCCTTCAGCTTGCGCAAGCTGTCTCCCTCCTCGAACACGCTATTGCTTTCCGCGATAGCGTCCAGGAAGCGGAGCTTCTCCTTTTCCAAGCTTTCGCGCAGCGACTTGGACATGCCCCTCCGGTTGACGGACGGGTCACAGCCGCACGAGATCAGCCGGCCCTGGGCGCAGGCACGGGCCACACTGTGCGTCACACCCGCGGCTGCGATCGCGTACGCAAAAGCACTCTCTCGATAGCCTGTGGAGGTGAAGATCATGAATGGAACAAAATGATGAAGAAACTGAAGCAAGTTTTCAGTGTATTGATCACAAAGACTTAATATCAGAAGGAACAAAATTGACTTGTTGATTACATTATTACATTCCAACATTATGTGTCAAAATTCCACCATAGGATTTCAAGGGTCTTTAAATAATATAATGAACAAAATCCAATACAAATTAAAGTATCTTATATCTGTACATGTAGGGTGGGTCTGGTGATACAGTCGTCAACTCGAACGACTTAACAACATGTCCGTCATGGGTTCAAGCCCCGATTAGACCGTGCCCCCATACGTAGGACTGACTATCCTGCTATGGTAACAATGAGTCACTGAAAGCCAAGCTCACTTCATTAGTGGGTACTGGCAGGCCTTGACCGACAGCGGTTGTTGTGCCAAAGAAGAAGAAGATATCTTCACAATCAACACAATCAACCTTTAGAATGAGTGGAAGTTAAAATCTCGTTTTAATAAGAAAATGCTAGCAATCTAAGCCAAATTTTGCAGCTTTCTTTTATTGAATCTTGATTTTCGTCTGCCAAAAGTAAAAAAATAATTTTGATTAATTCGTCAGAAAAGACAGCTATTTAATTTAACCTTTACCCAGTCATTGCGGGCCGCATTAAAGGCTCTTGAGGGCCGTAGTTTGGAGACCCCTGCTATATACTATAGTGTTTCAAATTACGAACACTTAAGGGACTTCTGTCATTTAAGATTGTTTAACTATTTCAATTTTAATCGGTCAACTCGCTGTATAGCTCCCTTTACTTAAGCAAACCTTCTACATTTGGGGAAAAAATAAAGATATCCAATAATTTTACTAGAAACACTGCAAAAAATCATAATATTGCATCGATATTTTGATTCATATTCCGGACAGTTTCGAGCTCATGTTTCAAATTGCGCACGTTATGATTCGAATTTCGGACTGCCTCAAAACTTCGTCTGTAATCTTCAAATTCATACTCACACAACAATTGTTTAGATTTTTAGGTTATGTAAAGTTCCAAACATCCAATTATGAGTGAAGGAATCCTTCTAGAACGACAGAAGAACAGACTTAAAAACAACGAGGTTTAAGTGATGTTTTTATCTTGTACTCGTAGATGCATATAACCGAAGAACTGATACGCGAATTGATGAGCTTTCCCGTACGGCCATTAAGTCATTTGTCTCACAAATATTCAAATATCGTTGTTTTCTTATTGCTATCACTGTCTAAAAACATATTTGTATACAAAGAAACACAATTTACTTCGGCTGTCCTGAATTTAAAATAAGATTAACAATCTTGCTTCGTTTTCCAGACAAAATTATATATAATAACAAATATAATAAAACCCTGTTAAGCAGTACGGCCTTTTTGGACCGTTACTCCTGAATAAAAATAATAATAATAATAATACACTGTTGTTTTGTCTTTGATAACTACTTAACAATTGATTCCTATGTATTTCAATGCACGTAGACGCGACTAATAGGAATTATCGAAGAAATGACACTGGCGTGGGTTTGAAGTAAAACTGCTAAACTGCTTGAAGTGGTGAACTGACCGACAGACTTTATTTATTTACTGTGGCATCAAGGCCTACTAGAGGTCAGACACATTTTTAATTTATTCTAATACATCGTGGCAACCATGTAAAATTAAAAAGCGGTATGGCCAAGGACAGGGTAAGAAGAAATTTATTAATAACACGCCGAATGTTCTGAATTTGAAGCTTTCCGTAATTTGATTAATAGTGGTATTTTTGTTATTTTCATTTTGATTCAATAACTACCCCATTATTCATAGTGTCCTTTTTCAAAAGGCTTACACATTGCTCAAGAAATTAAGTACAGTCAGTCCAAAAAGTATTCGTCTAGCTGAATATTTTGCAGAAAAAGGCGAGTTATGGCCGCAATAGGCATGGGGTGGTAAAAGTAATCATGGGGTTTGATAAAGGGACTATCAATACACACGTACTGGTTAAAATAAGTATTAAAATAGTGCAATAACAACTAAATTATTTAAAAAACTAAAAATAGTCATTTGATTGGCGCGCAAAAAGTATTCGTCTATCAGGCTTTTGGCCTAATATACGTAAGAAAACAAAGGTTATTAAATAAAAAAATGTCCGGATCTTGTTTCTTATTGCATTAATGACCATTGGTGACTACTTGCACATCGCAAGAACTCATTTGAACCTTTAAAAAGGGCGTATTTTTGACCCACACATCCTACAAGACTTGTTCCAATTCTTCTCGGGTAGAAAGATTACAATTCCGGACCACGTGGCCAAGTTCCATTCAAAAAATGGCAACTGATATCATATTGAGAGTCTACTTAATCATTTTCATCAGTTTGGTTTCAGCTGGTTTGGCGTTTCGGGCAAATGACAATTCCCTGTATGTTCTCCAGCTCGTCTGTGCTTGAAACATGTGATACATTTAAGTAAAATTTCTCAGAACTGGGACACAAAGTACTTAAAAACTGCTTTAATATGTTTCCGAATCTTTTTTCCCATAAATTTGAATCATTTTTCTAGCTCACCTTTCCTCACTGAGCCCTAGCATCATGACTCCATGATGCTACCGTTACATTAGATTTTGCTGCTGCATCTTAGTAGACTGTTTTCGCTATGGTAGACGTCGGTCGTATGACCTTGGCGATTTAAACATGTTTTAATATGTTAGTAGAGCCTAATTTAGAATCAATTCCTGAATTATTTGATGCACCTTAACAAATTTGGCCACTTTCTGTGTATGGTATTAAACAAACAAAACACGTTTGTAACAACTCACTCATGCAAGCTATTAGATGACAAGCTACGATGAAATGCAGCATGACCCATCAACCAAATGTGACCCATCTCTTTTCCTGATCTTATTGGCCATCACAAAATGCACTAATTCCTTGTTAAAATTTGATTTTTTGGACATTAAACCGCTTCTTTCGTTAGATTAACCGTCAAGAATGGCTGCTTGCTTGGCAGTTTGTTACACAATTAGTGTCAGAAAATTGGCCAAACTATGATCAAATGAAGGAACGAGGCCTCCCACACATTTTGTAACCTTCAAAAATGGGTAGGATAGGTTATACACGGGATTAAGATACGATTTTCGCCTTCATGCTCCATTCTCTTAACTCCCCCGCCTTTACTGCCTCTCTGACCGCTTGAAGTGCAATTGAAACAACAGAAATGCATTATTTTAGAAGGATGTCACCAGTACATTGATAATAATAAACTTAATTCACGTCCACGCAGTGTTTGTCCAGCGTAAATAATTAAAAAGCTAGATGGACGAATACTTTTTGCGCCCCCTGCAAACGATTTTTTTTTAGTTTTTTATGTATTTGGGTTAATATTGCACTATTTAAATGGTTATTTTTTAGCAAAACATGTGTATTGATGGTCCCTTTATCAAACCTCATCATTACTTTTATCGCTCGATACGTATTGCGGCCATGTTTTGCCTTTTTTTAGTAAAATATTCAGCTAGACGAATACTTTTTGGACTGACTGTAGTTAAGTACATGAGTAAACTAAGATAGTAAACATGAAATCGGGGTTTCGATAACCAAAATCTCTATAAAACCGGCCTAAAAAGACTACAATACAATTTAGACATCAGTTTGTGTTTAAGTAGAATCTCTTGTGAGATTAATAATTTGTCGTTTTGGAAGTTGGAAGTTGGAGTTTTGAAGATGATCAATGTTTAATTCTGGTTGTATCCTTTCGTTCACTTTAAAATATTTGATTAGTGATGTACAGTTTCTCGACTGCTAGAAAACTAGTGATGGTGCTTAAGCTAATATTTAAACATTATATCTAGCTATCGGTATCAATGTGCTGAATAAATTTTGACAACGTTTATTCAACTATTATCTTGTTGTTTATACTGTAGCTAGGATCAAAGATCGATTTACATTAAATATGTAATTTAATGCACGGTATAATGGATCTTAGGATTAAGATCAATCATTACATATCAGTAACCGTTCATCTGCCTCACCGTTTGAATGAAAATTGTCTACTCTCACTCGTAATATTTATTCAACACGGTCATAGAAGATTCCCAAAGACCGTTGGAAGGAATAAAATGACACTTTTGTTTAAAATTGTTTATATTTTAGATGTTTGTATTGCTTTTGGATAATCTTTTAAATGCTCTAATATTAAAATTTGAAATTGCTCAAAAATAGAGCAGATCGAAACAACTCCAAAAATCATCCACTTTTGGTATCGATTTTGGTTCAATCTTTTATACTCGCTTCGTATGACTCTTGAACCGAAAATCCAAAGCACTCGTTAACCAGTTTCTGGCTGCAACATGGAAGGTTTGATTTAGCTCTCCATCTTGCTATTCATTCCTGACACAACATTCATTCGTTTGGTCGCGATTTAGAGCCGTTCCACCCGTAAGCCCGATCTCAAATGCGATCCTTCCCAGGCGGGATCCGTTTCCCAACGCCGCGCACCGAACACCGAACTGGATGGACGTTTAAATTCATCCTCGTGCATCCACCATACACCAAACACTTTCCCCCATCCACACTTTTCGCTTTTCTCAAGCTGAGCGTCACTTAACCTCCTCCGAAAGCACGAACGACAGTCATGGTTTCTTCGATGGATCGCAAAACGGAAACTACTCCGCGGCCGAAGAATTGGCAGCTTCGGGCACGACAGACAGACAAGATGTCGCATGACGCTTGCGAACGCGCTCCCCAAGCGAACCGATCGCTTTTCGCCCCGTGCTGCGCAGGCAGAGGCAGTGGTTTGAAATCCGAAAACAATCAGCCAATAAATTTTATTTCATTTGTATGGAAATTAAATTGAAAAGTGCCCCTGTGACCGGGGGCACGAGAAGGGAGACTTCAGGAGAGGGTTTGTGCTGTGATCGCAAGGACGCGCGGACGATGTTGGCTGGTGATTTTTGAATTATTTATTACAACCTGCCAGCCGGGCTGAAGTTGATAGGAGCAGGGAATTTGCACGGTCGTCTGCCTTGCCATCTCCACGGTTCGTTGTCCACGGTTTTGTTTCTTTTCGTGTGTTCGCTTTCAAAGGTTTACCTATCTCGAACGTCCCAGAACGGTTGGTGGTTTTGTGGAAAATTGCACCACGAACCGCACACAAGGTTGGGCTGATCAAATCAACCAGCGCAAATAGATAGCGTGGAAGACGCGCGACTCCTCCCAGCAAGAATCGGTTGAAGAAACGTGCGGTTGACGCTAGGACTCGGTCAATCAAATTAATATCACATACATACTCAACACTTCACGATTGCCGCACGCCTTGTCGTTAGTGGGCGGCAAAGTGTCAATCGTCTTGGGATATCACCCCACCTCAGCAGCTTTGTGGCAAAGCTTGGTGGCACATTGTATGATAAAGTTGCTCCGATTTGCCGTCCAACTGTGGGGAGCCATCATCTCGGACACAATGCAGCAGCGTTTCAACCAAGCGCACGTAACCAGCAGCCGCAACTATTCGCATTACGGTCCCTCATCGGTAAATAAATGTCAGTTTTATGTATGTGTGTGTATGAGCCCCGGTTTTGAATATGCGGCCGCAGTGCGCATAAATAAAGCACTCTCGATGTCCGTTCGCTCCGAAGCATGAAAGCCCTTCCCTTCGCCCGAGAACATTCTTCTACCGGGAGCACAACATAAATGCTTCGACCGGGACATGGCGGAAGCCGCACATATTGTGAGGAAAATATCTGATTTGATTTGATCTGATCGTGTAGTTGGGTGAATTTATTTGCTTTGTTAGCAAGCTGGGGCCACAGTCATTTTTGAACAAAAAAAAAAGAGGTAGCTTGAAAGGCACTATCAAGCAAAGGAACGATGTCGTCGTGTCTGTCCCACTGGCTTGTCTCTTTTACCTGGCAGACACATACATATATGTGTCCACCGTGAACGTTCAATCTTCTAAATCGAAAGTCGTCCTGGAGAGCTTCAACCGCAACAAGTAGCGTAAGATTCCTGTGCACGAATAACGCAGATCGGGACGGAGCGGCTGGAACGGATACTGACAGCAGCATCGCAATTTACCATCGCACGAGTGTTGACAATGAGCAATGAAAATGCTTCCAATTGATAAGCTTGCCGGCCCAGCCAAGATGATGTGATGCTGTTTGCTGCTGCGTTGCTGCCTTCATGTCGGAGAAGTTGCATATGCAGTCCGGAGACACATTCTTCACACTGAATGGATTGTACGAGGGTACGATGCTGGCAGGGAAGTGATTACATCGAAGGCCAATTTCGCAGTTGATTCTAGCAGTCAAATAGCGAATGATTTGTTTGTACATTAAAACAACCCAGGACATATGGGCAAGCTACTGCCGCAAACGTTTGATTACTACCCGTGAGCGCGGTGAAAAACAAAATGGATCAAATATTATCTCGCTCATGGAACCCGACCCTCCCATTGCAAAGCCTATTCATTATCGCTAATAATACATATCCTAATACTGTATTTACTTTCAATAACTTATGTCCACTTACGTCCATGTGTCCATGGGCTTCGTACTAGCTGCCCCGTATCGTATTCGCTACATCAAATTGCGTCATTTGGCTTGAGCAAACAGCGTGTCGCCTCGTGTTTCGCTGCCAGCGTCGATTATTATGTGCACCGGGTCGTGCGATCAGCTCGGGCTGATCGATACGCTGGCCCTGATTGCCCGGCCAATTCCCTGCTTGCGGTCCAATGTGTGAACGGCTCCATCAATGCCTCCCAAACGATGTTGATCTGTGCACGGTTCAGCCAAACATCAGAACGACCGATCGGGGCTGGAACCGATCGCGCTTTCTCGTTGCTTTACTTTACACCCAACACCCAACACCGTCCAAGCCTCGGGGTGAAAATGTAAAAATAATCGATCATATCGCGGGAAATTGAATCGCGGAGTGTGCAGTTTTTCTCCCCCTTTCTTCTTTCTGTTTGCCTTACATTGCCAATATGCCAACGCTAGCCATTGCAGCCCCACAAGGACTGTGGACCCATCATTAGTGGGTGGGTGTGAGAGGATCGCCATCGCTCCCACTCACCCTACCCACCAGCTAACGGTAATCGGACGGTCTGCAAAATACGGACAAAACCGGCGTACACGCTCGCCCGCCCGCGATTGGTTGCGAGCTTTTGGCGCTGGAAGTCAATCAAGCAAAGTTATTATTGAATTTAATGATTTCGCTTAGAGCGCATTAAGCGGGGTTGGTTTTTTCTGCGTTTTTTTTTTGTTTTGTTTTGCTTTGCGCTCTCGTGCAGTGCGTGTGCCAGCTAGTAATTGGAGTTGGCAGGTTGGGTGAAGGGAAAGAGGGAGAGAAGTGAAGGAATATTGCGAAAGACCACCGGAAGCGTTTCAATTAAATCGATTCGGTCGGTTCAGTGGCACCTGGACCGCATTAGTACACGTTCGAATTTGGTTGCAGCTTCAGGGTATCGGGCAGTGTCTACATTCCTGAATGTTTGATGGCAGACTGGTGGGCCGCTATGCTGAAGTCCGAGTGAGGTGAAAAACAAACAGTGTGCGGAATTACTAGCGTTCAAATTGCTTCAATTGTGCCACGATGATACCAAATGGTGTTGTTTTGGTTGCTTTTCATTTAAATAATTGATATGAACTTTTTACCAATTCTGTTTATACTATTTCTCAAACATTTCTCCGACCTCCGCCAGCTGCAGATTTACTTAAAGATTAATTGATTTAATTACATGCTTGATTTGTATTCTACTCTTTTACTATTTATTTTTTAATCGACTACCTGTCAGTTTTGCTAAGTCGTACTACCAGACAACAACATCAAATACCTCAGGTTATGACCACGAATTACAAACACTAAGCAGTATCTTTTTACCTCTTATAACCTCAATCAAATTTGAAGAAGATTGAATTTGAAGAATTGAAATTGAATTTTATGTTTTACACCATTTATTATTCAAAGCTATAATACATCAATTTTGATTGGGGATTTTGAATTGATTTAAAATCAACAACCCTCAATACAGACTTACAATAAAAAAATAGATTAAAATCAACGATAACATATTGAAGTACTCAAATGATGGTAACGCAAATAGCCATTTTTGTATAATATTAATAGTTCACAATGTTTTTCAGACTCATTCATTTAATAGTTAACAATACGTTGCAGTTTTAATGAACCACCAAAAAGGACTTTTGTTAATTTATTTAGGAAATCTGTTTACATTTAAAAGCTATAATTTTCCAGTTTATTCTAAACTTTAATCAACTCAAACAGTTTAGGAATGTTTTATCGTTTTCTTAGCAATTCAACTTACACGACTAAGTCGTCCTTGTAGATTTGTAGTCGATTTTTACTTTACTACTTAACTGGCAAGCGTGCCAGCTCAGACAAGAATCGAGCCTTTCATTAGACGACCGAAATGATCCCTTGTATCCTTTATTATTGTCAATTAATTCAGTGAATAATACAGCTATCCACACAAAAAATCCCCTGTAAATATGTATGTTTATATCATACTATTCTATTTGTAAGACTTGTCAGATGAACAACTTAAATTAATGGTGCAGTGGGATGTATGAGAATGTGAGAATTTGAAAAGATGTTTCGGTTTTGTTGTTTTCAACTTTTTGAATGTCTCTGATTCAATCCATTTAAACCTCTATCATATGCAACCTAGCTCTACACAATAAAACCGTCACCCACTAAAACCCGGTTGTCTCAATTAATATTCTACCGAACATAATCATCCGCCTGGCTACATCCTCGAATTATTGATCGACATGAATCCTCCGCAAGGGACGAATTCTGCTGACGGAGACGGATGGCTGTATTAGCCACTGGAGAGATGCTTGACGTGGTTATAAATATTGCCGGCACCCGTTGCGTCATCCACATCAAAGGAAGTGCACTCAGTAAGTGCATTCAAATGTATTCACCACCATCTGTCTGCCTGTTACCCGAAAACCTCACGCGCATAAGTACCTTCGCCGCTTCCCTTCGCGTCACGGTCCTCCCCTTTGTCGTACGTCTGAAAAAAAAACAAACTCCCTTCTCGTCCATTGTTTCAGGAGAGCGAATCTTCAGTGTGACGAATTCACCCAATCGGTAGACGAACCACGGCAACGCTATGCTTCCTGCATTCGGTGTAACCTTTTCCTTTCGCCACCAGCTCAATACACTTTATTGCCATGGCACACGATGATCGTTAAAACCGATCAGTTTGACGAATGACCGCACCTCGGCAACTGTACAGCCTGCAAGGATTGATCGATCGCTTCGATCGATTGCGATGCAAACGAAGGAGAAAAGTGGCCACCAACTGCAAAAGCTCATGCATAAAAGCCGGCGAACCGTTGAGGGAAATGTCACCGGTTGACGAGTGGAAAATCGCTGAATCGCGACAACATAAACAACCCTTGTCCCTACCATACACACACAGACAAACACGATCGACGAGACGATGATGACCGGAACGCGCAAGGCTCGCCTTCACCTTCCGCCTTATCTGCAGCGGATATCCAGTGGCTACACTTTGACATATGTATATGTCATGACAAATTATGTTCTTCGCGTGTTTCAAATTTGCCTTGCCCGATTTCGGAGAAGGCCTCACCGATTGCTGCAGCGCGACACTGATGATGTGTCATTTACATAGAGGCGGGTGGATGGTTTGCTTCCGAGGGAGCGCTGAGAAACGCAAAATTTACATCAATTTATACTTCGATTTTGATGTTTCAGTTCGGCCCATCCATCCATCTTTTGCACAGACCATGTGAAGGAAGTCACCACGGTAAAAGTCACTCCGGAACGCCACGGAACACACGCCGAACGAAGTTGTACCGACTTGTCAACGGGTCCGGGTTCTTTGTTCGCCGGGTTGGTTGAAGGATTGATTGCCTTCTGGCTCGGTTTGACGATTGAATGAGATGCATTTGGCAGTGGTAGGAAGGAATCTCCGGTAGTCGGTGAGAGCATACAGCTTGATGGGCCAACACGGTGACACGGTTGACAATTGAATGGACTTTTAGAGGATAGAGTAGGTTGAGGTTGGTCCCGGTTAAAGAGCAACAGTCAATCAGCCGAGTTGCCGGTGAAGACTATCTCCTTCTGCTGATTGGCCAAGACGTCAACACGACGTCCCGCAGAAAGTGATAGTGTTTCCTGAGAAGTTCTTTGCAAGAATGTGCCGTTTGTCACAATGCCCATTGAATTCTAGGGTTACGCAACCTAGTACATCTTCACGCAAACAGGCAACATTGTAGGAAGGAATGGCAACACATAACAAACTACCACCGACCGCGCTGACTGGATGAAGATATAGATTTTAATAAAATTGTTTCAATAGTGCCGAAAAAAGGCATTCACTATCCCACCCATTGTGTGTTCTGCTTGTTCGAAAGGGCTCTCGTTGTCATCTTTGTCGACACCTTTCCAGGCGTTTAATGTCATCCGGCAGAGGCACTGAACACAATCGGTCGCAGAACACCCAAGAACATCGTTCCGGCAGTCCTTCGTCAGCGTGGTAAAGGTGAACGAATTACTACCGAATGCTCGTCCCATATATTGTTCCCCGGTGTCGTCATCGGCCCGGCAGAAAGACTATGCTAATGAGTAATACCCTCGGGTGCACCATCGGAATGCACCACAGGGGTGCATCACGGGCGGGGTCGGGAAAAAATGACCGGTGCATAAAGCGACACCTTCTCATCTTCCAGTTTTGCGGCGAAGCTTTAATTTACCATAAACTTTCCAATTTTTATGTCAGTTGGCTGCCTTTTGTCGAGCATGCCGAGGATGACATGTAAGGAAAATGGGGTCCGTGCAGTTAGGAGAGACAGTTGGTCGTGTATTTTTCGAGCGCGATTTTCCCGTAGCAAGGGTACGGGATGGACAGGAAGAATTAAAAAAAGGTAGCATTATAGAAAATTATGACCCGTAAGCTCGTTGGTCACGCTTAAAAAGGGTCGTCCGGTTTCGATTTAGACAACGGCCAACGCGCAAGTGATCCAGTTGCACCAAGGTGCGTCGTGTGCGTCCGAAAAGTCCTATTGCTCGAGGGGATACACACAACTGATGAGCAGATTGGTGTTGGTGGTGCTTACCTCGTTTCAGCATGCTTGATGTGTGTGGATTGCGGCTTTTGGTGCTGAGCGATGAGCAGTTCCACCGGTGCCATTGGAACTGGTACTGACACTCCCGGACGCCAAGCTCCAGGCCCTCGATGGCGGCCGCCGTAACGTCACTCGCGCGGTAGCACAGCTCCAGCTGGTCACGGGCCAGCCCCGGCACGGTACGACACGTCGCCCGGACGTCCGGCAAACTTTGAACCCTGTGTGAGAGAGAAATAAAGGAACGACAAAACATGACAGTAGAAAGTGAGTAAACGTGTCGTACACAAAACACATACCGAACCGATTAAAGGAAATATTGACATAACAGCCGTACGCACACGGCACACGGTATCGGAAGGAAATCTTGCCAGCAAATCATGACCCGAGCAAGGGGAAATGGCTGCTAATTTGCGATCGTTAACTTAATGGTAGGCCAATTAATACGTGGCAGATAAATTATGCATCCTGTACGACAGTCAGGCGTGCAAGAAGTCACATTTTGTCTGTTTGTGTTTGTCGTGAGATTTGTGCTCTACTTTGGAGCTTTGTTTTTTTCTCCTGGCTCTGAAAAAAAAAGGAACGCCAAGTAGTTTTCAACAAAGGCTAAACCATAATAAGGTTACCCTTTTATTGGTTGTGAGCCTCATTCTCGGCACCTAAGCAGACGCGTAACACACGCTGCACCCGTGGCCAGGTTGGACTGGCGCAAAGATGCCCATTAATAATGAAGTGCAACCGCATTATGTGCATGTTTTTCGTTGGGTTGGAGCTTTTTCTGCTGTTTTTGGCGACTCATCTGGTTTTGCCATGGCCGGCAACGAACGGACGGGGTGGGGTAGAATTAATTTTATCAATTAGCGACAGGCGAGATGCAACATCGCGTTGCAGTGCACATTAATCCGAGCCTAATTGGTGTCAACGGTGAGTTATGAGTTAATCATGTCCATCTTTTGGGTTCGCTTTGGTAATTCCAATTCATCCTTTTTTTTGTCGTTTATCAGTGTTGCCTGTCTGCACTCGCTCCATCTTCCGTTTGAAGCAGTTAAAAAACGCACACACACGGTGGAGGTTATATTTGCTACTCAAACGGAATGTTTTCGAGCTAACCGTTTCAGAGGAGCAGGTAACATTGCTTTGCATCGGGACAAACCGTCATGAGAAATTCAATAAAATAAAGGCAAAAATTCATATCGATTATTAATGTCGACCGTTTAAACATTCATCCATCACCCATTGGGAAATGGAGACATTTTTTTTGCCTGCAAGTCCCGCAACCTCCAAAGAATTGGCGGAGCTTGAACACACAAATGCAGCAACAAGAACAAAAACAACAGGTCAGTCACAGGCGACGCTATCGTCCTGTCTGCAGTTTCCGAACCCTTTCGTTCACAGCCGAACGATCCTGGGAACAGCTCTGAGGACTTGGCAGCTCTTCCCGGCTCGACATTCTGCAGACAAAACATTCATCATAATTGCTACCGCTTTGCACTAGATTCCTCGGAGGGGGTAGAATGTTTGCAACAACAACAACAACAACACACCAGCAGAGAACGCTGCCTTTGAGAAGGTGTACACCTACCGTAACGCAGGGTTAGGTAAATATGAAGCCCTTTAAATTTATGTCGACATTCAACCTTCGCGAGCAGCGCAGCGAAAGAACCAACGATTCTTCGACTTTGTTGACCCAATCCAGCCGCCACGTCCCGCTTACTCCCGCTTGCCATCGCTTGTTTCCAGTGCCGTGTCCACGGATTGGGGCCGTGAGAACTTTGTGAAAGATATTTCAATCCTCCTGCTACCCGCTCCCTGCTTCTTGGGTAAATCGCGTCAGTGCACATCTTCTCACTAACAATCAGACGAAAAAGGCGAGGAGAACAGTCTTATCGACAAAGGGGATGCACAGAAATAAGAAAAGCAAAGCCAATAAAACTAAATGTTTCGGATTCCTGCGCCCTTCATACGGTAGATACGGTACGGTCGATTTGGAGACGTCTCGGGATAGGTTCGTGGGGTCCAATCCAACCGATGCTTCTGTTGGTGGTGAGTGAGCTCCTGTAGCTTTTCTGGTGAATCACAGGACGAAACGTGGTAGCGTACTATACCTTACCGAGCGCTAGTGAAAAGAGTTACTTGAGAAATTAACAACTGCAATGCGAGACATCTTGGAACAGCAACTCGACGCTTTAGCCCACTGGCGAGCGGTTCATAAATACTAGGACATGTGGAGTGGATTGCACTTCCCGTACACTGCCCACTGTAAGAGATAGGCAGTCGGACCGTTTCCTCTCGGGTGCAACCAATTAGTCATCTCGCACTCGAACGCAAAGCGCATTCCACAGGCTCGTTTCACCGTTTGCGGGAGCCACACTTACCAGCCATTGACTTTAGCGAATGCTGGTACAGTGATTTTCCCCCACCCCTTCCCATTGATGCCACTGTCTTCAGCCTTCTGTGTACGGCGAACGGCGATTAAACGCGGAACTCAAGGGGAAAATAATCACTCCATTAAGGAATGTATGCTTGCACCGCGTCCAAGAGGAAGGTGGAAGAGAAAGAGAGTGCTGGAATCTGCCGTGGCTGTGGCTAACCGGCGGAGGTGATGAAACCTTATACTAATTTGCGATCTTGCCAACGAAGGTTGACTACATCGCTCTGCATTTGCTGCCCGTGATCGTACTAAAAATATGCCAACTATTTTCGGGGAGCCAGGATAAGAAAATTATCGAGCGTACAGTGAACGCACTCGCCTGTGTTGACGATGTCCGGGAACGACCCAGAGTGGAGAGGTGAGCATTCGGTGTGTCTCTTGGTTGGGGATAAATACGGATAAGGGCAAAATTTTAATTGCCACTATGTAAGTTTATTGTCTGTTTGTATGTAAAAAAACCAAAACTTTACCCATAGCTAAAGGGTAGAATTAATTTAAATCGTGGAACTTTTGTGGAAATTCAGCCCAAAGTTGCCAGGTTTGGCGAGATGCATTCCTAATCACGCCACGCGGGCGAAATATTCGGCCGAACAAATTTTGTAACGCATGGGAACAAGCGTGAAACAGATTTCTCAAATAGCCCGAGGCTCGTTTGGGCAATGTGCTGTCCGCGTTCGGTGTATTTTTCGGCGTCCAAAGTTTGGAATGCCAACCTGGCAGGACAACTAGATGTTTTGTGCGTGCTTACGGACGGTTCTGTGATCACTTTCACGCAACCTTTTAACGCCGCCCTTCCCTGGGCGGGGTGGAGCATGAAAATGTGTCTCGAGATTTGTCGATCTTGGGACAGAGCAACGATCTTGGATGGTTTGGGAAAAAAAGATAACCTCCGTATCGAATGACATCCACAAAGCCCAGCCGTAGATCTTGCCAGCTCCCTGATTGATGTCATTAATCCCTTCGGATCACTGCCAAAAAATAACAACCAGAACTGTTTGGACTCATTGCCAGTCGTCATCAGCCCTCGTTGTCGCTGAGACTGCGCTTATCTGTGATCTCGATCTTGATACACACAGACTCTCCCCTCTTCCCCCTTCTCCCGTTCGCTCTTTCTCTGGATCTTTGTTCATAAAGTCCTTGCGCTGTCTTACGGTTTCCCAATTTTAGCAGATCAGTATCAGCGTATAGGCCGATCGAATTGTCTAACAGAAGAAGGGATCTCACAAAACGATGCAAAACCGGAGGTCGAAGCTACGCACGGATTTGGCTTATCGTAATGCTGCCGGCAGATGACGATGATGCAACGCAGCGGAAGCGGTTTGTGAATGGGACATCTCGTCTCCCATCATCGCCGACCATTCCGGTTTAGGGTGGTGGACGATGCAGAACGCTGACAGATATAAATTCGCTTTTTTTTTGGGCAGTTTGCGGAAATGCAACGGACGGCGTCCCTGCGTCTCAGCGCTCTCAGCCCGGGCAGGAAACATCCTGTATCCCATTCCATTCCACAATTGCTTGTTTACGTCGTGTTTGTTTAGTGTTTTGTTCCGTTGTGCTTCCTTTTTTTCTTATCTCGCAATGCTTTTTTCTTCAATCCCTTTCATTCTCTCTCTCTCTCTCTCTCTCTCTCTCTCTCTCTCTCTCTCTCGCTCTATTTATCTTTCATGGTTTTTCGTTTCCTTCTTATCACACCGAGTAGATCTTATGGGAACGGAACGCATCCCGCCCTGGCGCGTTCTTGGCACCCCTTTTCAGCATAACCAACATTGGATGCAGCGCGAAATGCATACGCGAGCAAAGTTTGCTGACAAGATAAATGCATTGCCAGCATTGAGTGCGTGGCCGTTGGTTTCATCTTGGCTTTTGGCGCAAGCATTCTGAATCCTTGAGAAATAAACACGTGAGCGTATAATGCGTAAATTTGTATTCATTTCAGGCATTGCTTTATCGGATCTAGGGTTTACTTTTCATCTTGAAACTGACGCTGTAGCTCAGTGGCCTCGTTGTACAGTGATCACATGTCTATCCATTCATCTATCTGAGAAGAGCATATGAGCATTCTCTTTCATTGCATTGCTGCTTGACGATCTACCGAGTATTTTATTAGTTTTGAAATAGTCTCGTGTATGTTTTTTTTTTATTGTCAGTATAATGTTGATTTACAGTTGATTGCGGTAAAGGTTAGTCATAGAAAAAGCTGTTTGGGATCTCTTCACACAGGACCCAGTATGACTAGTTTTGGATGTGGTTCGTTGTTTTTATTTAGCGCTCCGGTTTTGGCAAACGCTCCGAGCTGGTGGCTGATAAATCTTGATTAATGCGCTTTGAGCGATGTTGTTCGTCATGCTTCTAGCAAGAGTCATAGTGAATAACGTAAGTTTTTGTGTGCGCGTGTGTTTATTTGACATCGAACGCAGAAAAATATGTATGTTTTCATAGTAAACAAATTTAGAAACCTGATGCCAACAACAATATGACGATAAATTGTTCTCACGTACGCCCGGAATGGGGTTACCAGTGCTGCATTGAACGTTTAGAAATGTATTTGCTTTTCCATACATACTGAATTGAATTTTAGCATATGTAAAACATAGGAAGAGGATAATATTTTCTATAATCATTAAAAATATACTAATATGGTTGCCTAAAGTTGTCATACGTGCAGAAGTTGTATCGAATGAAAGTTGTTATCTACAATATATTTGAACATAGTTTTTTTTTTTTCATTTGGAAATAATTCATAATGAACCACATTGTACCGTAATATCTGTTATGATGCATTTTAAAATTTAAACTGATTTTTATGACATCTTTTCAACTGACTGGTTGACTGTTAGCAACCTAAGAAATCTGTAGAACCTTAAACAAATTAAATTCTTGTACGATTTTTTATTTCAGTATTAATCTTTAAAATCAATGAGATAGTTTGTGACACTTGTTAAGATCTTTAATTATTCTATTTGATGTTGTTATTGAAATGCTTCAAAATAAGTCTGCTAGGAACAAATTCTGGAAAAAAACTTTATACTATCTGGCCATGTACGTACTGTCGTGTGATTCATTGCTCACAGGAGGCACTCCACTTGAGAAGTGTTGAAAATAAATTCAAATATTAGAAATTATAAACGTTTTTATTTTAGAAATTTAAACTAGCTAGATAAAACTCAGAAATTTTATCTCTAATGCCGTTCATTGGAAATTCCATTGGAGATTTGGTTTGAAAATTGTCTGTGGAATAAATTTGGTTTTTTTGACATATTTGGATAGAATTTGTGGGATCATCATATTTAAATAATAACGTATTAGTTTTTTTTTTCAAGCATGAATAATAAAAATTTATGAACCATTTAAAACCTAAAGATAACAACATCTAAAACATGATAAAACATCACTCTGTAAAAGATTTAAAGAAGTAGAATATCAACTACTAATCCTGTTAAGCTATTTCATCACTTCTTTCATCACTTCATTTCATGAACCACGGAAATAAAATGATATTGCATCTCTCAGGCTCAAAGGCACTCTCTTACCTCTTTAGCACAATTAGAACCAACCACAGTAGCAGTCTTCGTACACTTCGCTCGTCCCAATACCCCATTGCTTGGCTTGGCTGCGTGGCGTAACGTTTGCGAAAGGATACACCCGATCCAGGTCGCACCACGGTATGCTGCAGTTCAGTGTCAGTGCGTTCGCTTGCTTAATCCATTGCGTGCCAGTACCGATCGACCAGTCACTTTGCAATCGCATCTCAACCACTCTCGGCACCAATGGGGATACTTGGCGGACACTTGGCGATGCAGGATCGAAGCACTGTGCGTTTTCAGCGATCTGCTATCGATATAAGGGGCACTCAAAGCTCACTCCCAACAGAATTCACACGAGTCGTAAAGATCGTACACTATTTGAAAATGCATTTAAATACACACCACACTGCACGGTTATGCGATTTCACAACTGACTGAAGCTTTTCACACGTGAACACGACACTGTACGTTGAAAAATAGCACTCACTTATAGCATGGGCATTTTCTTGTCCAGCTTGAAGCTTAGTAGTTTCAAAATTCTTTCGATCTGTCGTATGGACTCTTCCCCAAAGGATACTCCCGTTTGACCCAGACGGTACAACGCAACATCACCTAACGCAACCGTAAAAGGTGGCTTGCCGTTGACCACCACCGATGCAAGCGTTTAGTTTTGGTGGCTGATGCCCGGCGTGGTCCTTCCGATTGGTCGAACGTGCTTCTTTGGCACCACCGGACCGACCCTAGCTTGCTTGCGTTCGCTTGCGTTCCGCAACAACGGGGAACTCACGCACCAAACCTCCTGCTCGCACTCACACGTACACCCGTGCCGGGTTTTCTTTATTGTTGAATTCGGTCGGCCCTTTCGATGTGATAGATTTGTGTTCAGATGCCACCGTTTATCTGTTCGTTCGGTTTGCTCGCAATTGCTCTTCTGAAGGCTGCCAGAGATAGACAAATGGCGCTAATGGCGAAGGCTTTCTTTCACACTCTGTTGGAGGGAAACGTTTTTTCGGCGCGTTGTTTTGATGCCACACACTTAAAGCATGCATGCAGTCAAACGAATGCTATGAATAACATCAAATCTATTAGTGACCACGAATTTCCACATTCAAATTCATCACTCAAACACAAACTAATTCTCTAAATAGCTTGTAACTACTTTGGTTGATAAATTTTGGCACACCAAAAAGCTGTACTCTGCCCACGTTGCACACTATGTGTTTTGCCTTCTGGTCTTGCTGGCCGCCCGCACGTTCGCGCGTAAATGCAAACAACCGTACCGTGTGATCGCGTTTCGCTTACCCTCGCCGTGTTGAAACCCTGCGTATACGCGCGCGCGAAATGAAACGCTAGTTCTCTCTAGTTTCTCGTGCGATCTGTCCCGTGGCCCGGTGCTGGGGAGCTTTCCGAGCTTCGGACGGCAAAAGTGTGGCACGACGCCACGCCAGCTGAGTGCCGCCTGGGAATGTCGCTCACGGCCGGGAGCTCACCAGCGTTTGCGGTTCGCAACGTGTTCATCCGTGTGCCGTCGTTCAAGCAGCACCGTTTCTTTTTTTTTTTAGTTTTTATTCGTTTGTTCCGAAACCGTTTCGAAAAACACGTCGATGGCGCAGCGAACGCTTGGGCGGAGGGGATAGTTAAGGAATTCGGAATTGGATTTTTTTCTCTCGTCTGTGTGCCACCACTTTCCACCACCTCTTGCCAGCTCCGGTTTCCAACTGTCGAGATGAACGGTGATGAGTTGCTTGATGAGATTTCGAAAACTCGCCACAGCGCGCGGTGACTAAGGCTCGGGCGCTCGGGTTCGGTTAAATTGGCTTTTCCCAAGGGTTGAGGTTTTCTTTGGCAGTCGCAAAACCACTAGCAAATTGACGGCTCTCGTGAAATCGATGGCTCACTTTTTGCTGCGTTTTTCTGTGCCCCAACAACACTCTGTTTCGCTTCCGTTCACCGCTCAGCTGGCTGCTAAATGCACGCGCGAACCTCACACAGACACGCCGTTGTGAAAAGCCCCGTAACGGAAGGTGCGGCTTCCACGCCGCAGAATCGCAGGACGACAACTGAATGAGCGCGTAAATCTCGCCCAGTACACGACCGATTTTTATGTGTCTTTCAGCATTGATTTTGACATGGTTTCCTCTCCCGCGTCCGCCTTGCCGCCCCGTCCGCGAGTGTCAATCTCTCGTGCGCTGGTTGTTCTTCGCTGAGATGTTATTATACATCCCAGTGCTAGGACAATGCGAAACGCGAACCACACACAGGTATACATACAAAGACACACACGCAAGCACTCGCGAGCTCTCGCAGGGCGACAACAATGTTGTTAGCGATGCGCACCCTATGCTACTGCGCATGCTGCGGGGTATGATTGTCCCTTTACCGGGTCGATCATATTCTTCCTCGCGGCACCAATAGGGACACAGCTAGAGGAGGTCCTGTTTTATATCTCTCGCTCTTGGGCGCCGTTTTTGTGGTGCGAACCGGAAGCAGAAACGAACAAAAAATCATTCTCCACAGCATTGTGAAATAAAAAGCATTGCGCGTATTCAATTGCGAATCTTCTTGAAGCCTCTCCCAGACACTTGCGACCTCCCGTATATGATACCGGAGGCTGTGCAGGAAGTGGGTGCGGCCGTCGTGGGGCTGCTTCTGTGAAATGTGGAGTTTATGGGTCATGTAAAAACAAATAACAACAATGATGTTGGATCTATTATGATGCATGGTATTATAAATAGCTGAAGAACCTTTTTTTTTGCTGCTTAACGAATATGGTGTCTAGTCATTCTTATTTTAGTATTCTAATATATTTTGTTTTATTATATACATGTAAGTACGACATTTTACGATTAAACGAACACCAGTAAAGCCAACATGCCTGCTCATTACACTACCAAACGTGGAATTAGCAGGCGATATCTATAAACTACTAAACAATAAGAATGTAGTATATGGTTCTTCTCCTTCTGCTTGGATGGATCTTGTAACGTTCTACGCAGATATGCCGTCCTTTATACAGGCTTCCTAGACTTCCAAGCAGCCGGATAATCATTCCTTGCTACGGGGACATACAATACATTCTGTGATTAATATTGGATTGAAAGCTGGCTTGATTTACCAAACGTAGAAGCTTGTTCTTTAAATATGTGTATGCAAAGCATTCATGAAAGTAAATACTAATGATATAATTTGATCAACGCGGTCAGTAAAATCAGTTAAATGTAATAAATATTGTTAAATATCTTTCCATTTCGTTGAATTTCTACCTTTGTCCGTAAGTTTGATGAGTTAAAATATAGGAGATCCCCGATGTGTATGTCACCGGTTAGCTGTGAGAAATATAAAAAAAAATCTATGAATTTCAGATAAACGATAACTGTCAACATCAAAATCGTCGTATTTGTGATTCGTCATTACTCAAGACGATCATTTCTCCAGGGTCTCCTGTGTATAAAAGTATATTTCAACCCATTAACCTGTGAAAGAATAAGAAATTTCACCGTTTTACGAAATTCACTAGGAAGCATGTGCAAATAAGTTTATGTACAACTACAGCAAATTATTTTAGACTTCTACTTAAGTAATTTGTTTTGTTGTTACAACTCACATGGCAACGCATGCTGTTGGCACGCATTGTGAAGTGCTGTCATAATGTGTCATAAGAAATTCAAGGCATGATTAGTTATGCGCCTTGGTGAGCTCTATTTGCAATAATTATTAAGTTTCCGGTACAACAAACATTCGACAGTAAGTAATACTAACTTAACACCAAATAATGCTCATGTCAAGTATAATACAGTTTTATAAGCTGTTAATAAATTAAAACACGAAAATTTGCTTTAACTTGACTACCATATGCCCAAACAAAATGTTAAAATGTTACTTATTATTTATTAATATTAATTACTTTTTTATGTTGAATTTTGAACAACATACTAAGTTGTATATCCTTCATTCCATTAACGAGAATCTAAACACTAACCAGTACCAACTGAACCAAAAGGTAATACAAACATTATTGTCAACATGAAGCAAATTTCGTTGCCGGTTGAATAAATTGAATCAGTGTTTCAAGCCTTTCCTCTTGATAAAATAATTATGCAAAGCTGCTTTTGAGAGGTGAAATAATTTAACGACTCTTAGTTTACCAATAACTCTCTCCAATCCCTTTTTCGATCTGTCAAATTCCAGCCTCAATCTCAGTCAAAGAAAAAAAAAATCTCTGAAAACAAGGTGAATTATGCATCCTTTACACCACGACGCAACGACTGGTATGGGTCAATTAGGTTTGTTTTTTTCCTCCTCTCTCTCTCTCGCTCTCGCTCAGCTCAATGGAACATTGCCGTACGGTTGTACCCCTTTTGTCGAGCGATTAACACTGCATCACCACCCATGCTGCGCTCTCGTGGGATAATGTGCACCATTGTCCTCTATGTGTGTGTGCGCGCGCAAAAAGGGTTGCCTTGATGTGCTTCAGTGGCCGCCGCACGAGCATGTCCATCCGATCACGTGCGTGTGTAGTATGTTCCAGATACCCAGCGTCCGTACATGTGTGTCGTTTTTTTATCTCATGATTTTATGCCATCCTCCCCGCACTGCACGGCCCGATGACACGAAAATTAGTGTTTAACATTATGATTAACCGCGCCAACCCCTGTCACCGCTTGCTTGGATGTGATGCAGTTTTTCGGTAAATAAATACGAAAGCGAACCAGCAAGGCTGAGGATTTATCTGTTCACGTTTTTGTTGGTTTGGATGACAAATGACACAGGAAATCGTACATTTGGTCCCGACAATGGAAAACCAAACCAATAAACATGGTGCACATGAGTATAATTGCACAAACTACCCCTCTCCGACGGCGCTGGCTAAGGGTGATCATGATTTCACGTTCGATTCGACGGCTTTGCAATGGACGAACAATGTTTCCCACACACACAATCCTACGCAAACACACCAGTCGCACGGCGGGATGAACGGTTCGGGAGCAGTCTGATATGTAAATTGGCGAGTGTCATTCGGACGGATGAATTACGAACCTTTTGCGTAACTCGATTGCCACTCGATCCTAGATAATAAAGGGCACAATTCCATCGGCTCACCCTTACCGCCCGGCGGTTGTCAGGTGGTCGGGTTGGCATTGGTCGACGGCGGGCCGCTTCCTTTTAAGCGGCACCCGGTCCGTTACAAAGTAAAAATAATTATCCTTAAATTGTTTCATCTCACCCTCTCGGGCGGCGGCCAACGAAAGAAAAACAACAACAGCGCGGCACAAAAAAAATCACAGCCGCTGCAAACCATACCGGGGCTTTGTTTTGGGCCACGTTTTCCCAGAATCAATTTTCTTCCACCGCTTTCATCGTACCCCTTAGTGCACGTCATTTTGGTCGGAAAGGTTGCATTTGTGGCTTGTGCGATGCTATCACCGCTGGAAAGGGGCAGCCGGGTCCTTCCGTGTGTTTTTGGGGTGATCCTTTTGGCATTTGGCAGTTGTTTGCGCTGGCAGACGAAAGATCGACTTCGGCTCTGTCCAATCCCAAACCGAGGGTACCGATGAGATGGTACTTTTCCTTCCCCGCTGCTGTCCGAGGTGAGAACAACACAAGAAAAGGAGCAACACAACACACTCACACACACACACAGGCTGGCACTAGCGACCGGTGTGCTGTAATTTGTGTAGCATCTTTAATTTGCTGTTTCAACATATTTTCACCCAAAAAGCCATTGCCGGGACTGTTTCTTCCATTCTGTTCCTGCGGGGCTGTTACCGTTGCCGCACTGCACAAACGCACGCTCCGATCCCATTTGTTACTCAGGTGGCTCGCATGGTGGCCACCCAATTCCAGCTTTCAAAGCCCGACCACAAAGGCAATCCATCGGCGATGTTCTTTCCCTGCCGGTCGGCAATCCTTCCCCGATTTAAATCACACGCCTCCTTTTCACCATTTTATTACACACATCCTACCCGCCGGGAGGATGCGGGATTGATGCGAAAGAGCAAGATGGAGGTGTTGGGTAATATTTCTTTCCAATGGTCACGAGGGGTAGGGCATGTTCCTATGATTACGGCCAGGGGCATGTTTGGCCAGCTGCCGCCATCGAGAGCCATATCGGGGCTCCAGCTGAAAGCTTTTTCACCCAAAACCACAATCGGCAATCGGCAGGATGAGGCAAAATGGCTGCCGGAGAGATTGTAGCCAAGAAGATAATGCACACACACACATACATAAACCTGGGTGATAGGCTCGACTGTAAGGGGCCGTGGCGTGGATAATTTATTTCTCATAAACAATCAATGCACCGAAATGCACCGTTGCATCGCTATAAATCGCTTGGCGTGCGTGCATATCGTGCGGGCGGAGGGGTGCAATTCTTCCTGAGGCTGGGGGATCGTTGGTGGGCGATAAAGGTGAAGGATTAAAGTGTTGCCGTGACCAACCGATGGCCTGCGCATTCCTTTGCGGTCGCGGTGGGCTTGCCCCTCGAGCGTAGCATGCGAAGGTGTGAGATATGTGTCTGCCCGTGTGTGTGTGTGTGTGTGTGTGTACGCAGGAACTTTAGCATCCATATGGTGAATTATTCGATCAAACCAATCAAACCAAACCGGCCAGGACCACCGGCGTCGAGCTGGTGAATAAAGAAGAGAAAAATCGAGAATGGAGCACAGGCGGTTATGGTTTAGGATTTTTTCTTTGAGTTTGGCATTGAAACATAAGCGATTTATATACCAATATACCAATAGCGATTCATACACGGAAGTGTTTTTTATTTAATTGCTTATGCCACTTTTTTGCAACATATATGTATTTTAATTCCAGATTCATTCAGCGAAATTTGTTTTCTAAAAATCTGTATTGAACCCGTTAAACTAAATATTCAATCAATTTACCAAAATTAAGCACCATTTTTATACAACCTTCAGGGAAATTGATGGAAGTTTAAAGGTTAGAAAGTGTGTCCTATGATTTTTAATAGAAACAATTTATTATTTTATTTTTATTCAGGAGGAACGGTTCAAAAAGGCTGTATTGCGTAAAAAAACAATTTATTTAACATATAAATGTTTATAACATAGACATATACATAGAAACATATTGTATGAATCAACATTAGTGATGTATATTAGTGATACATGTCCACTATGACGGTTTAACGTGTACATACACAGGACATACAAAGATTACTCCTTTTTTATTCAAAAGGAACGGTTGAAATAAGGCGTATTGCATGATGTTTTCTAAAAATCATCATTTTGAGTTGTTTTCGTATGACATTCTGCTGTACACATGAAAAATTAAATAAATCCTGCCGCGGGGTCGTTTAGATGCCGCGGAGTGAAATATATATAAATAAATGATAAATAAGTAAAATTAAAGAAAATGTTATCGAGGTGTTTACAGCAGCACCCACAGTCTGATGACAGATCCACAGTATGCTTGCAAAATTCCCCTAATCGGTTGCAACACTCCCCTATATGATTGTTATCTTCCACAGCATGCTTGTAACATTACCCTACTAATTTGCAACATTCCTCTAAGACATAAAAAAACACATTGCATAAAAGGGTCTTAAATTGAAATTAAATAAATTTATTGAATTTTATCTCAAAACAACTTTGCGAAAGGTAACCAACAAAATATTGTTTGTTTGATTACCTATTATTGTCGAGTAGTTTCACACTGATTAAGATGAATTAACTACATTGAGAACAACACAAGTTTGCTTAGCATTTTATTACAACAGAAATCATGCACGAAGAGTTTTACATTCAACTTATTATCTAATCTTTATCTGATCTACCTTCTTTAAGTGAGTTTTTTAAGTATATTTTCCTTAACGCAATTGTACAAATTTGTGTTTAAATAGTTCGTTATGTTGAGTTATTTTAATTATCGAATGATACCTCCGATGACACTTTTAGAAAAGAAAACAAACAAACACCCTTGTTCATTAGCAATTCACCCCATAAAAGCCGAAAACCCCAATGCTCCATACAGTATGCTTATGACGTATGACGGTTTTATTTCTGCAATTTATCCACTACCAGTAAAACCCTCCTTCCCCTGAGACGCATCAAAACATCACTCACTCACGACACTTTAATCTTTTCACCGTACTTTTTTGTTCTGCGTCACATTCGCACATCCTTACTTCATCGGTACTAACGCGGAACCTGGAACCATTTCAGCACGGCTGATTGAAGAGTGAATGAAAAGATAAACCCTTCCGACAGGTTTCCCCCATCGGACGGTGCTCAAAGCCGCCACCTTGCCCGTTACTTTCGCGTGTGGAAATTACTAAATTTGAATGATTAACCTCAAACCGGAACGCGACAGCCCGGACCAGTAGCGCAGTATTGGCCCTCAGCCAGTGGCGGAACCTGCCACAGAATAATTCCACCTTGTAATCACCTCACTCAGTCTCACTCACCTGGGCACTTCACAGTGCCAAACATCAAAGGGATTTCTGATCTTGCTGCTCCCGTTGTGGTGTGAGCGTGTGCGCTTTAAGTTGATTTAATCTCTGCTTCTATAGCTCATTTATCTATTTTAATTCCAGCAACGGGGAAATATTAAATTAGAAAAAGCGTTCCTTTATTTTTGCGCACCAGGCACAATAACAATAAATGTTTCGCGTACCGTGCAGTGAGTTTGGTATCTGAACGCGACTTGAGGTAATGATTGGTAAGTCATTACGAAAGAAAATACACTCATCTAGCATTACCCGACAGTCACAGATATGATTGCCCCAACCTCATAGGGCCGTTGTAAAATCTGGCCAATCGTTCCAGATAAACGAGCTGTGCGATGGTATGGACAGCGAACGGCGATGGATGCCAAACGAACGAACGAATCGTACACACAGCATGTCGAAGCTTGCCTTGAACCACCAATAATATCCTGGGGCATCTTTCGGGCGTCGGAAAAAAAAGCTAGTGAAATGTTGGCAACGTAGAGAACTGCTCCTTTCCAGCTCAAAACACGTCAGTCTGGTTTATTTTGGTTTATTACATGATTACCATCTACTTTTATGCTTGCGTTTATGGCTAATAAGGTTTCGTACTCGTACTCCATCAAAGCCATTCTTTGCACAGCGGTTATTTTTTTTCGCCGTAGTTGTCATGTATTTTGTTCGCACCTTTTTTACCCCTCTGTGTTGGGGTAAATGTTTTCCTCTGTCAGCCACAAAAACCGATTACCGTTCGATCGTACGTCCTCTGCGAGAAATACATTTCACGCGTATTTGCCTACGAAAGCAACACTTTTGCAGTCGAACGACTGTAAAGTATGTGTGTGTATCTCTCTCTCTAACACACACACACACTCTCGGGACAAGACAACATAGCTTGACCCCGAACCATTCCGAACAGAGGAAAGACCACGTGCGGTAAAGGGCCAGCACGTACACAGTCGGTACCTTTGTTGTGTTCCCGGAGGCCGGGTGGGTGGCTTCACTTTTGAGGTGGGTGCATTCGGCCAAAATGAAGTGAATCCCGTACCACTTCAGCGGCGGTGGTCAAACCCTTCGTGCGGCGTTGTAGGTGGCATTTGCATAGAAATTCAACTCCGTTTCCAACTCATCTCCCGCTGCTCCTGGGGCTGCTTTGTCTAGCGTGCTTCCCGACCCCCACCGAATGAATGGAAACCTTTCAGTTCAAACATTAGCGCTCGCGCTTGAAAGCAAGCTTCAAGGCTCGGTGGTACGAGATGCGCAATTCGCAGCCATCATCCGCATCTCCCCGTCACCATCTCTCCCACCATGACCGGCACGACATTGCCGGGACAAATAAACAACTCCGCCGGTGGTGCGCTAATGCTAAAAGGCTCGGGCGGATCTTTTGTCAATCTGCTTCTGTCAAACTTCAGGGTGACAATTGTGAACCCGTAAAGCTCGTGATGCATGCAGTACCGTAGGTAGGGGTGTACCGGTGGGGCTAAGGTACCAACCCAACCCCGGGAGAACCTACCGCGACGACGCGCCGGGCTGCTACGAATTACGCAAGTCAATTAATTGTTGTTTGCTCTCTTTGCGCCGGAGCGCATGGTTCCCCAGTTTTGCTTCTGCCTCACCGGCGGGCCTTTCGGGGTGGAACCAATTAGGAGTGCAACATTTTCCCATGACGCAGAACCATGCTCTGAGCCGGTTTGGGCTGGCGGAGAAGGAGTGGTGGAGGTGAGTTATTTAACTAAGATACAGGCTTTCTACATTGTGACTTCGATAGACAAAACTGCGGTACGATCCTTACCCCTTTCCGGGGTAGGATTGTCACGCGTGATGAGTCAAATCCATCAAAAGAGTGAGGAATCGTTGTTTTTTTCAGCGCTTTTAAATATCATTCTCCCACCATTTTGGCTTGGGTGAGCGTTGGCGCACCTGATTCATACGGAGCGGTTAAACCATTTCGTGGAACGTTGTTTACGGTTTCGCTTATCAATAATGGAAGATTAGATAAAAATGACTAAATCGTTTCTATGCCAAGCTTGTTCGCTTCAAAGGTGTACAAGCTTGTGTTGGTGGGGCTGCGGGATTGGCAGGTGAATGTGATGTTTGAATAATTAAAAAAAAAGTTTAAATAGAATTGAATTCTAGTATGACAATTTGAAATTACAAAAAAAAGTTAAATAATATTATATGTATAAAACGATTAGTGAAACTGTTCATCATTTTATAATTCGCTAGTTGAAAATTTTCACTAGATTATTGCAATTTTGTATAATTACACTTCACATAAATAGGTTAGATAGAGAGAAATAGAGCTGTGAATGGATGTATGGAATTTTTCATCTCGGCTTTTTTTAGAACCAATAAAAAAGTTGTAAAAAAAACCTCTGTAACATTACTAATCAACACAAGCATTCACTGAATACAGCTCATCCCTCCCGTTGTGCCTTCCATCACTCCAACCGGCGACTGTTTGTCGAACAAATTCGAACCCATTTGAACTGGTTAAACAAAAGATAACCCTGCAGCCCAAACAACGGAGTAAGACGTTAGCGCGTTTAATTGCTTGACGCGCGAGCACAAACAGAATCCACCCCCGTCGGAGCCACCACTTGGGGGATATGCGATTCGATTTCAATTTTTCGGTTGTTGAAACCAGTCAGTGAGAAGCTTTTTTGTGTCTTTGTGTGTTCCCCCGCCACATCTCCCCTCACCGCCGTAGGAATTTGGGATCTGTTTGATGTTCTCATTATCGCCGGATGCCGATGCCACCCATTCGACCCGGCTCGCCCGCCATCCCGAATATGGATCTCTCGCACGGCTTCGGTCGCAGTTCCGGTGTGATTCCGGAATCCGGATGGGCACGGCGGTTTTGTTTTTCCTTCTCCTGTTCCTCCTCCTGCTTCTCCTCCTCCTCCGATCCACTGTTAAGTTAGCGTTGTTTGCGCGTGAGTGTGTTTCATTCCGGGACATTCCCGGCGAGAGATATCGATTCATATTTGTGTATTTGTAACCACTCGCCACTTCCTTGTAAACAGTACGGTACGGAACCCTAATTTTTTCGGTCATTTTCGGACAGAAATTGCGCTGCAACGGCACCGGCTACACCGCAGCTGGTTTGTTCTACATTCCAGTCAATCACGGGACGAGAAATGGACTGAAATGGACGAGAATTTTTTCCCACCCCTTTGGAACGATTTAAATGAACCATTTTGACGGTTAATTGTAAGCACACACTTTTCGTACCTCATTCATCAGGTTTAGTTGAGTTACAATTACGCTTAATCAGGTCTCGTCTCCCCGTCGCCCCTATATTCTGCTGCATTCATCCACGTGCTCGATGGGCAATTTGCTCGACCATGGTCAGGGCCGAAGACTACCGCTGCCTGCAAATGCGATGCAAAGTGCACCATGTACGACAAGTGCGGCTAGTGATTAACATGATAAGGATTTATTAGCATAGAGCGCACGTACACACGGCAGGGGCCAGTGCGTCTAGCAGGGTTGCAATTGCATCCTATCCACCTATCCGGTTTGGGTGTGTGAGTTCTGTTTAAATTGCAAGCGGCAACTTGTCATGTTATAATCATATAACTAATTAATTTTATATTTCAAGTTGGTTTTACAGAAATGTAAACAAATGCTGTTTAGAAATCAAGATTTAGATAAGAATGTAAGAATTTAATATGATATTTTGCCACCACTGCGCCTGAGATGTACTTCTTTCGACCGCTCTTTACTCTCCTTTCCGACGACAGTAACCAAACCCTTGTTCAATCGGTTGCAGCCTTGAAGCGTTATGTTGTGCCCGACCTCACACGTTGCAATTTATGCGACCCCTTTCCGCACACTGTGCGGCCGTATGATTATCGTCAATTTGCACACTAACACGATGCGTCTGCTACTAAGCGAGCGGGGTATTGGTTCCCCCTATCCAATGCGCAACCAGCAAACCTGTTGCCAACACAAGTTAGAGTCGAATGCAGCGGGATTTTTTTATTCTATCATTCTGTTTCAAAAACACTCTGCTGGAATGCGCTGTTAACTGCTTTTTTTTGGTGTATTAAGCAAGAGGAGCAACACCAAGAGGGTTCGTTTTTGTTAGAAGAAAAACAGCGAAGGCTCGCGAATGTGGCTCGCGAAGGCTTGAAGGTTTGGCGAACATTGCGAGTATTCGTGGATTCGTTGAAGCGAGATTCAGCTAAGCTCCACCCCGTGGCTCCATCCCGCTTTGTGAGGCGTTTGGTTGCGGTTGCAAGAGACGACCGGCACGATATCACACCGGCCGCGTGAGAAAAGGTTCATTTTCAGCTTCACTGCGGTGAGCTGCTGCAGGTGAGATAAAGCGTTCATCGGGGAAAACTGTTCCATGGCCAGAACTTCATTTTGCGTTCGGCGACCGTTCATGATTTGATACTTATTGGTGCATGTATGTGGTACAATACGAATAAAATTAAATTTTGTTAATGGATAAAAGAATCTTGAAATACAAACAATCTCGTCAAATTGTTGAAATGGAATCAAATTAAAAAAAAGTGCTCTAGAATATGTTGAGAATTTTCAAAATTATTTGTGTAAAAAGATCTCTCTAAACACGTAGTAGCACAAATGAAGAAATAAAGAAATGAATTTATGAGCAAAATACAATAATATCGCTATAAATTTGTGAAAATATGGTTTCATAAATTTTGCAGCAATTATTTCACAGATCCCAATGCCAGTCTAAACAAACCAAGGGATGTGTTTTCTACACCGCATATGAAACAATCTTCACACCGCTGTTCCACGTACGATTCATTGGATCGAAGACATAAAGTACCCGCAATCATTTCGATTCTAAATCTCAGCCAACATCAAAGCAAACGCGTATCAAAACAGTTCCCAATCCAAATCCTAAATCGTTTGCCAGCAGCAAAACGAACTGTGGCTCAGAAAAATTGTTTCCCAAAAAAGCAAAGCTATACTTTCTCTGTCTTTTTTTCACTCGCCCACAATTCACTCTTCCTCGTTGTATTTGAACTATTCACTTGCGCCCGATCGGCGCATCGGTTTGCGGCGCTGGCGTGCTGGCGTTTGCGTGAGCGCAGAGCCATTTCTTGCCGCTTTAATGGTCAATTAACCTTTTTTAAACTGCCAATTAGTGGAAGCTTGCAGGGAACGAGGGATGATGGGGAAGGAATGGCCCTGATTTTATGTACTTTCAATTTACCGAACCACTATCATCGCACCACCACACATATTTTGGGGCAGAGACGGCCGCGTTTGAACTTACGCCGACGAACGGTTTGCGCGCGCTGGAGTGAAAATTAGGTCCAGGTCGCTTCCCCGAAATAGAACTCCCAGCCACCCAGCCAGCGCCATCTGCTGCTGCTGCTGATGCTGCTGCTGCGGCGCATTAGTGCATCAGTACATCAAAACTCAAACTCCGGGCTCAGGGTAAAACACTCACAGTGAGTGAGAGTCCTCAGCGTATGGGGCTGCCAATCAAAAGCGACATAATAAATTATCGCATCATTGTGGTGTGGCGTGCCGGGTGGAGTAAGATTGATTTCTCCCGTTGACATACGGGGCTAGTATAACGAGCTTCCTCGCTCGTCAGTGTGACACAAAACCACCCCATTGCCTCGGGGGGAGGCAAGGAGTGCGCAGACCAGGCAGACAACTTAACCACAAAAACCGACATACCACGAGCACTGCGAGGGGTGCTATTATCTCGCGCTCAAGCGCGGAAGGATGTGTGCTTCTTTGCAGCCAGCGCGCAAGTTCGCAGAGCATTCCTTTCGGGTGGGATGGTTCGGACGAGCTTAATCCATACGGTTGGACGTGCATGGGCAAAAGTGCATTTCATGATCGTATCATTTATAATACTTCTTCGCGTTTTGTGTGTGTGTGCTGTTGCTGTTGTGTTCCACAGACAATTTCCACAGTATCATTAGGGCTCTGTGTGAGTGTAACTTTGTCGGCTACAGCAGCCTTGAATGAAATGAGCGGAACGGTTTCAAAACTAAGTCATAACGATCGTGACCTATTCCTCGCATTGAAACCACAACTCTAACCTCTAGTCTGCAGGGCAACATCAAAAACTGCAACCGTGTCGGTGGCAACTGGTGAGTGTGCCTCTTCCTAATGAGATCCACTCCAGGCAACAGAAAATAGGCAACAGTCACACGCGCCCCCCGGGGCATCTGCATGGCGCAAGAAAAGCAAACTTTGTTTCTACACAATTTCGCACACAAAACCTCACCCTGGTAGACAATGAGACAACCACGCCGACCACCTTCCGGCCAGTAGCTTCCGTGTGGCAGGAAACAACAATAAAGAAACAGCCCGGTACACAACAAAGCTACATGCCCCAAGCGACTTGCGGCGACGTGTGAGACATTTTAAGCCCCGCGGTGCGCGCCTTCAGCGCGCCGATGATGAAGATGATGCGCTTTTATGCTACGGTGGGGTGTGGGATCCTCCTGGCCTGGACCAAGGGACCGCATGCCACGGTGCTGAGTGGCGGTTTGCTTTGGGAGTTCTGTGTGGCAGCAGACCTCCGCCGTTGCAGGGTTGCCCCTATTGTTCGTGCTGTTGTTAATATAATTAACACCCGCTGCGTAACATGTCTATTTCGATGAATATAAATAACGTTGGCATTTTGGTGGTAAATGCGGCGTGACGGTACGGGAGAAGTAGCAGCCGAGAAGAAGGAGATCCAGAAGAGTGGTAACAGAGGAAGGAAAAAAGGAACGAAACCATCGAAGAATCGGCGCATCGGACGGATTCATATCGTTTTGTTGCAGTGGAGGTTTTTCTCTCTCTGCTCTCTCTCTCTCTCTCTCTTCTCTCACATATCATTTCAATGGATGGCTTTTTACTTTATATCTTTTTTTTGTTTTCTATACCATCCCATCTTGAGTCGAAAGAAATCGAAGAAAGCGGAACTGATTCGAACTAATCGGTAGGAGGAAAAAAGACGTCTCGGGTCTTTTCGGCCATTGCCATACTCTCGCAAACCATTGGGTCCTTGCAAGGAGTGGGTCCAACAGCGGGAACCTAGAAGGTAGCAGGAGAAGAGCACCGTTTCGATGTAAAGAATGGTATGTAACGGTATCGGAATTGGAAAGATGAATGAATCAGTGACAGTACCCGAGAGCCGGGAAAAGAAAGGAATAGAACATTTTCCCCGCGTTTTTCTAACAAATAGACATCTTTCCAAGGTAATTGAGTCGCCAAAAAAGGTGGTAAGCAGTTTGTCATGCCATCTGGAGGGTAAGGTTTACCCGCACGAAAGCTCAACAGCTGGCAATCGAATCGATTTGCGACACCCATGTCGTATAAATAATGGAGTAATATATCTTTTGCATAACTTTAGCGACCTACCGAAGGTGTTGGTGAAAAATTACCCTTAATAACACACTGGCTGGCTGGTTTAGTGTCTGTTTTACCGTTGCAATTTCTTGCAGCTATCAAACCGCCTCCAAAGTACCATTTGCCGGACCATTCTCATAAAGCAACATAAAGCATACTAAAAGGGTCATCCGCCCGAACGATCATACCGCGATCATCTAACCGCGCGCTATTCATATTCATTCTCGTCAGCTCGTCTGCCGTCCACGATCTAATCGATTACCTGTGGGTAATACACTGAAGGGGGTTGTTGTTTATCCATAACCCCGTAACACTGCTTAATGGATGTTTTATACTCAAACATACATCGAAAGCTACTCACTCGGCCGCTACTCACCATTAAAAAAACGGCTGTAAACACCTTCAAAACTCCCTCGGTGAACGCGTCACCTCGCGACAAGCGTTATGCTTCGCGCGTCTCGTCAGAAGAAGCATTAAACGGGAGATAAAACACACACACACACACACACACACACACACACACACACCACACACACACACACACACACACACACACACACACACACACACACAGATGCAAAGCTGCAACTTGGAGGGAGAAAAGGGGTCAAATAATGTACCTTCAGGGCCGGTAACAACTTGTACCCTGTTCACTGGATTGTTAATGTGTGTGTGCGTTGTTGTCTGATAGTAAAAATCATCATCATCCCATCATAAGTGCGTGTGTGCTCAGTTTGGTTTATCATGTGCGTGCTCTAGCATTCCATCACACCGTGTTCCGGTGTGATCACCTCATACGAAGGGTCTTTTTTAGACGTGATCCAGTTTAAGGTCTCGGTGCATACTTTCGTGGGAAGGAATGTTAGGGGTGTGATGGATTTATGATCCGTTATGAGAACTCCGCCTGTCTCGCGTGTTAACAGACTTCATTGAGACACATTTCGGTAGGCGAGCTGGTAGGACGAGAGTGCTTGAAAAAAAAACGGTGTCCGAATGCATAGACAAATCCCGCATTCTGACGTTCTTGCTCGAGGCCATCAAACCTCCAGATGAATGCAATCATTGTAACTGGCAGCGCCGGAGCAAGCAGCACCGATCGAACATTTGATGGGATTTGATGGTAGCAGCCAGTGTGCAGCAGTAACCTGCACAGACGGATGCATTCCTCCCGCTCTTCATGATGCTCGCGATGCTCGATGTCATCCGGCAACCGATTAAAGATCCATAATTTTTAACGAGCCGAAATCGGGCATTAAACGGTGCTTCAATACGCCATAGGCAGTTGTGTGTGAATCGCTTCGTTTATTTTAACTACCAATAAATCTTGCCTCACACACACACACGCACACACTTTTTGGATTTCGTTTCCCCAGCAGTCACGGCGTGTCGTTTTGCTCCGTTTTGGGACAGCGCGGGTGCACTGTTAGGGTGATGGGTGACGGTTAAAAACAAAAAATGGGGAATAAAATACAAACAGCTCTAAAAGCGATGGTTTATTCAAAACGCGATATTTTAAGGACGCAGCATATCGCTGCACAGACGATCAAAACAAACGATAGCCGATTGGCTGAGGGCACCGACGCAAAAGCAAAACTTCACATCATCAGACCAGACATACCAGATCTACATTGGATCGTGCATCACCAACATATGTGTAAAGCAATGTATTAAAAAAAAACAAACAACAAACAACAAACAAATCGCATCCTTATGGCAAAATTGCAATCCACAAAGCGTAAGGACAACGATGCCCTTTTGCGTCCAGGAACAGGCAGAAAAAAGAGTTGATTTTTGTTTTGTTTTGTGTATGTTACTTTTGCAATATATCGTACCGAATCCAAAAGAAGTCAAACGCAATCACATCCTCGCTATCTGCCAATATGGAACAGCATGGCAACACACAAAAAAATGCATCTTTAAAAGCAAAACAGTCAATGATCATTCACCCGATCGTACGAAGACAAAACCTTTTACGAGTAGGTGCTTTTGAAAAACTGATTTTAGGCCTGCAAAAGAACGGAAAAACTGAGTCCAACAAAAAAAGACAAATCAAACAAACGCTTTCGAGTGCTGCTCGCTTCAGCACGGGTTTTTATAATGTACGCGGGACACGGTTCAGCGCGTTTTTGTTGACCATCCCGGTGAGTCTGTGCACCTTCCAGTGTCTCCAAAAATCATTTCCAACATCTTCCCAAACATGATGAGGTAAAAAAGGGTTTTGCAGAGGAAGTGTGTGAGAGAGAGGGAGGGGATGAGAGAAAGAGAGAGAGAGAAAGAGAGAAAAAGATAAAAACACATGAGAAGGGTCAACGCAAACAAAAACGTGAGCAGTGGTCAAAGAACACGGAGATAAAAAAAATGCTTCCTCCCCGTGGACAGGTTGGCACAGGCACCGGACGCACCAAAAACGGTGAAAATCGGTTGATCTGCCGGTGTCGGATGGCTCTACCGGAATATTTACCGATCGCAAACATCCTGTCCCGCGCTGTGGTGCTGAACCATCGGTTTTGCTCACTTCCATATATTCCGCCCGTCAGGATAATCACCAAGCGGGGATTGCGAGGACGACAGGAGGATTAAATGCATGCAACAAATGGGCCCGATAAAGGGACGAGTGAAAATATGTCCGATTTGGTTTTTTGAAATAAAATTTCCACGGCTGATGAACGGGATTTTTTACCTTGATTCTTTTTTTGTTGAATTAAATAGCCCCGGCCACACAATCGACCAAGCGGTGAGCAAAATAAGCAAAAACTACCAGCAAAAATCGACCTCCGTGCAGCTAAATTGACGAGCAACCATATCAACCGATTGCACTATGACAACAGGCAGAAAAAGATGAATCTGAACCGATCTTGTCACCAAAAAAAAAAAAGCGAAAAAATCTGAACTCTACACCAGCGTAGGCAAGTCGTGCTGGGATTGGTTTTTCGTCTCATTATTTTCCTGCTATCATGCACCAAAAACGTGCGTAAAAGTCACCTTAAAAAGTGATTCTGGGACTGTGGACGAGATTTGCGGCGTTGGGCACAAAAACCAAGATTCCTATACCGTCCCATGAATCAAAGAAGCGAAATGAGCGGCTATAGCTACACCAGCAGCAGCAGTTTTTCTTCTGTGGGCTGGTATGAGAAAATTGCCACCGAAAAACTGTCGTCCGGTCGACGGCGCGATCGCTCCCAGGAGTGGATGATGAGAATTCTTTTCGGATTGTGAATTAATTTTTGTCAGAATCGGTGATTTCTGTGGTATGCTTGTGAGCCGTTTGCGTGGGGGAGGGGGTGGGTAGGTGGCGGGAGATAACATTTAAAAGACGAGCAAAAAAACACACAAGCACACATTTGATGATCTCAGATGCGATGGAGTGGAGCGTTGCAGAAGGCTCGAGGCAATAGGAGACGAACGAGGGACAGGGTAAAATATATTTTAAGGTATGTCAGAAGCTTTTGTTTCGCATTGCTGAGCGATCGTTCGTGGGATAAATCTGGAGCAGAATGTGAATGTTGAAAGGCTTACTTTTTTTTTGGTTCTTTGTTGCTTTTTTTTCTATAATCACTGAAAAGATGCACAGAAAACATAAGGAATGTTTATAAGAAAAAGTGAAATGCTGCTTTTTTGCAACAAAGTTTTTGTTTGCAAGGCGCGACTATGCTTTTTCGTGAAATTGATGGGAACATGCTTGTAAGGTAGCTGTAGCTATATCTTACGCATAAACAAAAAGACACTTTATTAGAGCATAGTTTTTGTGCGGTGATTGACAATTTCTGGTAAATTATGTTGTTGTGCAAAGCATATATAAATATGAATAATAAAAAGAAAGATTTTGATATTAATTTAGTTTTTGTTATGTTTGTTAGTTATTATTTAGTAATTCTTTGGTCAGGGTTACACTGAGCAGCTACAGTCATTGCTCATGGGTATTTCAATAAGTTCAAAGCTATGTGCCATTCATTTCACAATTTTTTGAACCATTCGTATCGTTCAATATCTTAAAATTGATAATAATGCTCCCTTCTATGTTTTAAAATTTAAAAGCCAAAATTTTAGTCTGTAAGTGAATCAAGCCCCTAGCTCTGGTGGTACAGTCGTCAACTCGTACGACATGATGCCTGTCATGGGTTCAAGCTCCGATTGGATCGTGCCCCCATATGTAGGACAGACTATCCTGTAATGGGCAATTCAATTAGTAACTGATAGCCAAGCCCACTAATAGTACAAGTCAGGCCTTGACCGACAACGGTTGTTATGCCAAAGAAGAAGAAAAGAAAAATAAGTGGATCAATATAATATGCATCATCTGGGTTGTGTCCTCCACATTGGATTTTAACAATAGTGCACAATCCAACGATACATTTCAAAACCATTTTGCTTTCTTGTTTCCTATTTGAAATGAGCTACAATTATTTTAGCAATTTTCAAAGCATCGTTTTATTTCGGTTTTAACTTCTAACGATAAAATATGTATGTTTTAAAAAAATCTATAATACATGTTTTAACCTAATCGATTCTGCGACAAATCGATATTAATTTACATTATAAATAAATATATCTGATAACATAAACATATAAAAAACATGAACAGTTTCGTGAAATCCTTCAATAACATATATCGAATTTTAATATTTTTGGGAAAAATTATTACATTTAAAAATGCATCAGACTGTTTTATGTAAATAAAATAAAATTTAGATATTATGCTCTCACTTTTATTAAATCATAATAAAAAATAATAAAGTTTATTTAAAATAATGATAAAATAGACTGTGTTCACTAAGAGACTTGCAAAGCTGTGAATTCCATGAACTAACGGTGAAATACTTACAAATTACACAAAAAAACATACACAACATTCGAAACGTAAAAGCAGATAGTTGTAAGAAACAGTAAATTAGACATAGTAAATATTTCTCCGTTTCCCATTAACATTGCCCTTCAACTCTATTGTACGGTAAACACACTCTCTCCCCTCTACACACATTGATGGATCTGTTTTCGATCGAACCTCGTCACTACCAGCCTGATACTTTCAAGCTGTCCACCTCGGCTCGCGCGCAGCGATGGCTAATTTCTGCCAAAAATAGAACACCCAACACCCAGAACCCACTCGATTCCTGTCCACCGGAAAAGCGCAACAGTGCAACTAGTGTCCACGTGTGCTTACCCTTACCCTTCCCGGCAGACGTTTGAGCCGAACGGGAAGCTACGATTGCACCTCCGCTGCCGCACTGAGTAAATAAATTAAGCGTCACGCGCTCTGGCACCGCAACTGGAGTGGTAAACATTTCCCGAGAACTCATAAAACTCACATGGCACAGAGCACAGAGCCGGGAGGCAGCAGGGGGAACGAGAGACGTACACCGACCGGGGCGTACATCACCGTTTTATATTAATTTTTGGTTTTTCTTCTAGCCCACCGGAAGGGCTGTGCGCAGCAGCGCGGGTGTCTGGGGGGCAGGGCAGGGCCACGCAAAGCGTAAAGAGATAAAGATCTTATAATTATTTCCCCTTCTCCTTGGCGTTCGCGGTGCGTTGAGAAAACGGTTCGGCGCCCGATAAGATGCTGCCAGCGAGCGCGGTGTGCCAGAGCACCGGTCCGAGCGCAGGTTAAAGCAACCTGGCTCGTATCCGGGGCTTTGTCGTACCGGTGCGGTGCGTCTTACAGGTTGTGGCAGCGCGTGAGATGGACGTCTTGACGACACGCGCGTTATCGATTCGCGTACCGCCGCCGCCGATCGCGGTGGCAAGTGTTAAATGATTTGGCCCGGGCCAAAGAGATTGCAATACAGTCCGGAGTGCCGGGGAGAAGGTTCCGAAGCAGGTGTGCAGCGCATTTGAGTGCGTTTTGGTGTGCAATGGCAAACCGGCCAGGTGAGGGGTGAGTGCAAAGCTACTTGGATTGGAAGTGACTTCAGTGTGTGATAGCAAAGGGAAATTGGCACCAAATAAACATGCAGCAGCGGTTCAACAAAAATAAGTGGTTCGCAAAAGTGATTTTATTCTCACGGTTGTACAGAGCTCCCCGTAGCCTGCAATCGTAGTGAAAACAAAAAAGGAAGAAGGAAGAAGGAAAAAGCTACAGCATCTATTGGGATACATGGGGAGCCCCCCCCCCCTCGGGTGACTGCTGCTGCTTTTTTGTTGCTATGTTGGTTTGGTGCTTCTCATCGTTTGCTTCGTTTATTTAGCGTCAATGATTGCATCGACCGTCGATTAGTTTTCGCCACGATCGCGTAAAAAAATCCCTCCCTCTCTCCCTCTGCCGCTTTCCCACTATCGCGATCCATTAAAAATCGTTCTCCCTTAGCCTTCTTCTCGAGGATGGCCCCGAAGTGGTGAGCCCCGAATCAAGTCCATCCTTTCCGATCGAGCCCAAACATCTTTGCTTATCTACGGGGCACGTCGAATGGAAGATTTTGTCGGTGTCGCTTTTTTTTGTTGTTGTTAGTGTTTGGTCATTTGGTGGTTACCTTCTGCCATGGCCGGCGGACGGTTCTATGGCTCAATTTCCGTGCCATTTCGTAGGATGCTAAAAGCAATGGAAAGCGGAGAGACGCGGGTGATCGTTTAGTGATTTTTGTGTTATTTTTTTCCTCATATTAGCGTACAGTGATTGCCAAAAATGGTCGTGCTGTTGTGGTGTTGCGCCAGCATAGGAAATCGAGTTCAAATCCCAAACAAACAGCACACTAAAAGATGGAACAAGTGGTCATTCGGTCGGCACTGTAGCACTGGAGTGTTCATTTCTTAATCGTTCGCTTATAACATCGATTTCGTGGTCAGCGCTTTTTCGCCCATTTGCCGCAAGCCCAATTTGATTATTAGCGCGTGCACACTACCCTTCGGCATGCTCGTGTGTAAGGTTTCACGTCACTGTTCGTGTGTGTTTGTGTGTGTATCACTATCCGACCAGAAGCGAAGAGGGAAGGCGCATTCACATCTCTATATATGTGTTTCATTATGTTTTTTTTTTAATTTTATTTTGCGTGCTTCATATTTATATTCGCTCGCCAATATTCGCAAACCGCGGCTCATCGTCGGGGTTTCGGTTTTCGGACTGCTGCTGCCGCTTCGCTTAATGCCCTACACCTTTTGGCGGCTACAGGGGGAACGATGGTATGGCCTGGGACTTGAGCCGGTGGAAAGGTGGGGTGTGCAGAATTTTAATTCCAGCTCACTCTCTTTCATCTCCCGCCGACCACGGTTGCGGCGGCGGCGGCAGCAGTGTGTGTCCGGTGTGCCCTCGTGAAACGAGCGAAAGCGCAGTGAGAAAAGCCCCGTTTTGCCCCATTCATAGTGTCACCGTCCGAACGGTTGGTTCAGTTTTTCGGCGGCTCCCTGCTTCGACGGTTGCCCTGCTTTCGGCTTTTCCCTCCCAAAACGCCCAGTGTGCGTGCGTCCATGTGTGTGTGTTTGCGTGGTTTTGATGGAATAACGTTTCATGTGTGTTCGAATTTTTCCACTACTCGGGAAAAATCAATTTTTCCAGCGCTTGCGATCGAAACCTACACAACAACAAAAAACCATCCCCAAAACACACTCCGCCACGCTCCGTATCGTGAGCGGTGAGCTAGCCAGAGCGGGTGAGTGAGCCAAACGAAGGTACAGAACCTCCGAGCTGCACCCCCACCTTCCACTTCGTACAACTGCCGACCTCCCCCTACTACCATCGACACTGCTCAGCGCGGTAAGATGAAAGGGAATCCGCGCGCGCAATAACCTTTTAAAATATATATCATTTGCAACGGTTGGTGGAAGAAGTGTTCTTGCCCAATGTGTACGTGAGTGTATGTGTGTGTGTTTGTGTTGTTGCTGTTGTGCGCTCTGTTCGGTTGCTTCCTTGCGGTTGCTTGATTTGCCCGTGAGAACCCTTGTGTGTTTGGTGATTATGCATATGTGTGTGTGCGTGTTTTTTTATTGTAGCTGTATTTGTATTAAGTGTGTGTGTGTGTGTGACTTCTTTTTTGTTTTTATTTTTTGTTGTTGCTTTTTATTTCATTTCATTCACTGCGTCCGCCGCCGCCATGTGTCTTCTTCTATGTCTTGGGCGGCTCGCATTATTATTTTTTATTTTATTTTCCACTTGTGTGTGTGTCGGTGGATTTCTTTATTCGGTGATTATTTGACTGCTCCTGTTGATTTTGTTCCTACACACACACACACACACACACACACACACACACACACACACACACACACACACACACACACACACACACACACACACACACACACACACACACACACACACCACACACACACACACACACACCACACACACACACACACACACACACACACACACACACACACACACACACACACACACACACACACACACACACACACACACACACACACACACACACACACACACACACACACTTATACACACACACAAATACACACGGTTCCCAAAAACGCAACCCCTGTTCGTGATAGCCTTACGCTCATGGGGTAGTAGGGGTGAGCCGTGTAAGTGTGCTTTTGGTGCAAATTCGCAAAAAACCACCCCTACCCCGCACTCTTCCACCATTTCCAACCCCCTCCCCTCCTCCCCTTCCCAACACGCCATCAAGTCGCGAATCCCAAATGGTTTGGAAGGCCCGAACGATCCCGAAAAGCAGAGCAGCAGCAGCAGCAGCACCGGCGGCCGCAGTAAACCGATTGCGAGGCGGGGGCTAATATGTGTGTGCGCTCGCGCGCGCGCGCACACACACGCTTGTTCCACGGCTCGCGCAAACCATCTTTGCCAGTCTCCGTTCTGCCGCTTGGTCTTGCGCGTTTGCCCAGGGCATTTGGATCGGGTCGGTCGAACTCTGTTGTTTTTTGCTCCTCTCCTGAACGGTGCTATCTGTGGTGAGTTTTGCTATCCGCGTGTGTATGTGTGTGTGTGTGAGTCGGTGCCCGCTAGTCGATGTACACGTGTGTTTGTGCCACGTGTACGTGTGACTGGGTGGGGGGTGCTGAGGGCCCTCTTTATCGGGCAAAGTTCGATTTTATATACCGTTTTCACTCGCGTTTCTATCCGAATCCCAAACTCAACCGAAAACGTCATGAGTATGTGTGTGTGTGTGTGTGTGTGTGGAGTGGAAGGGGGAGGGGGTTAGCATCGCAGCCGGTCCAGGCCGCTGCTAGGTGCAGTTAGATTTTTGCCCGTTCGCCGTTTGCGCAGTCGCACCTTGCGCCATCTGGGAAGAAGGACCCGGGTCGGTTAGATTCCGTGCGTTTCGGCAGCGTACTGCGCTACAGTTTGGGCCAGTTCTCGAGCTGCAATCGCACGAGTCTGATCGGGTAGCCAAACTGGAAAGAAGATTGGTCACTGGCGTAGAGTGAAAGAGAGGGGAGATATTGAATGGATACTACATCATGTCCAGCGGGTGGACTAGAACACAACCCGTAGCCATAGCCGTAGACGTCTAGGACCTGTATAACTCTAATCGTTGAGAAGTCAGTCAGTGGCTACGGCAGAACACCAGACACCAGAAAACAAAAAAGGGTCAAGATCGTGTAACGGGGAAGGTGAAGTGTAGACTGAATGTTAGTGTGTGTGGTATTAAATTGGTTTGTCTCATTTAACAGTGCCGGGGTTAAGTTTATCGTCACCAAATGCCGGAAGCAGCGAACCCTTCCATCGACCATGTGAACCTCATGCAGTGCGTATGAGTAGTGCAAGTGTCCGTGTGTGTGGGTGTTGTGTGTCGTTTTGCAAATACCTGCGGATGCACCATTCGGTGTATGCGTGTGTGTGAGAGTGCGTGTTGTGTAATTTGTGAGTGATCCATTTCCGGCCCTGTCGTGGGGGAGCTCGCTAACGTGTTGTGTGTGTGTGTATTTTGAGAGCACCACCCCACCGGCGACCTCACCAAGTGAGTTCTCGGGCGTTGGGGGTTGTTGGCTCACCTAACAACTGGGAGTGTACATCCTGTGTCATCGAGCGGTTTGTGGTTCCGATACCATTTCCGACTGAAAATTTGTCAAGGGAAGAGAGAGAGAGAGAGAGAGAGAGAGAGAGAGAGAGAGAGAGAGAGCGCGAAAGAGATTGAGACGAAGAATCGGTTCAACTACATTGCATCAGCTAAAAGAAAAAGACGTCCAAGGTTTCTGATTTTTTTAAAATATTGCAACAACCGATACCCAAGTTTCGTTAGCGGAAAGGAAATCATAAGTATGCGTCTGGTACTGATTGTGATCTACCTGATACTGATAATGCCCATCACCGGCCTGTGGAGGTAAGTTCACTACATCATCAAACCGAATATTTGAATATAGAAGTCAAAGCTCTGTGCCCCACTTCCGGTTTGCTTCATCAACCCGTGTAGTAGCATCTGCTTCTCGCACTATCTCGCCTTTCAATGCCATTCAATGGGTCGATCAGTAGTGCAGCTGCTTAAAATCCAGGCAACTATTTAGTATCCATTTGTGCACCACTTGACCCTGTGCACGTTTTTGCCGACATCTTCACCCCTCCCCGAACCCCCCATTTACGATGCGCTAGGTAATCATGGACGCCCCATTATCTGCGGCCATTAAGAGAAGCAAAAAAGAGAACAACAACAACAACAAAACTCTTCTGTTCGGCGACACTAAATTTCAAGCGTTTAAATTATGAACCTTCGCGTGGCACCGGCCGGCGTTAACGGTGGAATGCTTTCAGAGCCAGCCACCACCACCGCCAGAAATAAAGATAAAGCAAAACGGATGCCTCCAACACACCGTCCCCTGTTGCAGTAAAAACGGCACAGTGCGGGAGCGCTAGTTTAGCGATTCAATAAATTATTTGCAGCCACCCTTAAGGGGCCATCTGCGGGACAGGGCCACGCTTTTGCATCACGCCAAGGCGCACCGCAAATACGTTGCACCGTACCACCACCATACGCATCGATATGTATTCAAACACTTTATCTTAATAATTTCATAATTAACCTCTCGCGGCCCCTTGGGAGCTTCAGAAGCGGTGGAAGCTGCGAATGGCGGCGCGCTCGAAGGAAGCTCTTGTGGCAAGTGTGAGTTTTATTTTTTCTCAGCAACAGCAACAACAAAAAAAGGAAGGTTGTTTCGGCTTTGTTTATACCTTCCTGCTGCAATTTGCAATGCACCTCCGGATAGGCAAAGTGGCCAGTATGGCCGGGCAACTATTTATGCGCGCTACACTGTTGCAAAAACAAACTAGTGTCGATGGTCACTACAGATAAGGGGGTGGTGGGATGGGAGAAAAAAGGTCGGAAAGATCAGTTACAGGCGCTGCGAAGTGTGCAAGGACGCAGCACTAGAACCGCCAATCACTGCTGGTAAGCTCGTAACGATCTTGACCCCCCCCCCGTCTTCTTCTCCTTCTTCCGAGAGCAAAGAGATATGATTACGACAAACTGCTGTGAGCAGCCATTAAATGCATCCTTAATTACATTTACGCTTTTAAAGGGGGCGATTATAAATATTATAAACTGCCCCTCATTATATCATTAGCGATGATGTTGTGATAAGCGGTCGCCTACTAGTTGACGGGCCTGGGGATGGGCCCAGTTGCCTGCGATAATGGCGCGGGGCTCAAGGAGACGATCACACCACGAAATGAGGTTGTGTGTCTTTCCCCCTTCTTCGTGTGTGTGCGTGTGTGTGTGTATGTATGTGTGTGTGTTAAACGCTTTTTGCTTAAGGTGATCACTATTCCCTACCGTCGGACCTAATGGACCTCACATATTCTACCAGTTCTTGTCGGAGCTAACCGAACGGAGCTAAGGAAATGCAAAGCAACACGCTGGCCGCACACCATCCACTACGCAGACAACCATGAAATCGCTTGCTAGCACATCATATCACAAGTTTACACTTACCATGCGTGAGCGACAGATGACACGCTGCCCGTTTTACGTTCGCGGCCGGGCAGCAAGGGGACGATTTCACGCTTGCGTGCAAGGTTAGGTAGTAGTGCGAAGTAGGGTCTACTGCTTCCGCCCCCTCCAGGGTGGTTGGTGGGAAGATGTATCTTGATAAGCAATATCGCAATTTGATGAGTATTACGGACCGGTACGTAAGTCAGATAAGGCTGGAGTGAAAACAAACCGTACGTAACTGAAGGTCCACCTCGTACGACCGGTTGCTGAAGATAGAGTATCTTGAGAGGGGGAGACTAGCGTACCAGTCACAATCGCTGGCAAGCAATCTCTACTCCCCTGCCCGCCGTGTACCTTAATCAAGCTGCGCACAGTTCCACAGAATCAGCCGCGTGGAATCATTTCTCATAATGATGAGCATGACTTGCGGGTAGTGAGTTTTAGATTATCCTCATAAGCGATTCGTTGCACGCACCGTACCCAGCATAACGAGCGCACGTATTGAAAGCTACGAACGACCCGGGTTCCGCCCGCGCAGATTTTGGGGACACGTCTGGTAGCCTGGAAGCGCCACTGCGGAGGATGAGCGCCATTGCCAGGGCCGATGACGCGCGTACCGATGACCGATGGGCACGCTCGGTGCAGACAGACCCCGGCGAGGTCATACTTGACGTGCCGTTCCCTTTTTGGTGGGTACGTTTGGCGACGACGTGTGTGCCGGATCTAAGGGTTCACCGGTTATCTAAATCTTTACGATTTTGAACCCCGAAACCTCTGCCCGCTGCATGATTCAAACGTGGCAAGACACGGCGCACGAGTTTTAGAAGACCCGGTCCCGGTCGTACACAGGACGCACATACGCAACACATTCCTTGTCGCGGGCCGTGTTGAGCAGAGGGACGACACAAATCCTGAATGTCACTGGCGTGGCGTACAGCATTCCACCACGTTTCGGTCCCGGGTCGGGGCCGGGTTCAAGTGGCGAAAGTGCTTCGTCGGGCAATCGTCTGAATCGTCTGGAGCGCCTCCAATGGTACGGCTCTTACACTCTGCTATGCTAATTTTGCTGAATGTATCATTTCATCAGTCGATTTGAGTGGCTTATCTGCGGTGGGTATTTAAAGCGCCCCAAAAAAACAGAGCTAATTCCAGGCTGCTGCAAAGGTAAAGCAGGTTAATCGCTTCAAACGTCTTATCGAGCGCTACCTTTTGACAATTGAGATAAATGTAGCAGGAATTTGCATTTACTCGACGGGCGATGCTGCGATTGCGACAGGCTTCTGGAAAATGTCCCCGAAGCGGTGAATTGGAATATTGTCACTAAAGCAATACCGATGTTTGGTGATGACACCGTCTCCAGCATCTAGTTGATTTATTACAATATTTTAGACCGATTGCAGGTGGTACTACGGCATTTTCACCGAAACATTGCCGAATTCAATATAAAATGGCGGACGTGATGCCATTTTTGTTGTTGTTGGTACAATTAAGGATGCAGCTGCACCCGAACGATATCCCTGTTTTGCCAACATTCACTCGCCCCAAAAGTTTTCAAAAGTGTCCGCCCTCCACAAACTTCGATCCAGCAAAATTACGCCGGCGTCTACGGTTACAGTACCGGCTGGATGTGTGTCTTTTTTGTTTGTTGCGGAGTTGGTGCAGAAAATGGCTGTCAGCGTAATCGGATACCTTCCAGCACACCGATTCCTACCCATTAATGGCCCTCAGTGCGCTTTTGGGTAGCGATACCTGCCCGGGATCCTCGGATCCGATGTGTCACCCGACTAGCCCCAGCAGCGTAAAAGCGGAACGGCGAACCGATATCCTTGAGAACGGGCGGGAATCACTTTGATGGCAGCCAATCATGTCCAAAAGTCATATTGATTACTCATCCGATCGATTCGGGTCGAACGATTCCCTACGCCCGGAAAAAAAACATTGATGCGCATCGACAGGGTTTGGGATCATCGAATTGGCTCAGTGATCCGTAATCCATACCGCACTGGTATCGCTCCTCTCTACTGCCTCTCTATTTGCTGCCTGTGACGTCCACGATCGTTCCACAGTGTGTGTATATTCTTTCAACCTGCCACTCGAGAGCTGGCGGATGGTAAAGCGGAGATCGATCACTGTTTATACTGGAGCCGTTTCGGTGCTGTTACAATGTTTACATTGAATTAATACACTTCACATCACCACACAACACACATAGACACCAAGTGAGCTCACGCAGGGAGTCATTCGAGCGGCATTACGAATCTGCTCGGTCGATGGCGGCGTACCGCGGCGATAATTAGCTTCATTAGCGGCGTTGGATCAACTCATTAGCCGGGATCGGCGATTGTATTGATTATTTCATTACGGTTGATGATCGGTTTCCTTTCCCAGCACTGGCAGCTGTGGCGGTAAGAGGCGCCGATTGGAGGACCTTTTAATTGTGAAATCTTGCAATTCTCGATCTTGCTGCTAGGCTCTAGGCTGGAGTGCGTCACTGTGTTCGAAGTGAGTTTTGGACATTTTTTACTACTTTACTTTCTACTCAGAAATCTGTCTCGAGTGCATCCGCTGCACGGGCGATCTGTCAATCTTCACCTGATGCACCTGTACGGAGCGAAGTTTCCCATAGCGATGACCAAGTCGGTCGGTAAGATTAGCTTTGGTAAAGCTACACCCTGCACCTTTTTTCAAAAGACATAGGGGCACCATTTGCATTCCTTTGGTGCGTTCTAAAGCGCAAACAGTATACTGGAGAATAGGAGGAAGAAAAAACTGTTTCGAAACTCTGGGTGACAGCACCATCTCACCCTTTTTCGGGGACACAGTGACCCCGAGAGAAAGGGGAGGTTTTGAGTTTGGAGTGCCGGCACCCACTTGACTGAAGGAGTCAAATGTTTGATGATTTAGTTACACTACCTTTCACATCACCGAGGCACGCTATCTCTCTCTATCTCTCTCTTACTGATCGGTTTAAACTACCCAGGATGCACCATATAGCCACATCTGTCCCGCCTCTGCCGTGCTTGTTCGTGCCGGTTTCGAGAGGACGAGAAAAAACAAACTACTTCAATATTTTCAAGATGACGGCGAATAAATAGGCAAGCATCTTCAGATGCACTTTGAGCTGTTTGGCCCTCGGGCCCTCCTGACCCCTGCTCGCAAGGCGCACAACAGCGTTGAAACAGCGTCAATCGTTTCGGGGGTGTGCGGAGCTATTTATGCTGCGGCTCTGTCATGTTGTATTTGCTCAAACTGAATGCATTCTCGCCAGTTTGCTTCCAAATGGGTCGTCGCCTAGCCGGCAGTGGACTTGCGTTGCAAAAGCAAACTGGTCAAGTGAAAAAAGGGAGGATAATGTGGGCTTAAATGCATTTCTGTTTTCTTCAGCTAGGCGATGTTTTGCTTCTTTTTTTGTCGGTTTGTTCTCTTCCGGCGACCTGCTCACTGCTCAGGTGGGATACTGCTGCGGGGCTTTCTGGATTCTACGCGTAAATCTACACCGCTCGGGCATGGAAACAGACCCGTAGCGGCCTTTGCGATCGAGCGCGTCGCATCAAAGCAAAGTGTGACGGTTTTCCGCTTCGTTGGTCCTGAAAGCGTGTCTGTTTGCGGGTTCTTTCTTTCCGTTTCGTTGACTCGTTGACTTGACGGTGGACGGGGATCTGGCTGGGCGATGGGTGAAATATTGATCTTTTATCTCCCCAGGCGACGCTTCGGAGTTGATTAAGCGGATCATCACGTACAAACAGCTTGAACACACACACACACGCACTCATAGATCGGAGTGAAGGAATGCGGGTGCGTTGGCAACCTGGAGCCCTGTGGGTGAGATGGTGCGTGAAGCCAATCCGTGGTGGTCGTTGCTTGATGTCGTTTTAATTTACGATGATTTAACAAGCACCGAAGGGAATAGACACTAGTCGTCTGCTGCCATTCAGTTAATGAACAGTTAGAAACATGACATCGTAATACTCTCGACGTTGCCGCAATATGGGATGTGTGTCACGTGAAGCTGAGCAAAACAGGAAAGTGGATTGAGCGTTGCTGCTAACTGGCCAACTAACTTGAGATTTTAGTTTAAGCTCATTCTGAAGGTGTCAAGTTTATAGACCTATGAAGGAGTATGAGAAATAAATGAAGAATATTATCGTACGTCATAAATTTAAATATTGGTCGTGCAGTATCGATCACTGGCTTGGAGTTTTTTACAGTTCTCTGTATGACTAGTGCTTTTGAAGTTATATATTTGTTTATATTTGAACAGATTATATTTTGAAATTTTTTATTGCGTTTAGAGTACAGATAAACTTATAAGGATTTTCAAGACATTTTGCGATGTTTAATACATATTTTTCGCTCACGAAGCTTATTTTGACATCTACGACGTATTTGTACTGGCCCAATTTGGAAACACAGACTTTCGATGTAGCCGGATAGGCAGTCCCTACGTGGGAACTGGCTTGTTTCAATCTTCAAGTAATCTTCCTAGTATATAAGACTAGAATTATCATCATGATATCTCTACAAAATGATTTAAAAACAAACTAGGATCGAGTCAAGTAATCATACCATTGGATTCATAGGATCATTATAACGTTTAGGTTTGTCTTAGCCATGCACGTAATTTCAGATAATAGAGCTCGAATAAACACGGTAGACATGGAATATTTTTTTCAGAATTCGATTACTGCTTATAATACATACGATAATAACTGTTGCAACTTTTTCAACTGTGTTGAAGATTATGATTTAAATTGTAATTTTAAGCCAAACAAGGATGTAATGACTAAACATTAGCTACTACAATTATGATATGTACCGTCTCACAATAAGTTTTAAAACCAAAATGATAAGTTAGGTACCAAATGACACCGTTAATATGAAATCGTTTGAGCTGTAACTATAAAATGAATTAAATTTTAATCATATGAAATCTAAAGGGCAATGTTCAATTCATGACATGGATAAAACTATATCATTGACATATTTTAGTAGCATCAAACATTTTGAAATAAATAAAAAAATATTAAAAAATGAAACCTGATTGTTGCTTTAACAACATCACAAATCTAACATAAAACTCAATCATCTCTACATCATAAAACATGGGAGACCAAACAAAAAGTACCTGAAGCTAGTGTATCCTGCCAAAGGGAAAGCAAACAACTACTCTTTGTTTGTGTAACCCACAAAGAGCTCATTACGTTTATTACTTTTAAGATTGAAACTTCGCCGAAACCCTCCCAGAGGGAGAAAACAATGTTTGTCCAATGCAAATCTCGGCACGAAAAGGGAGGAAAGGAAGGATGGTTTAGTGGATTCTTACGCAAATAAAAGTAAATTGAACAAAAATGATTTAAGCATCTTCAGTCATCGCAAAGCCTTCGTGTGCAATCTTGTGCAACGAACGAGCATTTTCTTTTTGCATACTTCTCTCTTCCCTTTTTTCATCCAACATCCTATGGGTATGTGGACTAGCGTGACGAACTGCGTCTAGCAGAAACCCGTCGTACCATTCGCACAAGAAAAGCTGCGCACGTGCGTGGGGCCGCAAAAGGAACCGCTTTTCGCGTTGCGGGTCGGGCGATGTCCATCATAAAGCCCGTCGGACACTTGAGTTTAGCAAAAAAACAGGGGGAAACAGAGCCCACCTCCACCATTACCGAGCCGTGTGTGTGTCATGAATGGTTAGCGATTGTTTAAATTGAAATTAAAATGCACAAGTTCATAAAAGTAAATAAACGACTAGCTGAAGAGTGTTAATAGCGTTTCAAATTGTGCCCTCATCTTGGGGCATAGTTTGCGCGGCCATGTTCAAACACGCACCACCGTGCGGCGATCAGCGGTGAACATCTGAGCCGCCTGGGGCGATGGGACGGATTAGTTCGCCATCCATAGTCTTGTCTGGATGCACTTACCACGGGGGCACCTCTGCTAGTAGAGGTGAAGAATACAAAGCCCGCGGTGGTGGATTGCAGTTAGGTCGGTAAATTTACACTTCACCACGGTCCCAATACACGAACGCCTGGTAGTGAGGTTGTGCCTCAATCTAAATGCATAATTGAGAAAATTAAGTTAAACATAGCGACGCATCGTTGGCAGTTGCTCCTGGGCCAGTGCAGTTGCAGTTGCCCATGCGCTAACTTCTAGATCTGGATGGGTGCAAATCGGTCTGGCAGGAAAAGTGTTCCCAAGGTACGCTAACGCATCGAGCTTTCGCCCGAAACGGGGTCCGGAGTCGCCCAGACAGCTGAGTGACAAGCGATTATTTTCGCACGAATTCTACCCAGACTTATCTTACACGGTCTCCGGAATGAGTTCCGGTCGAGATGCGACAGTTGGCAACGAAACTATCCGTTCCGTTGGACGCTCGCTTCACCGTGGTATGGTTCCCATCAACGTCTATTACGTCGAGCGATAGGTGACGAGACTGGGGCTTAGCTGCCGGTTTGACTCGAAGTCTGGACGTAGTACATCACGGTGTTGTTGTTTTTTTCCGGTAAAGTATATGTGAGTGTGCTGCACCACCATAGAGCATTTGTTGGAAGATAGAGGAAAAGAAACAGGTTAGCAACTACTAGACTCACGATGCATCTCACGAATGCGGCAGAAAATCAACCATTCCAGTGGAAAGATCGTTACACCGACAGCTACTAGTAGCTAACGGTCCGACAGCTGTTGAAACGATTCGTTACTGATGATTAGTATTCAATGAATTCATTGCATTCGTTCACTAGTGGTTAATCTCTGGCGGATAGATCACACGCGACTACATGCGGCATAGTAATGTCCCATTCAGCGATCGGTACCGCTACAATGAGGCCATATTTTGTTTCAATGAGTCATAGAAATCCTGGTGACACTGAGTACTGAGCGCAACTGTTCATGTGGCGTAATTTATGGCAGTATTCTATATTATTTGTCAACCAGCTTTAAGCAAACCTGTTCAACTGCAACACTTCTATAGACAAAATGAATCAAATAATTTATAGTTTCAAAATGTCTCGCACATGTGTAAATTTATCAATCTGCAGAGGCTGTGTCAAACAAATCCATTCATTAATCTATGGACGTGCTCAAACAAACCAGCTTATTCATCCTAATTTGTCTTTCAAACACGTCATAAGTCTCATTCGAATCGTTCATACCAGCCATAAATAAAGCAGCTTCTGCTGACTCCCGTCTTCTCCCGTTGTGTGTTTACTTCCTGCTTATCCATCACACAATCACCCATCAACAGGAAAAAACTCAAAACCTTCTTTTTAACACAATGTGATGCGTTAATTAGTCAAATTAAAGCTTAGCATTCTAGTAAATAGTCACACCTCCATAAACTGCCGCCCAAAAATCTTGCAGAGACTTGTTTCAGAGACTGTTTTCATTTCCTTCGGACGAAGCAACGGACAAAACACGACAAATTGAAACTGAATATCAACAGTTTTATGCCTTTTTGGTGGGCAGATTTGACCGGTTTTTGGGACGATTCTAGTTTCGGCGGATGGCTGTGACCCGAGAGGCGAGATGAGACGCCGCTCGGTAGAGTCGGTGATTCTACAAGTTTATGTCTTTATTGGGCATTAGACAAATGTTGCTACCAATTCAAACCATGGTCGAACGATCAACACCGATCGGGCGACGGTGGTGCTATTTAAATTTATAATTTCTTGCCCGTTTCCTCCGAGAACACTTTTGAACCAAGGGTGCAAGCACGAATGGAAAGATTTTTATCTCGCATTTCGTCACCGCTCGGATCGTTTGACTGATCGTGAAACGTTAGCGTTGTCCAGAAGGTTAAAGCACCTTCCATTCAATCCGTTTTGTTTTACATACTTTTGTTTTGAAAAATTCATTTTTGAGATAGCAAAAAGCACCGCTTGTGAGTGATGGTTGAGATCAGTTTTGCGTGTGCCTAGAGCGAGCTAACTGATAGTAGAATCTCTGTCGCTCTGTTTGGTAGCAAAATGATCGCGTGTATGAGATAACTAATGACTCCACCTCCATCGGTACCGGGTGACGGCTTTACGCTCATTTACCACAATTTCCCGTCCGTTTGTCATTAGCGCCTCCATTCGAGTCAGTCGACCGCAACCATTAGTCAGTCAACCGGAGTTACTCATAGCCGCACTTTGGCAGCCTGTTGTGTTGATCGTAAAAATCAGCGCCCATCCCGAAGAGCTTCGATCTTTACGCGATGGGGCATGCTGGGTAACTGTTAAAAACGTCATAATCGGCGTCTGGAAAATGTTGCACCTCGGTTCCTTTCTCTCTTGGTGTCAATCGGTTACCAAGTGCGTCGCAAAAGTGAGAGAAAAATTATTTATTTTAGCTCGAAATTATTTACACTTTTCCACGTAACGCGAGCGTGTATTGGGATGGAAATTGGTTAGCTGCTCTTTTTCCGCCGTTTTCCTAAATTTGCTTCATTATAACACCCTTGGTTTATTAAGGGGCATCCCAGCAATGGAGTACGATGTTACATCATTCTTTCACACACACATACACACACAGAGATGAAACCAATCTGGGGTCTGAGGTCATACCGTTTCGGTGCGTTGCACGAGGGTTAATAGCGGGAATGAACTGAAATGGTTGAAAAAATGTTCAACAGCCAATTGCACGAGTGGTTAATAATCGTTTTGAATGGCTTTCTCTCTTACCCCACGACTCTTCCCCACAAAATGGGGAGCCATTACCGCTCCGCATCGGGCAAATGGAAGCTCAAATGGATAGGAAAACGATCTTCATTATTGAATTTTATGGTCCTGCCTGCGGGCAAGGGCGCAAGCTATATTTAGCTGTCATGTGAAAACCATCTCCCTTCTCCCAAATGAGGGTGGAAAAACCAGGAGGCAAAACCAGAAGGAAACAGATGAAATTCCTGATACCTGCACCTGCATGACGATGTGCCCAATCGACCCGTTGGATGAGTGGTACTGCTGATTGGTCGGCCGGTTGTGATGTGATCTCGAAAGAACGGTCTGTTACCGGGTGGTTCTGGAAATTACTCAGTGCAGTCTGCTCAATACGTGTATGGCGCCGGTAACGTTGGCCAACAACAAAAATGTTTCGAGTGTACCTGATCTGTCACGTTGAACTTGAACTCTGATCTAAGTGGCCGATCCTGGCTGTGTTAAGCAAGCTGACAAAAGAGTCAGTGCATCTTCTGCTGAAAAATACAACAGAAGGGCTTCTTCGCCATTGCACAATGTGTTAATTGAGTGTCATAATAGTTTGAGAAAACAAGTATTGCCATTGAACTAACAGAAATGGTGATTTGAGGCACGGGGTAATGCATATCATAACTTTGATTGCATTTAGGTTTTTGTGAGTAAGAATACCTTATATAATAAATTTTTTGCATCTTTTGCAGCTCAAAAATTTAACTTCTTGAGTTTTGAATGAATGAATTATTTTGTTTTAAATGGATATTTTTTCATTGCTTTTGGATTTGAACCACATCTGTATTACTATATTACTATAAATTTTCTGTTTTGTAATAATAGTACATATAATTTAATTTTACATAATGGTGATATGCATTCGAACTAACTTTGTTTTAAAAATAAGAAAATGATAATAATGTCTATTTAAAATCTAAGTTAAGTGTTGTTAACAAGTACATAATACAACACTCATTTTTGTTATAATTTGGTTATCGCTTGTGACTTTGCTTAAATCAAAATAATATTTGCCTTGTTACTTTGTAAATAGCAAAACTTTCCTAATTAAAAAAAATCAATTTCCCATTATACTTCCTGCGATCCACTCTCCAATAAAATCAATACTCTTATGCTCCCCTCTTCTTTCTAGAGCCGAAGGTAGCAATGTGCTGCTCGATCCGGACCGGGTGTGCGAAAGCAAACACCGGAAGTCGCGACGCCTTTCCGGGAAGCTGGCCGACATCTGCAAAAACGACACGTCGCTGATGCGTGAAATTCACCGAGGCATCAGTTTGGGCTTTCGGGAGTGTGAGAACCAATTTCGACACAACATGTGGAACTGCTCCTGGACCATCAAACGTAGTATGCGCCGAATTCTGGCCAAAGGTAAACCACTGCTTCAAGACAGCATACACAAAATAATGAGAGAACTGTGTTCTTCTAACAAAAGCTTAACTACCGTAAATTTTACCAATAATTGAAAAGATACTGAAATACCTGATTTCTCCTTTACCCCACAATACAACCCCATTGCAATGTTTGTGAATTTTTTTACCAAACCTGCAACTCCTCGTAATACTCTGTTTCAGAGCGCTGAGATCGTGCTTGTCGTGCAATTGAAAAATTTAAATCGAACGTAACGATATTGTCATCGCTATAAATTACATTCAATCCACATGCTCTTCACCACTAGCCATCCCGCAGCAACGATTATTATTTGGCTGAACTGTGGCCACCTTAAATACAATCCATTCACCAGAAGCGAAAGGAGCAGAGGCACGCAGTAGGGGCGAAAACATGCTGCACTTGTCTGTCTGTCGAAAGTTGTGCAGCCGATCTGTCGCTGTACTGTCGCTGTTCTGTCGCAATCCTGTCGCAGCCTTTGAATTGTGGGCTGCTCCGATGAACCTGGATTGCTGGGACAGTATTTGAGGGTAGAGACCGTTCCTTTCCTTGATTTGCTGCCTGATCGGATCAATAAAACAAACAAACAAACGAATCTGTTCCCTCAGCGCTCCGGCAGGCAGGGTGGACATTCGAATGTCCGAATCTGTGCGATCTGTCGCATCGGAATCTGGAATGCCGTGTTGGGTTTGTGTTCGGTCCGGATTATTGTTTTCAATGCAAAGCCCGCGGAGCACTGATCTCTTCTTTTCTTCTTTGACGGTGCTTTTTTGTTATTGTTAAACTCAAGTCGACAGACTATTGAACCATAGTTTTTGAAAATAAGGTTAAACACTTTACAGATAGCGGCTTTAAAACGTTTGTCTCACATTGGAAAGGCCAGAAAGTAACTTCATCAGCATCACAAGCCGAGACACATCATCCAGCAGTGCAATTTTTGATACATTTCGACCTTCATCGCCACCAAAAAGGGTAACGCGAGGTTAGCCACCGGATGCCTGCGAGCGATCGTACCGTGCGAAAAGGACAGATTGATCATTATACACGCAAGCAAGCATTGCGGATTATCGTGGTCGACGTCGTAGTCGTCGTTGTCCCCGTGTCGTGTCACGTGTGTTTCGCCGTCAGTACCATTTAACTCGTTGCCGGCGAAGATGGACTGCCTGTGGTCTCTTGCACCACTATGCCCTCCGTCCACACTCGATGCGGTAGCAAACTACACCTTGCAACGGATTGACGGCCCTCCTATGCTGTTTGGCGAAATGAGCACCTCAAAGGGACAATCGCTCCCCGCCGCGTGCGGGGAAATGCAAGCGACAGTGCAACGACACAGTCTGACATTCAACCATGACAATTCCAATGCCCGGTGCCCGGTGTCCCGATGCCATCACCGCGAAAACTGCCCTCCCGCTTCGATGCGTCCTTTACGAAGCCGCTTCTTTCGCTCGTTACCGCCTCTACACACCAAGAGTCGGGGCAAGAAATTCCAGGCCAAGTTCAACACACGGGACGAACGGCACAGCCACTGGCAAGTATTTCGGCTGCCAAACATTGACTGCTCCCGGTCGACCGTTTGAAGATATACAGTATCATTGCAATTGTCAAGATTACATCACTTTAATTCAATAAACATTAATTTTGATTTTGATTCGCCATAAAGTTAATTTAAGTTATTCACAAATTGACAGTTAAATTGTACCGCTCGCACGGTACACGACTTTGTACGCGCGTTTGTTCTTCCGCTTCGTGATTCGTGTTACGTACGAGCCCGCGGGACTGATCTAGCCCTGATTTGGATTTATTTACTTCCCGAACCTGCGAAGGAACCACCAGTGAAGGAACAGGGGTCGGGTGAGCGGTAAACACCACTCACCCACAGTACACTCTTGCAGCAAGTCTTTTGGTCCTTCGAGCCCGATCCCAAACCATCGATCCAGATCCCGATCGATCGAGACGGATTACTGACGGTTGAATTGACTACCAAGCAGCTCAAGGCTGCTGGCACTGACAAAGTGCTCCTCCAACCAGGTGCATAATAATCCAAACCCACATCACCCGTCATTTCCCTCCCATTTCCCCGCAAACACCAACTTTGTGCGCTCTACCAATGCCGTTTCGCAAGTACACGGGAGGGAACACACTTTCTACCGCTTTTGTACTGATCCGACAACAGACGGTGGCTGCCGTTACGCTTTCTGCCCGGTCTACACGAGATCGTAAAACCGATCGATGTAATACATGTTTTGTAAGCAAACACGACACCATCATTATCCATTTGCGGCTACGCTGCAGCGACGAGTCAGTGCCAAACGGTCCCTCCGGTGTTGGACCGCACGCTCCACCACCAGATAGTGTTTGTGTGAGGATTTATTTTGCCCCATTTTTGTACAAATCTCTTTTTGTTGCGACTGTCGCGCAAACGTTTTCGACGGTGCCGGTTCCTAAACTCCGATGCCGAGTTTCATTTTTCCGCTGTGCATTGCCTGTCCACTTCAATCAGGGTACGTGACTAAACATGTGGAGTAGAGATTGCTACTGTCAAGGAGTAAGGGAAAAGCACGGCGTCCACACATCGCAACAGGTAATGATCGAAAGATCGAGAGATGCTTTTTTTGCTGTACGTTGAGCGATTGATTGCAAGTCTTTTAAATTAATTTTTTATCTATAAAAACAAATATATTCAACATTCATACCGTCAAAATCACAATATTTTCTCAAAAAAAAAAAAAAAACATAAAATCAATACACACAATCCAAACCACCCGCTATTGGTATGTTTAAACCCTTCAAACATTCGCCAGTAACATAAATAGTGATGAGGTTTAATTTGTTTGGGCAGCAAATAGCTGGCAAACAAATATCGAAACCTATCTTTCTTCCAACACACCCTACCCCCGACAAACACGGTGCTCAGTTTGGCCGAGGCAGGAAATTGCCGCGCCGTTGCAAGATGAAGACATCAAACAAACTACCCTTCCCCAAAAAGCGATGAATCAATGCCATCCATAAACGCTTTAACGACTTTTGCGCAACTTGGTGTGCGCTCCCACCTCAAGACATCAGCGCCGGGATGCGGTTGCAAAAAAAAAAAACTCCAGAACCAAACACCCAAGGGGGAACCATATCTCACCACCGCACACAGACTCCCGGCCAATTTGCAAAGGTGGGCGCCAGTGGATCCACCTAGTGGTGTCAATGTAACATCCGCACCATTTGACGACTTCATCGAAAAAATGGAGAGAACGGCAAAGCAAGATTTTGGGTTCCGGACGGAGCCATAAAAATAGCTCAATTCTACGCTTCCTCAGCTTGGTGGCGCCAATTATGATGTCTGTTTCACAAGTCGTGTCGCCCAAACCAGAACTGGCGGCTTGTAACATCGTGAAATTACGCCTTGGCACGGTGCAAGAGTTACCCAAAACCGGCGAGCAAATATTGATCGAACCTATTTGGCGTTGATAATTTCCCGTACCTGGGGTGTGGTGTGTGCCATCCAGGCGGCTCAAACCCATTTTAAGCCGCGCGTAAGGGCATCGTCATTGTGTTTGAGTGACAATTAGCACCCATGGCTTTTTAATGCGGAATGAACGTGGTAGTAAAACAAACCTCGAGGAGACGGAAATGAAGAAGAAAAAAACGGATGATAAACATGGGAGCTTACCAGCTGCCTACACAGCTCAGGAAGTCGCGATTGGGCGTAGAGAGTTATGCAAATCTTGGTGCGATTGTGACCAATCGTGCCGATCGATTGCCTAATTCAATTAAACGTTCGCTGTAGTAGCCATTTGCTTTGCACCACAATCAGCCACAATCTTAATCATTCCACCACCAATGCCTTCCCAAGTGCACCCACACGAGTTAGTAAAATCTTCTTTCCCTTTTCATTTCCCGGGGTTTCCGCTTGCAGATACGCGCGAGACAGCATTCGTGCACGCGATCACGGCCGCCGGTATAACGTACGCGGTGACGAAGGCGTGCACGATGGGCGACCTGCTGGAGTGTTCCTGCCAGAAGCACTCGAAATCGAAACCCTCCGACGAGGGAGGACGGCGTGGTGGACGGGGCGGCGCTGGGTACCGGCCGGCCGGTGGCAATCGTCGCCGCGTCGGCGGTGGCAACCGGGCATCCAACCCGAACGGCATCCTGATTGCGCCCTATCAGCAAAATGTCAATGCGAATCCAGCCTACAGCACGCTGACAGCGGCCGAGATTGCGAGAAATGGTCGGGCGCAGGCAGTGGGCCGTCGGCTCAACAGCGGACGCTCCCAGCGGCATACGCCCAAGGGTGCGAATGGTGGTGCTACCGGTGGTGGTGGTGGTGGTGGTGGTAGCGGTGCTGTTGGACAGTTGGGCCCAAATGCCGCCGGTTTGCCGAAGGAGCTTCCCACGCTCACGATACTGACCGGCCAGGAGGACAAGTGGAAGTGGGGCGGCTGCGACGATAATGTAAACTTTGGCGTACGAAAATCGAAAGACTTCCTCGACGCGCGGTTGCGCAAGAAGAGCGACATCAAGACGCTGGTACGGCTGCACAACAATGACGCGGGCCGATTGGTAAGCTTTCGTATTTCAAACTTTGAGCGCTCCAAAAGTTTCCACAAGACACAGCCTTTATTTTGATGAATAATTTCTTCACTTGTTTATACCAAAATTTTTCTCCACCAGGCCGTCAAGCAGTTCATGCGCATGGAGTGCAAATGTCACGGGCTGTCCGGGTCCTGCACGACCAAAACCTGCTGGATGAAGCTGCCCCCGTTCTCGGAGGTGGGTGCCCGGCTGAAGGAACACTTTGACGGCGCAACTAAGGTAATTGCGCGGAACGATGGGCACAGCTTCATGCCAGACGACGCAACGATCAAGCTGCCGACCAAGCGGGACCTGGTGTACACGGAGGACTCGGACGATTTCTGCGAGCCGAATGCCAAGACGGGCTCGCTCGGGACGCACGGCCGGGAGTGTAACATCACGTCGAGCGGCGTGGACGGCTGCAGCCTGATGTGCTGCAAGCGGGGCCAAACGCACAGCCAGATGGAGGTGAAGCGCAACTGCAACTGCAGCTTCAAGTGGTGCTGCGAGGTGACGTGCAGCACCTGCATCGACATACAGGATGTGTACACCTGCAAATGAGTGGTTCAGTCGTTAGTATTGGGTTAGATGTTTTGGGGTTGAGAGTAGAAGGTAGAGAGCTCTAGTACAACCACGGCGAGTGCGATTTCGCGTCCCCAAGTGGCGAAAAGTGTTTGTGTAAGTTATCAGGGAATAAAGGGAAAAGAGGGCAAACAAAAACTGGAGGAATGCAGGAAGAAAAGTTGGAAAGGACATACAAAAAATGGGAAAAATGAGCTAAATAAGAAGGGAGGCGGCAAATATGCGTTAAACTAGAAATGTTAAAGACTGACTGAAATTAGTTGTGAAATTTAAACCGAATTGAGCACCTTTCAATATTGCGTGAGAACAGTGCAGTGAGAATGAGTGCAAGAAAAAAAAGAAAGAAAGAGAGAGTACAGAGAGGAAGTAGTGGAGTGAGACACTAAAATGTGCGAAAATAACAGTTATCAGAGAGCAAATACTGAGTGTACATACCGAAAAGAGGATTTAAAAAACCCAGCATCGCTCCCCTTTACAAGTTTCCTTCCCTCTCCTTAAAAATCATGTATTAATCTAAACTCTAATGCTTTTTGTGATCTGTGGTGAACACACTACCGTAAACCGATTATGATATTTATTGTTAAGTGCTACACGATCGTGTACGATCGAACGATGACTGTGCATGCGCGAACGAATCAAACGAACGAATTTAGGGATGAAGCGGGGAGCGGGTGGTCATTTCTTTTTTGTTTTGGCAGCAGATGATGATCATAATAAAATGCAAAAATCAAACAACGCAACAACAGAATCGCACACCGAAAATGTACGTTGTATTACAATGTTAAATGCAAAACCACTCCACCACGTGGTAGGGCTGTTTTTCCCAATACTGTGAGAGAAGGGGTAGCAGACTTTTCTCTTTCCCCGCCACATTTACCACCCAAAGGGAAGGGGGTAAGGAAGGAGAAGAAAAGCTAGAAGGAAAAGGTAAGACCATTTTGTTGAGAAAGAAAATGAGGGGAGAGAAGAAAAAACGCAAACACCCATCACCTGTTGTGACCTAAATTGCAAACATTAAACTTAAACTCCTTTCCATCCGTTCCACCACACAGACGCACTCCAGAGCCAACGTTTGGCAATTAAGCAGCAGAAAATAAAGAATTCCAGCCTTCAAAAAGTATCCCTTCGTCGTGCTTTCTTGAGAATGGTAAAAGAGGGGAAGAGGTAGAAGGCACAAATCCGCGACAGGACCGCTTGCGGCCTCATCGATCTAGACCCTGGCGACGACTAATTTCGCTTGAAATTGATCGTATTAATCGGTGTACGTCCAGGGGTTTCATTTACGCTGTCTCTTGCTTCTTACTCCCACTCTCCACACTTTATTGGCTGCACCACGTGATCGTGTCCGAAATTATGTGCGAGTGCCCAACGAACAAAATTTGAACGATCATCTTAACGACGATCATGCACCTTTGGAATCCGACCCACGGGCTTAGCTGCTTTGTGTGTGTGTATCGTTTTTCTCCCTCTTACTCTCTCTCTCTCTCTCTCTCTCTGTCTTTCTCTCAACCTCTCTCTCTCTCGCTCTCGATTGTTTTCACGTGGTGTGTATGGCCCTTCTCTCCTCCCTCCCGCTACACAGCCACCAAGAAAATCTCGGTGGGAATTGAGAAAACGGCGAAAATTAACAAATCATCATCGATATCTTAATTTCCATTTTATTTGACTTCGGGTACAGCGTGGTAGTGTGGAGTAGGGCATTTTTATTATTATTGTTAACGTCCGACTTAAGGCATGATACGTACGTGATCACTCTCCGTTGCTTACCTCGTGGGGTATGGAGCAGAGGACAAACAGTTCATGCTTGGCCCCAAATAATTCCGATTTTCTTCAAAAGAATCACCAGCCGAAGGTTGGCTGGGGAGTTCACGGCGCAGGAGAGAGAAAGGGAGTTCTTTAAATGGACTAATGGACTTGTCAGTACAGCTCTATTTAATGAAACTGTTACTTTATGACAGTTTTACAATTTGATGAACACAAATATTTTCTAAAGGATACCCCGCCCAAAGAGGAACGGCACTGAAGGGTATGTGTTATTCCATTTACTTTTCACTCTCGACACACACATACACACGCATTCACGTGGATATATTAAGCTCTGCTTCCTTTTTACGATCGCGCACCCGGGGGCGCACCGGTGAACAGATGAAGATCAATGCTGATGATCAGCGCTTATGATGGTGATGATGATAAATTACATTCGATCCATTTTCGAAACGCTCGGTTGGCACGCTACAGGAAAAGCACGCCAGTCATCCTGCCGCTCCATTGGCCGCTCGCGACGTGCATGACGTGCGCCGGCGAGAGCGTTGCCAGTCCTGTTCAAGGGGTTTTGCTGCGCATTCCCACATGTAAAAGGCCACAGCTGAACGCACGGTGCGGCAGTGCAGCAATACAATAAAGTCAAAATGTTTTCATTTTCAATCGGACGGTCATCGAGATCGACAGCTACTTCGCAAGCCGTACGACAGGCTTCCCGAAGGACCCGAAGGCTTACCGGTGACAATGGCGAGCGGGATCTGCTGTCACAACTACTTAAAGCTATTTAGGAGTCGTGTTGCTGCAATGCCTCATTCAAACAGCGAAACTCGCCCCCTACTGACCGGTAGGGGCTAAGCAAACAATCCTTAATAAGCTCGTCTAGTTGGGAGCCTGATCGATGAACGCCGGAAAGCATACCGGGTACAATGGAGAGATATTCTCTTAATTCTATGTGACACACAAAATGCAATCATTGATTGAATCACTCCAAATCGCCCATGACGCGGCAATAAAATTGCCCACTATTTTCGGGCGGAGTTGAGGTTAAAATAACATACTCAATGCTTGCGCGGCTGCGAAATTCCAAACGCGCTGAGGTGTCGTCTTGCGTCGTCGCTTGGTGTGCGATGAGTCACTGCCGGCTTTTCGCCCGCGGGTCATCAAGATCGACGTGCTTAAATGCGTTCAATCATGAATGGCATTGTTGGCAGTTTCAAAGGAAGAGAGGGCGAGGTAAAACGAAATGAAGACAGCAACCAAACCACCGACACTAATGCGATTTCGTGGAAGAAACTGTTGGCGCAAGCTTCCCATTTTGCTAGTAACCTGCTAGCACACGCTATCTGGCCGGAAGACGGGGGCCACCGGTCGCGTCTATTACCAATTAATGAGTCACACGCATTTTATGCCATTGATAGCTCGCCGTTCCATAACGCGGTGGCTCCGTTGTGTCAGTGGTCGAAAGCTATCTTACACCAGCCCAGGATCCTTACCATACAAGGGGACGTAAGCTTTTATCGTGCGCACATTAATGCCTTCCGACTTCTGATTCGATTCGAAGCGAGAGTGTACCGTCGCAGTCCTCTGGAATGCCATAAATATAGCTATTTGTAGCAGTGTGAATCGTTGCTTCCTACAAATGTTGATGCCACCTTGGATGGACACGGTGAGCGCTAGAAACTATTCACTAAACCCTAACCCCTCGATACCATCCGCAGCCCACCCGAAAGCATCCCGATATGGGTGACATGGTAATAAAATTCAATATTTTTCATGTCCAATGCCGATGATGGAGAAAAAGAAAGACAAAAAGGAGGAAATTCGGTAAAGGGGTGGCCTTCTCCAGATCTCCAACAAACGAAGGCATCCATAATTATTAATTATACAACGACTCACTCGTTGGAGAACCCACCACGTGACTGAAATCTCCTTCAGCTTAGCAATCCGTCGCTCCATTTAGTCCCAAGAACGACGACAACGAGCATTCACTTCTTCCACTTGGAGTTGATGCCGTCCATTCGTTCAACAATGCCACTACTAATTTGTTCCACTTAGGCTGAAACTTTGTTCTGAATGTCGTTGGGATGTTTTTTTTTTTGTTCCTTCTTAAACGCTCTCTTGCCACCCACCCCCAAAACGTATCGATCGTCGATCGGCGATCGGTTTGCCGCTGTTCAAGCAGCCACACGCGTGCCCACCCACCAATCGCTACGGATGGTAGAACCGAACAAAAGATGCTTTAATTTAATGAGCATCAATTTGCATAATTATCACAAGCTCGCTCTTACCTTTGTGAACCACTCGCGGCCACTCTCGGGCGGCGAGGAATGTGAACGATTTCGGGTAGAGTGTGTTACCTTTTGCTGAAAAGCTTAAAGTTCTTTCAACCATAAATCTGTGGAGAGTATCTGTTGGAAACCGTTCTGGTCAACCAAAATGATGTGGCATATTTGTTCCCCAAACAAAATAAACGAAATAAAGTGTGTTTAGTGTTTGTTCGTTCTAGGATTTGCAAAGCTTTGGCGCTGCGTCGTTTAATCTAAACCACCCATTTAGATCGAAAAGCACACGCACACACACACACGCACAGGAACTCCTTCTTCACCTCCAGATGATTGAGTAGCAATTTTTGGGGTTCCATCTTCGCGGCACCCGGCTTGCTGGGCCGCGGTGAAGGTGCCTCATCCAACCCGAAAAAGATTGCGTGGTGCGATGTAATAATTTATTTCCCGACACATTGACGGGATCTGCCCGCAAGCGATTGGTTGGTTTTTGTGCTTCTTCTTTTTGTTTTGTCCTGTGTTTGAGGGCTTCCAGGTTTCGTTTCGATATTTTGGGTGAATAATGCCTTTTGCCTTCGATCGTCTGCGCCGTCAGCAGCTTTCATATCGCGGAGTCGCGGTGGTCGTTGTTCGGAATCATTAAAGGCGGACCACACACTGCGGTATTGGCGGGATGCGATACTCAATGGCCATGGGTTTTTTGCCCTGCCCCAATTTTACCCCCTTCAGAAGCCTTGGAATGTTACTGTGAAGGGAAGGGGAGGGGGGATAAAAGGATGCACAAACGGAAGGTTGCGCACAAACGCATACCTGAACATTAAAAACATTCAACCCGCACGAACAGAACACGATGGCGTGTTGATAATGTTCACTAAAGCTCTCGCCTGACCGCTTAAGTTGAATGTGAGAGTGTGCCGTACGGTTAAACCAATTCACCCACACAACCCTGATCTTCTCCCGTGTGTTGACCAATCTTTTGCGAAGTTCAACTTCCCTTCGCGGTATCACAACGCACCGAGCATTAAATAGTATACCTGTAAAACGCTCCCTGGAAATCAAATCGATCTACGGGAAAACGGTAAGAGCAATTTCCTTGCCCCGTTCTCCTCGCCGTCCAGTGCTCAGTGTTCCAACGGAGGGAATCGTGGGAAAAATCGGCGCCAATCCGGTGTACGCGATCGGTACGCGTCAGGTTTTTAACACCCTGCGCCGCGGCCGAACAATGTTTGATCGGTATCGGCACACCGACCAAAGCCTAATGGAGCGGCTAAGTGTGTGCACGCATGACGTAGCATTATGCCGCACTGCTGCTGCTGCTGCTGCTGCTGCTCCATTCATGAAAAGCGAACACACAGGTCAGGGCACGGTGTTCCGAACCTTTTGATACCATTGGCTGCCGGCATTCAGTTGTGCCGAACTGTGGATGCGATGGTCTAAATATTGCGCTTCCGTGGACCATCACCATTTTCACCATCATCATCATCAGCAGCAGCAGCACCACCACCAGCAGCCATGGTCATTCCATGGCACGGGGATACGTGTATGGCGCATCCTTCTTTGGAATCCACACGCTGAAATAGAGAAGCCATCCCTTTCGTTTCCAGAAAATCAAAGGAAACTCAAAGGAAGGTCAACACATCGCACACACACACACACACTGGTCGAACGCCTTGGAATGCTGGCACGGGGGAAAGAAGAAAAATAAAGATACGCCAACATTAAAGGTGTTCCCGCAAGGTATAATTTATATTAATTTGGAAATTTGTTATTCTTATGCCTTTCCGCGGCACCTCAGTTGGATGGTAGAGGAGCATAGGAAGGCAGGAGAGGGCGGGTGATACAAAAAGACACAGAGGGGTATCTTGCACGAAATCCCGAAACGCTTCCCCTTCCGCAACCGAGCTCATCATTTTACACGCCTCAAAACCATTCTCGAAAACGGTGTTCCGTTCCTGTCCTGGGCTGCTTTGTTTGAAATTCCGAACTCCTGAAGACTCTTCCCAATGGTCCATTAGGTTCACCATCACCATCACCAACATCACCAGCAGCAGCAGCAGCACCAGAAGAGGAAGTCCGAGAGGCAGAAGGTCGTCCACGTTTTACCACGTTTTCGGGACGCAACACCGAACGTGAAGATTTTGATACCAGACCTATGTTATTAGGATGCATTAGTAGATGATACTTCTCTGCTCTGTTCTCTCGCTCATGTTTATTGCCGCCCGTCTCGCCACTCCGATGGGGGCCATTGTTTTGTTGTGTGTATTTTGATGTGTTTGCCTTACGGGCGTCCGGTGGTCCGGTTTAGTTCGGTTTGCTCTTTGGATGTTTCTTTCTCGTGTTGCCGCGATCCTTGCGTTTGCTTTTCGACCTGAGCCTGGGCAAAGAATGCCCAGCCTGCCTGACAGTGAGATTGCTGGCGTGATGTTAACTAATTCTAATGGGCTACGGCTTCTTGAACGGCTTGGAAGGTCTCAATCAGTGGATCGTATGGCTGAAACCGTTTGCTTAGAACGGAATGGGTCTTAATTGTTTGCGAACCCCGGGTAATGGATGTAAACGGACGTAATTACAAGTTGAAACATTGGTGACTGCACAAGCCAAACTTGCATCGTGCTGCAGTGTGCTTTTCCCCTTCATACCTACTCTATGATTCATTATTTTGGAACACTTTTAAAATCGGAAAATTAAACTCACGGATGACTTTTTCTCTCCTTCTGAACACATAATTTACTCTTTTATTGAATTTCTACACTCTCACGATCGCAAGCGTTGTGTTGGCGATTGATCGGGCAGCACACTGTTAATTGAAAAGTAAATCCTCCCATCATTACATTAATCCACCACAGAGGAATGTTCCACCGCTACACTCACGGGAAAACGCAAGCCGAAGGTAAAAAAATGTTTTAATTGGCGCAGCACTAAAACCTTCATTTTCAATTACCAGACCTGCCTTAGAGAATGAGATTGCAGGCAACCCCATTCCCAGGAGCTTTCCCTTTAGCGTTCGCGTACACGATGACGATTTGCAGCGTGGTGCACATTGCGAAGAAAAAAAAGGTAAATTAAAGCCTAACCAAAGCCACAAGTCCCGAGCAAGGCTTTATTTCAATCAAAAGTGGGTAAATTTAATTTGTACCGAGCTGCAAGTGCTCCAAGCTGTCGAGTTAATGCAATCAGACAGCCAGCCCTCGGGGGAATATTGGAGGCTCGGTTCAGTTCCAGGTTTGGAGATGCTCCCTCTTCCCAGTGCACTATTGGTGCAACGAGTAAGTGTATATATATACATATATATGTATGTGTGTGTGTAACATGGCGTCAAGACACTATCTTACTTGAACGAGGCGCCATTTGATTCACCTGGGAGAATTTACAACCAGTTACCAGGCAACGAAAGACTTGAACGAGTGAAAGCGACGAACCTCCGCGAGCAAAACAAAGTCTCCCTACCCTAAAAGATTAATTGAATAAAGCTAAACAGCAACAAAATACTGTCTTACTGTCCCGCGAGACTGCTCGCTGTGGAAGCTTGTTGACTTTCACGTTTTCCTCCTTCACCGCCATGAAAAAATGATCATTTTCTAGCGAACAAAGAAATTGAATCGTTGCTGTAGGTTGCATCCCAAGAGGCTGCCCTTTTCGATGAAGGGATCATCACCCCCTCATGAGCGGAGTTAAGCACATCCTTCAAGTGATCCCATCCAGAGGAGGGCTCAATGCGTTCCCGTGGACCTGCTTTGTACATTTCTGTGGTATTACTCCTTTTTTTACCCTCTTAAAGTCATAAGATGCTACTGTAGCTCCCGGAGGTCGTCTTCTGTCTTCACTTCAACACACCGACAGGCCGGTCATGGTGTTGGTGGCGGCAATGGTGGCGGTGGAATCATAAAAGTTATTAAATCAAGTGATGGTAATGAAATTAAAAAGTGTCCCGCTGTGGTCACCGGGGCGTACTCGGCCAAGATCGACGACCCACCGCAAAGCGTCGCCTGCAAAACCTCGCAGCCCGATACGAAGCGTATTGCGCGGGGCACTCTCGGTACAAACCGCAACATGAATGGGTCGATGACAAACGCGAACAGGGCGCGCGGTGGGCGGATGCGGAAAACAGCGGCTGTGAATAATATGCGCATGATCTTGTCCGACTGCCTGGTACGATCCGGTCCGTGTCGCCAGTGGCGCGCCGGTGGCTCTAAATAGTACCGATGGCCCCTCCTGTTCCAGGCAGACACCGGCAGACCGGCGGGTTCCCGAATGGCACCTTACATGGAACCATACTGTCCTCGGCGCACGCTTCA